>NW_012104732.1:55131-98425 GCF_000951045.1 Mandrillus leucophaeus | reverse complement strand
AAAAAAAAAAAAAAGTATTTTGTGTTCTGTTTTGCATATCATCGCAGACCAGCTTTGGCTGTAAAATAAAATGCTTTCACAATAATTTTTTATGGAAAGTAAATGCATAATTTCCAATTCTCAGATGATAGTTTATTTTGAATATGTCCTGGTTCCTCCTTTTTGTGCAAAGCCTGTAGAGTGAACATCCTGGGATTTAATCAGCAAATGGTATTGGGGAATCAGCTTAGAAAAATAGCTCTCTGTAACATATCTGCTCCTTAGACTGACACTGTGTGCTGCAAGGAAACATCAGACTTCAGAAGAAAAACAAAACAAAACAAAACAGCAAAGCTGCCAGGGAAAGAATGGCAACACTGGACAGTCTTTTGCAACATCTGTTGAGAGTAGACTGGTCATGGGCAGCCCGGATTACACTGATCAACTGGAGTGCCAGCTCCTGACCAAGGGGAAATTGGTTTCCAGATCTACTGGGCTGGTGCCGAAAAGAACACAGAAAATTCATGAAGCAGGAGAAAGCAAACAGTTTTGGACGTGCTTGGCAATAAATAACATCCTTGGGAAAACCTCAACTTTCTTTTCCCTCCTCTGAGGATGCTCGTTTTGTGATCTATACTGAAACTGTTTTTCTTCATTTGTCTAAAAGTTGAATTTTTGGAACAGATACACATACACACACTCACATTTCTACTGAGAACTCCAACTGGCACACGCTGCTTCATTTTTGAAGAATAAAAATAAGGAGCCCATTCTCTCAGGTACTTTACAATAGGTACATGTTGTCCACCGTAATAGCCTCTTTTGTTGCAATAACTCTTTCCTCCAATCCAATGACTTCTGTTTCCCTTGAATGCACGTGTCCTTGTTACCTAAAATGAAAGTTGACCCATCTTTTCTCTCCACCCATCAAAGTCATCGCACTGACTTACCATCTGCATTCAGACAGATTCTACTGGTGATTCTGGCGATGGTATTTTTGTTTATGAAACTAGAATCCAAAAGTGTCTCTAAATTATTCGTAGATGAGGTTTGACCAAAAACTGAATAAGCCAGGCTTGATTAAGGAATAAATTCAAATGTACATAGATGGTTTCTAATAAGAAACCTAGTGAGAAAGGAGAGAAACAGGTAATGCAAGAAAACTTCTGATGACATGCAACAACAGTAAGAATTCATTCAGTGTTCCAGTTCTGTGATGTTTTGCTTACGTTTTCTCATTTGTTTTGAAGAATTGCCTACAAGAAGGGAATTGCTATGCTCATTTTCCTAGTTCAGGGATGTTATGTATTTTACATACAAGCAATTCACTCCTTAACTGTAAGTTTTCCTGACTCCAAGCTTCAGGCTTCTTAAGTATATTCTACTGCGTACACAGAATGTTATCAAGCATTCATTCAATAAAACGGTAGTGCATGCTTATTCTGTGCCAGACATTTTTCCAGCACTGTGGCCACAGCACTGGAAAGAAATTTAAAAGGACAAAATTATGTCCTCATGGAGCTTATATTTTATTATCAAAGTTAGAAAGGCCCTAGGAGGAAATCTAATCTAACCTAGCTAAGGTGGGGAACCGAACATGCAATTTTCTCCTAAACTGCGAAAGCACATTATGCAAGTGATTAGAGCATGGACTCTGAATCAGGCTTTATATCAGAGTCCTGCCATTCCCTAGTAGCAGTCTCGATTTATCCATCCATAAAATGAAGTTACTACAATAGTACCTGTCCTACAGGAGCATTTTTTTTTGAAGACTGAAAGAGAAAATTCACTGCTTAGTACAGCATCTTGCACAGCATTTAGCAAAAACTTGATAAAAGTTTACAATTATTGAATGTGATGATGAGGATGATAATATGGGAATCTAGACAATTATTGTAACAAAAGCACAACAGTTTAACTCAGAGAGAAGAAAAAGACCTAAGAAAAAACAGACAATTGTTAAATTTAAAGCCCAGAACTCTTTTATAGAGGAAGTGCACCTATTCTCAAAATCGTTTTATTTATTTTGTTTTGTGTTGTTTTAAACATGTTAAACTAAACTTCCAGTTAACCTGAAGAGTTTTCTTTTTTCTCTTTTTTTCTTTTCTGTTTTTTTGAGACGGAGTCTCGCACTCTTGCCCAGGCTGGAGTGCAGTGCAGTGGCGCGATCTCGGCTCCCTGCAAGCTCTGCTTCCTGGATTCACTCTGTTCTCCTGCCTCAGCCTCCCCAGTAACCGGGACTACAGACGCCCGCCACCGCGCCCTGCTAATTTTTTGTATTTTTAGTAGAGACGGGGTTTCACCGTGTTAGCCAGGATGGTCTCGCTCTCCTGATCTGCCCGCCTCAGCCTCCCAAAGTGCTGGGATTACAGGCATGAGCCACTGTGCCCGGCCAATCTGAAGAAAGTTTTCAAGATTGGTGACCATAACTGCATATGAACCCCTTTTTTTGGCATCATATCTGCAAGTCGTTGACCAGGTTTGTCCCTTCTGGAGATGCACAGGGGTAATGTGGCGATAAGGTGCTAGTTTGCAGACCAGTAGGGCTAGAGAATTAGCATTTACCATAGAAAAGGGGGCTTTTCTTTGATCCATTCACAGCCCTTCTTCTTCTCCCCAAAGAAGGCAAATCATACCTACGAGAGTACAGGGCAGCCTGTCAGAGAGAAGCTAGATGGAAAAGAAGATATATAATTAATGCTTGAATTTGTGTTATGGTCTAAAGAAGGATTAGAATTTTGGCTCAACAGTTGGGCATGATGAGTATTCAGATTGCCGAGTTGGGGAATCATGTTCACATGGATGCACGTTGTTTATGAATTCCTAAACTTCAAAAGTTGGATTGGTTTAACACGCTCTGCTGACTGGTATACCTCATATATCCTGCCCATTGTCATTTAGATCAACACAATCTGGCGGCTTCTGCACTTGTTAATTAATAAATCCTTAGGTGTTAGAAATGGGAGATTTTATGTCATTTATGTTACATAAGTGAGATATGGGCCAAGGACAAATTCACTTTCACTGTAGTTTGCTGAAATCCTTGTGCAAGGACACAAGGGCACCTCAAGCAAAACACCTAACCTTCCTGTGTCTGAGTCTTCTCAGCTATGAAATGGAAATACTCATAGCTATCCAGATACTCTTGTGAAGCTGTATTAAAATAATGGATGTCAATATCCAGTTTGAATAAATGTTTCCAAACTTTCACAGAGAACTGATGGCACAACTCACTTTCTCTTTGTATTGTAGTTTTTCTTTCTTTCTTTCTTTTTAAAAAATATATCTTATCTTCTCTGTCAGGACATAAGATATCAGTTTAAGGTTAGGTGTTCATTCCATTTGTACACCTTTTTTCATAATCCTTTGTATAGTCTTCAATTTTACTTCTTTCTTCAATAGAAATTTGAGTGGTTTCTATGCACCAGGCTCTGTGTAGCTGGAAATCTTGTTCTATTTTTTGTTCCATTTGCTTCCATATTTATTAGCTGCTTTAGGGTCATACCCAGGGTAGGAAAGTAGGTAATTAACAGGACAAGAGAAGTCTTAGATGGTTGATATTTTTTAAAATCAAAGTTTATTTTAAAGTAGTTTTAGACTTGTAGAAAAGTTGCAAAGACAATACAGAAAGTTCTCATGTACCCCTCAACTTGTTCTCTCCAATATTAATATCTTACATTAACCATACATTTGTTACAATTAATAAACCAACACTGTTACATCGCTGTCAATGAAATTTTACACATTATTCAGATTTCAAAGTTGTCCCACTAATGTTTATATTTGTTTTTGTTTTTGTTGTTGTTGTGTTCTAGGTTCACAATCAAGACACTATGTACATTTGGTTGTCATGTCTTCTTAATCTCCTCCGGTCTGTGAAAATTGTTCAGTCTTTCCTCATTATTCATAACTTTCACAATTTTAAGGAGTACTGGTCAGGTATTTTGTACAATTTCTCTCAACTTGAGTTCATCTAATATGTTTCTCATGATTAGACTAGGGTTATGGATTTCTGAGAAGATCACAAAAGTGTCCTTGTTATATCCTTTCAGAGTACCTGCCGTGAACATGTGAACATAACCTATGTTTGGTGATGTTAACCTTGATTAGATGATGAGGGTGATGTTTACCGGATTCTGCACTACAAAGTTGCTTTTTCCCGCTTCCATACTCTATTTTTGGAAGAAAATCACTCTGTCCAATCTACACTCAAAGAAGAGAGTGGAGAACTAAACTTCACATAAATTATTTGAAATTCTTCTGTAGGGAGATTTGTCTCTTCTCACCTCTATCTATTATCTATTAATTTATTTATATAAGCATAGACTCAAGTATATTTATGTTATACTTTGTGTTATAATTCACTACTACATTTGTTATTTATTTTGTTGCTCAATTGTTCTACCTCTGGCCATTGGGAGCTTTTTCAGGTCAGAACTTGTATCCCTTGACAATCCCCTAACATTTTGATTTTTGAGCACTTCCTTACTTTTAGAAATTACTAGATGCTCCAGGCTCATCTTGTATTTTTCCTGGCCAGCCCTAACAATCAGCCATTTATTCAAGGAGCTCTGCTTCCTTTTATTGAATAGTAATATTAGAAACCAGAATCTGGGCACTTATCATGCTTGTTACAACTGAGGTGTCATAGATTCTAGGACTCTCAGAGGCTGATACAGTTTCAATTCAGCATAGAGTCCTCTGCACAATGGAAGCTCAAGAGCTGACTCTCTTCTCTTGGAACATGCTTTTGGGTCCATCAGAAGTTCCTCCACTGGAGTCATGCAACTACTGTTACCTTATTGGCAATAGGGACTATTGATAATTTTTAAAAATGTGGCATAATAATTGAAGCCGTGTTTTAGTAAAAATTATTTGCATAGCAACTTGGGCGATGAAATGGATGAGAAAAGAGACACAAGATGAAAAGGTCAGATAGGAAATTAATGTGCTAGACTTGGGTTATCTTTAAAAATCTATGCAAAGGTGATTACTGTAAAAGTAAAAAGGAGGGAGGCAGATATAGCAAACATCTATTAAAAATCTTGATGGTCTGGGTGTTTTCAGACACTTCCTGCCATGGTTATACATTTTAAGGATTTTTCTGAAACCCAGTTCTGTTGTTACTGCAACATATAAGTTGGGACAGCTTCTAACCCCCATCTGACACTCAGGCCATTTACAATGGGGGAGTCATAGAGTGGTTCCTGCAGTCTGCAGCTCTTGGGCCCCAAGTCTTAAGACTGGGTTATACATAGCTTCTGCATTGCATTAACATATGATATTTTGCTACTCCAGAAAGTTTATGAATTCAGGCAGGAGGTATGACTAGACGTATAGTAGATGCACCTGACAGCAGTAACTTAACCTAAGCATATCCTGAGGATGATCTTGTATGGTAGATGCATCTGAGAGCAATAACTTACCTTAAGCATATCCTGTATGCCAGATACACCTGACAGTAATAGCTTAACTTAAGAAACGAGGGTTGCCACATTGAAGTTGTTATGGGAGGGCAGTAAGTAAAAGTGCTATATAAACAGCATGCTTTTTACAAGCTGTTGCAATTCTCCTGTCCAGCCCACTGCCACTGGATTACCCCGGTGAGTAAGTATCCACAAATAAACCTCTGTTTAATTCACTGGCTCCAGATCTCCTCTTTGGCCTCTTGAACCTGGTGTCATCCCTACTGAAAGTAAACAGGTAAAAGGTAAAAAGGACCCAGTATGACATGACATCAAATGCTCTTTTCAAATAACTCTTGAGCACTCATTTTCCATTTTCCCATTTCTTGTATTTTCTAAGAGGAGGGTTGGGAAATAGTACTGAAATAAAACATTTATGGATCTTGTGAGGAGGAGAATGTGCCATTTAAGGACTTTTGGGTCTTAGCCCAAAGCAGTGTACATAAAGTTCCTGATGAATATGGAGGGCTTTGAATGCTTATGTCAGGAGTTTGCATTTAATTCTTCAAGACTTCTTTGTTACATCAAATGCCTGGAGCAGCAACAGCTGCATCACCTAAGAGTTTGCTGTGAAATTAAGAGTTATCAGGCCCCATCTACTGAGTAAGAATCTACATTTTAATAAGATCCCCCAAACCATCCATATACACATTAAAGTTTGAGATACAATAATATAGACCAATGGCCCACTAAGTTGACTACACTTGGGAATCATTTGGGAAGCTTTATAAATTACTGGCATTGGGATATATCCCCAGAAATTCTGATTTAATTGATATTGTGTGATATGAGCATTTGGATTTTTAAAACTTCCCAATATTCAACATATTTTGAGAACTACTATTCTCAGCCAATGGCTCCTAACTCTAATTGAACATTAGAATCATTTGAGATATTTAAATTCAACAACAACAAAAAAAGATGTTTGGATCCTAGCATCCACGAGTCTTAGTTAATTTTGGGTGCTGTTTCTATCTTTTTTATAATTTCCCATGTAATTCTAATTTGCTGCAAGCATTGAGAACCTTTACTTTTAGGCCTCTGGAAGATACAACTGGAAGCTATTTTTCCAAAAGTGGAATAGAGGCCTGGAAGAAATTAAGTGACTTCTTGAAAGCAAACTAGAGTCGAGAACTTCTAGATTGCTGCTCTAACTGCAAGATACTCTTCAGTTCCCATCTTCAAGACGAATAGCACAACATTGTGCAAGTTATAAGCATTACCATTCCTCATACAAGGTTTTTATTGCTTGTTCAACTCCACTGGGTATTGTGAATTCTGTGACATTTGCAAATTCAAAAAGCACCATATTATCTATACATGTCACATTGCTTGTTGAAAGCAAATATTACTCACTGTATTGTACAACTCCCTCATCTCTGCACATTACATTTTAAGAATCCACTAACAGATTTCTTCCCTCTACTCCAGAGCACTACCAATGCATCTCTGCAAGCTTGACTTCTCCTCTTGCCTGAAGAGACTTGGAGACTAAACAGTCTTTTCTCAAGTCTTTGCAATCGGCCTGTATTCTCCGTATAAACACTAGTTTCAGCCTTTATTTTTAGAGTTTTATAATACACTCTGATAAATGCTTTCCTCCTAAGGGCTTGTCAGGAGCAAGGGTGATTGATAAACTGTTTCGAAGGAAAGAGAAAAACGTTCTGTCTAATATCTGCCATTGTGGCAGATTACATAAATAATGTCCTAAAGCTAATCGGTACTAAATGGATTTTGTATTTTAAATGCTTGCTTCAGCCAGCCAGGTATGAATTACATTTCTTTATCAAAATCATTATGAGGGCCGCCTTGACTTGTAAAATCTAGCACATAAATACAGGACACTGAATGGTGCTAGTTGTGTGTACTTGCATTATTAGGGCATCGTTTACTTTGAAAGCTCGTTAATCATCACTACATGTGAAAAGGCCTGCCATAGAAAAATAAAATGTTGGTCCTTGGTCATCAGCATGTCAACTTGGAGAGGTGTTGCTTTCTCAGTGTCAGGCGACTGGGGCTTCAGCTCTTCACTCCTTGTTTGCCTAGAATTCTAGGGACAGGATTCTTTTCAGCAGAGTTTTCTGATGTATGTCAACCAGAGTACTTTTAGGTGGTACATGAGTGAATATTTTGATTTTGGCAATTGCAACATTTGTTTGTCTTTGCATTAAGCCTGCTGATATATTTTACTTCCTACTTTGCCTGCCTCCAGGAGCTCAGAACCAGGAAAAACTACAATAGAGCAGAAGAAGGAGTGAAAAAGAAAGGAGCCAATGGAAGCATAAAGAGGAGGGATCTAATGTTAAAAAAGAGGTATTAATAAGTGCAGAAAAGTGTGTGTGGTGTGTGTGTGCGCATGCGTTTGTATGTGTGTATCTAGAAGCTTCTTCTGAACTTTCTTCAATGGAAAGGTCCATCTCACCTGACCACAGGAACAGCAGCTAGAGAGCTCTGCTCCCACTCCAGTGAGATGAGAACTTTACTCCTCTCTTAAGGGCTGAGTGAGATGGAACTTTGGAAAGCTCAGTGAAAAGAGTGACAGGCAACAATAAAGAAAGGTTTGGAAATTGTAGTGCAAGCAGTAATACTTGACTACAGGAGTTTTAGAAAAATTAAAGGTCCAAAGCTATGCAGCTCTGCAGGTATGTACACTAAACCTTTATGATAAAACAGCCATAGATACATTGCAGAAAGCCCTGAATTAGGAATTAATGACCACAGATACATTCCCCTGCTGCGTGCTTAAGTCACTATGACTGAGGAAAATCTCTTCTCTTCTGAGCCTCAATTTCCTCTTCTGTAAAATGCAACAGTGAGATTTTAAAAAATATGTTTCATTGTTATTTTGCAAAAGAATAAATCCAGTATGATTGTTTGTTGTTATTGTCATATTTTTTTAAGTTGAATTTATGCCGTGAACTTCTATTTATGGCAAATGAAATAATTACTTTTCAACTTATAATCATGATACAATGTTTTGCTTTAGGTAAGTTTATTTAAATTAAAAAAATTTTACTTGAAGAAAACATAGTTAACACTTAAAGTAAGAATGGATGCTTTCATAAGGTTTATTCTGTGTCAGACACTGTTCTAAGGGCTTTATGTACATTAACTCATTTGATCCTTAAAATATGCAGAAAACATTATATTCGTTTTTCCCAAATAAAGAGACTGAGACATAAGAGGTTAAGTATCTTGCACAATTCATGAGTAAAGGATGTCAGAGACTGAATCCAGATTCTCTGGCTCCGTAGTCAATGTGCTGTACAGTTAATCACTCCACATATTGCAGCATACATAGCAATACAGGAAGGGAGAATATGGCAAGAATATGAAGGATGCTACTCAAAAGACACTACCCTAAATTTTTCTTGGAATTACAGATTTGTTTCTTACTTAAATGTTAAGGTGGCTGCTAAAAAAATGATGTCATAGGTGGACAAATGAATGAATTTGTTTTCTGTATCACAACCAGTGATATCTCTCTAAACCTCAAATTATATCATTTAATTCTTCTGCTTAAACTCCTTTAGTGACTTCCTATGAAGGTCGTCAGATTAAATAAATAAAAACACAGAATACCCAGTTATTTTGATGTCAAATAAACAATGATTTTTTAATCATATCTTTTTAGTGATAAGATATATTTATACTAAAAATTATTTGTTGTTTATTTGAAATTCAAATTTGCTGGGCCTTCTACATTTTATCTGGCAACCTTGCTCTCAATTGCCCTCAGAATAATGTCCAAATTATTTAATTTTCTTTGGAGTTTGTGATGTCTTTGTAGCTTATTTCTTCAACTGCTTTTTACACCATTCCCCACTTAGACTTTATGTTCTAGACATACCTGAATATTTGCAGTTCCCTGAATGAATATTTTTCTCTAAACTTCTGGCCTTTTCACAGGATATTCTCTTATTCTTACTATTCTTCACCTAACTTTTTTGTCAGATCAGATTAGAAGTTGCTCCTCCAAAATGTAGGTTAGGAGCAACTATGCCTTGCTCTTCTCCAAGCAGAGTTCTCATTACACTGTCTAGTAATTGTCAGATAAACAATTGTAATTCTTTATCTCTCTCTAGACTTCAGGCTCTTTGAAGGTAGCGGAATATCCATGTTGCTTAGTGTTGCATCCTTTTGTCTGCCTGGCACATAATAGCATCTGAAGCAATATTTGTTGAATGAAATGATCTCACAAGTGTAATTATGGAGAAAGTTAGAGTCTCCTTGCCCACTTTGTTTATTCAGAAAACAAGGAGCCAACAAAGTATACCTAATAAAGAGACTATTGGTGCATATGTGTATTCTGCATGTTTTACCCATGTCAGATCCATTTTTTACATGAATATATTTAACATTAATACAGAGTTTTAAAATTTTGTTTTTCAGGTGTAGAGTATACATGATTGGCTCCTTTCAGCAGCAGTGTCTGTGTGGTTCAAACCAATGGTATAAAAAATTATGGCTTTAATCATTCTGATAAATCATTGTAACTTTACAGCTTATTTATCAATTTCTACAGAATTTAGTATCAAGATGTAGTTTACCCAACTGATTCTATGTTTGCTTACTGGCAACCTTTATATAGTCTGAATGTATAAGACAATGATGAACACCACATAAAATCCAGACTGTATAGTACTAGTGCTGAGCAATTCAAGGCCTCTCAGGGATGTTCCTAGCAAATCTTCTTCTAGAACTTAGACTGATCAGTAGGCAATCATTAATGTAGCCATTTTTCACAGAGGACTACTGTACAGTCATTTGTGATTGTGCTATGCTAATGTGGATCTGGCACCTTCATCATGCAGCTCGCTGAATATGAACTTGCAAATTGTTCTGCTGTATCAAGGTCAAGTTTCACCCAAATCAACAGGAACATTTTCCATGAATTTAGAAAATGACAACTGGGCAGCCATGCTTGACTCTGGAGGCGGGGCTTAGATACCAGGCCAAATAGAGAATGAGCTAAAACAGATCCAGTGTGGGAAACAGCTTTCCATAAGACACACCCCACCAGCGTGCCACGTTAATTTACCATTGTCGTGGCAACACTTGGAAATTGCTGCCTTCTTCCATGATAATGACCAAATGACTTGAAGTTGCCACTTTTTTGCTAGGAATTTCTGCATATAATTTAAAGTAGGTATAAATATGCATGCAGACGTGCCTTTGAGCTCCACTCTGGGCACATTGCCTACGGGGTAGTCCTGCTCTGCAAGGAGCAGTACCTCTGCTGGCTGCTGTACACTGCAGCTTCAATAAAAGTTGCTGTGTAACACCACCAGTTCACCCTTGAATTCTTTCCTGGGCAAAGCCAAGAACCCCTGGGCAGTGCCAAAAACCATCCCAGGCTAAGCCTCAATTTTGGGTCTTGCTTGTCCTGCATAACTACCAGTTCCTTTCTGGATGATAAAGCTGGCTTCAAATAGAGAGCATGGAATTTTGAGTCAAACATCACTCTGAAGACTTTCTGGTTTTGTTAGTCTTTGAGCCTCCATCACCTTCTTTGTAAAATGGAACTAATAATATGAATTTTTGGAAAAGAATTGCTTTAGGTTTCTAACCTTTTAAAAATATTTTAAGCTCAGCCAATTTCATCAGAAAATGCTGTTTGTCTGCCTGTGTTTTTTGTCTGTGTACTGCCTGCCCACTTTTCTCTGCCTCTCTTTTATCTGCTTGGAAGTATACACACACACACACACACACACCCCTGGGAAATTGGAATGGAAACACCTCTGGTATCCATGGAGCAAGTACTGGCTCAAACCATCTATAGGTTAACTGAATATTAGCGAAGCCAACCTCCTCTGTACTGGTTTGACATTACTCCACTTTAGGATGTCTAAATATCAGAAAGTCTAGTGAGACAGATCACCTTATTTCTAATTGTTATCCCAAGTGATATCAAATGAACTTGATGAGGATCTTGATGAAGAGCTGATGGGAATGTAACCACTATCTTTCTACATCTTCATATTTCTCAACAATAAAGTTCTAATATCTAAAGAGTGTTACGCATGTCTATTTCTTGAAGCCTTAAAAAACCTGCTGGAAATACAAGTGTCTAAAATTTTATTGCCAGAACCAACAACTGGGAAAATATATATGACTAATAATGTTTATAGTAATTTGTTTCTAATAATGAAAATTTCAAAATAACAGAAATATCAAAAACTGGCAGAAATTAGTGGCTATGCTTTACAAATTTGATGATTGAGCAGGGCCATCAGAATCTTGCTCTAATAAAGCTATATGCTGGGAAGCCCCTGGCTTCACCTGGCTACACTGAAGACTGAGTGGATTAACAGCTTGAGATGTACCTGAAGTCCATTCATGGCACGCTGACTGGAAAGTTCTAAACTAAAGCATTTGCTTACAATGGGATATTTTAGTCGGCAAAAATCGTCATATAAATCTAAATGAAAAGATTTCTACAGCAGATTGCATGGGAAAAAAGGTGACAGTTAAGTATACATAGTTTACACAATTTTTGCCTATGGGCATACCTGAAGAGCTGTCTGGAGAGAGTCAGCAATATCATATTATGAAGTGATAGGATTCTGGGTTCTAATATGTGTGTGTGTGTGTGTGTGTGTGTGTGTATGTGTGTGTATAAAATATAAAAATTTTTACCAGTGTTTGCCACATCTACTGTGAGAATGAAGATCATTCTTGGCAGACTGTTGATATTTCAGAAAATGTCAACATCACTCTGAAGGGATGCATAGTTTTTGTGAAAGGCCCCAGAGGAAACCTGCAGAGGGACTTCAGTCACATCAATGTAGAACTTAGTCTCCTTGGAAAGGGAAAGAAGAGGCTCAAGGTTGACAGAAGGGGGGAAATAGAAAGAAAGTGGCTACTGTTTGCACTATTCGTAGTAACGTACAGAACATGATCAAAGGTGTTACACTGGACTTCCATTACAATATGAGGTCTGTGGATGCTCACTTCCCCATCCATGTCATTATCCCTGAGATTAGGTCTCGTGTTGAAATCAGACATTTCTTGGATAAGGTCAGATGAGGTGGCTCATGCCTGTAATCTCAGCACTTTGGGACACTGAGGTGGAGGATCGCCTGAGGTCAGGAGTTTGAGACCAGCCTGGCCAACATGGTGAAACCCGTCTCCACTAAAACTACAAAAAATTAGCCAGGCATGCTGACGGGCGTCTGTAATCCCAGCTACTTGAGAGACTGAGGCAGGAGAATCACTTGAACCCTGGAGGCTGAGGTTGCAGTGAGCCGAGATCACGCCATTGCACTCCAGCCTGGGCAACAAGAGTGAAACTCCATCTCAAATATATATATATAAATATATATATATAATCTCCACAGGGTTCAGATGAGGCCAGGTGTTGCTTGTTCAGTATCTCAAGTCCTGAAAGATGACTTAGTCCTGGAAGGAAATGACATTGAACTTGCTTCAAATTCAACTGCTTTGATTCAGCAAGCTCCAACAACTAAAAACAAGAGTATCAGAAAAAATTTTGATGGCATCTATGTCTCTGTAAAAGGGACAGTTCAGCAAGCTGAATAAGTTGTAACAGTTGTCTGGTTACATAAACATGATGCCAGATGATTCCAAAGAACTAATTGTGATAGTTAAATGATCCAATAAAAGACCTGTTGATTTGGAAAAAAAAAATACCGTTATCAAGTATACTTTTCTAAAATAATAACCCTATACAGCAGAAGAGGGGTCTCACCCACTGTTGTTGGTTTTCAGTCTATCCTCCTCCACTCTATTTATTTCCCATCAGGTGATGGCCTTGCACTTTGGAAGATCAACTTCACTTTTCTGGGGATGTTTCATGATTAGTTCAACTGAACCTTATTAATTCCATTTCTTTTTATCAGTGATTGATACAAGCAACTCTATCTAAGGTAATAAGAACATGTCAATTTTTAGTTCACAAGAACTAGTTTAAGACTGGGGATCTGACTCAGTTTGAAACAATGAGATGGAATTAAAGTTTATTAGTGGTTTCTGGAAAAGTTTTCTTGTTTTTAAAACAGAGACTCAAGGAAGAGATTATCTCTTTTTTCTCTGTTTTTTTTTTTTTTTTTTCCAGTTGCAGATGTGCCACTTTGCCTGAGCATTGGATCTAACTAAGAGAATTAAAAAGAAATAGAGTCAGAGTTCCAAATTAAGTACTCCAGGCTTAGTTTACTGTTACCTGAACAAATACTTTTCCTTATAACTTAATGCTGTTTGATTTCATTTCTGTTGAATGCATTTTAATAGGTTCATCTACTTGATTGGTGGCAAGAATAGAGTTATCCCACCTCCAGGCAGGCATGTCAAAGAGATATTTTTTAGGGTATGGTGATGTATATAATGTTTAACATATATACATTAAAGAAACAAACAAACAAAAAACTCACAAGTTGTTCATCTCAGCATTGTGGAAATGTGCAAGCCATATACATAATTTTAAAATTTCTAGTTGCCACATTTTAAAAAGTAAATATAAACAGGTAAAATTAATTTAAATAATATGTTTTATTTAACTGTAATATATGAAAATCATTTAAATATTTAATCAATACAAAATTATTAATGACCTATTGCATTTTGGGGAGCAGTAAGCATTTGATGTCTGATGTGCATTTTATATTCAGGGCACATCTCCATTTGGGTAGCTGCAGTTTGAGTGCTCAGTAGCCACAGGTGGCTAGCGTTATTAAACACCATAGGTCTATTTCCATGCTAGTATTTTCTATATGCCAGAAACATCAGCAAGATTGGGAGCTTGTTAGAAATACAATTTTAGTCACCACCCCAGACTTAGTGAAACAGAATCTGAATTTTTATTTATTTAGTTTTATTTATTTACTTACTTACTTATTTTGAGATGAGTCTCCCTCTGTCGCCCAGGCTGGAGTGCAGTGGCGCGATCTCGGCTCACTGCAAGCTCCGCCTCCCGGGTTCACGCCATTCTCCTGCCTCAGCCTTCCGAGTAGCTGGGACTACAGGCGCCCGCCACCACGTCCGGCTAATTTTTTGTATTTTTAGTAGAGACGGGGTTTCACCGTGTTAGCCAGAATGGTCTCAATCTCCTGACCTCGTGATCCGCCCACCTCAGCCTCCCGAAGTGCTGGGGTTACAGGCATGAGCCACCACGCCTGGCCAGAATCTGCATTTTAACAAGATTATCAGGTGATTTACTTTTATGTTAAAGTTTGAGTAAGTATTATTATTGTTGTTGTTTCTGTTTTCACTGTTATTTAGTTATTAACAGAAATGAACCACTTGTAGCACATTTTATGACTGAGCTATGGCAAACTGGGAGTACAGTCAAGGTATGTTGCAGACAAATACCTGAATGCAGACCTGATCAGGGCTGGCATAGATTCTTCAGACTGCCTAGGCCTTATGCTAGTTCTGAAATGAATGGTGTAAGCCTAATAGTAACAGAAAATATTGGTTGTAAGCCCCATGTGAATGGCACAGCTGTAATGTGTTGATGCATTCCTAATCAACAGATTTATTTATACAGCCTTGTTTTGCATGAGAAATATCTGATATGGGATTGTTGGTAAAATATTTACAGTTCTTCAAGTTTTCTTTTGGAGAGATGGGCCGGAAATTGAATGGAACAATGTGAGGTCGTCATTAGACCCTTATCACGTGCCAGGTTTCTGTGCATTTGTTTTGGTTTGATTTCTATCTGCTTTGCATTCTTCCTCATGATAAATGGTACCAAATCATTAGTTAATAATTCCCCATTCAGTGGAAGGGAGAGACCAAAGGATTTTCAGAGATAACACAACTGGTCTTGAATTCCACAGTGGGCATAAACCTTGGTGCATTTCTCTCCTGTATAGTTATTTTTTCTATTCATCTCAAACCTCATCCAAACAGATAATAAACCACTTCCTGAACAGATGCGCCACTTATTTGTGTAGTTCTGTAATGATAATGAAGAAAATTTAATCTGGAGTGTCTGTAGAAGATGAACTAAAGCCAGATTGGTAGGAATAATAAAGGCTCTATTGGAATGTTGGGTCCCACATGAAAAGCCAATCATTAAGTACTTGACAATGCTGTCTTTGATATAGTCTAATAGTGTATAGAAACAACCACCTCTCGGGTACTGGACTCCTCATGCAGCTACTGTTTCTACAGATATAAACATTCTAAATTGTTTAGAGCATAAGGGAGCATAAAGGATAATTTATTTATTTATTTATTTATTTATTTTGCAGCTGGAAGCAACATCTGATGTTGCAAAACGCTCCAAGTATGTTGGAGGGATTGCTTTATTCAGACAAATGTAAAATGAAGTAAAAAAACATGTGTAGCTTAACATTTTTGTTGAAAAGAATCAACAAAAAAATTGAAACCAATTTCCTTCAAAAAACTATGCAAAATTATCTTTTGGGGAATAATGATTTGCTTGAAATCTGCTGTACACTTGACCTTAGTTTTATACATGATGTGTAGTTGTTCTTGGCATACAGAAATATGTGGTCTCTGCAGTTGAGAGGCAGTGGTATGTTCAAAAAACTCCAAAAGAGATTTGTCATAAGGATTGTTTGATTTTCTCATTTCTTATATAATTCAGTGCAATAAAACAGCAATAACAATAACAACACCTATATAAACTCTGAGAATTTGGGTTTGTCCCATATCCTCAATGTGTCCCCCATTTTCAACACAATTACTTTTTCTTTTGGTGTTTTTGTGTCTTTGTTTTGGAAATGTGGATAAGAATAACAATTTGCTTTGTGAATCTATTGACTTACTATCTATTTTTAATTTATAAGTTGTATTATAAGGAACTTCAATATACCATTTTAATAATGAAAAAATCATTCAGACAGAAAATTAATAAAAAATTGGATTTGAATGTCACTTATCAATAAAAAAGACCTAAAAGACATTTATAGAACATCTTCCCCCAAGGAAACAGAATACACATTCTTCCCAAGCATTCAGTGAATATTCTCCAGGATAGATCATATGTTAGGTCAGAATACAAGTCTTAGGAAATTTAACAAAATGGAAATCATATCAAGTACCTTTTCCAACTACAATGGCATATAATCGGAAATCAGTAACAGGAGGAATTTTAGAAAATTCACAAATATAAGGAAATTAAACAGTATGCTTTCAAACATTCAATAGATAAATGGAGAAATTAAAAGGAAAATTTAAAAATTTATTGAGAAAAAAATTGGGAACACAATATACCAAAATTTATGAGATGCAGCAAAATCAGTTTTAAGAGGAAAGTTTATAGCAATAAACATCTACATCAAAAAAGAGAAATGATCACAAACACATACAACTTAACATCACTCAAGGAACTCAGGGAAAGAAAAAAGAACAAACTGTGCCCAATATTAACAGAAGGAAAGGAATAATAAACATCAGAACAGAAGTAAATAAAATAGAGACTAGAAAAACAATACAAAAGATTAATGAAACAAAGTTAGTTTTTTTTAAAGATAAAAAAATTGATAAACCTTTGGCTAGACTAAGGAATAAAAGAGAAGACTCAAATATATAAAATCAGAAATGAAAGAGAAGACATTACAACTGACAGCTCAGAAATACAAAGGATCATGAGAGACTACTATGAACAATTATATTCCAATCAACTGGATAATCTAGAAGAAACAGATGAATTCCTAAACACATACAACCTACTAAGACGGAATCATGAAGAAAGAGAAAATTTGAACAGACTAATAGTGAGTAAGGAGATTGAAAATGTCTTCTATCAAAGAAAAGCCCAGGACCTGATGGCTTCACTGCTGAATTCTACCAAACATTTAAAGAATACCTAATACCAATACTCCATACATTGTCGCAAAAAGTCAAAGAGGAGGAAATACTTCCAAGCTTTTCTTATGAGGCTAGCATTACTCTGATTCCAAAGCCGGATAAGAAAATCACAAGAACAGAAAACTGCAGGCCAATATCCTTGGTAAACAGATGCAAAAATCCTCAACAAAATATTAGAAAATTCAATTCAATAACACATTAAAAGGATATTCATCACGATCAAGTGAGATTTTTTTCTGCAATGCAAGAATGGATCAACATTTGTAAATCAATAAATGCAATATACCACATTAACAGAAAGACAAAAATCATATGATCATCTCATTAGATGCAGAAAAAGCATTTGACAAAATTAAACACATTTTCATGATGAATACATTAACAAATTAGGTATAAAAGGGATATAATTCAACACAATAAAGGCCATGTATAATAAGCCCAAAGCTAATATGATATTAATACTTAATGATGACGAATTGGAACCCTATCCTCTAAGGTTCAGAACAAGAGAGGAGTACCCACTCTCATCACTACTATTCAACACAGTTGGAAGACCTTGCCAGAAAAATGAGGGAAGAGAAAAAAAAAAAAAAGGCATCTAAATAAGTATAGAAGTAAAAATGTCATTATTTGCTGATAACATGACCTTACATATAGAAAACCCTAAAGATTTCACAAAAATACTTAGAACTGATAAACAAATTCAATAAAGCTGCAGGTACAAAATCAACATGCAAAAATTAGTAGCATTTCTTTACATTCACAACAAACTTTCTGAAAAAGAATCAAGAAAGCAATGCTATTTATAATAGCTACAAAAAAAATTTAGGAATAAATCTAACTTAAAGAAGTGACCAAGACCTGTACATAGAAAATAATAAAACCTTAATGAAAGAAGTTAAAGAGACACAAATAAATGGAAAAATATCCAGTGTTCATGGCATGAAATAATTAATAAAGTTAAAATATACATACTACTTAGCATGATCTACAGAGTCAATGAAATGCCTACCAAAATTCCAGTGTCATTTTTCATATGGAAAAATATTCCTAAAATTGATTCAAAACCACAAAACAACTCCAAGCCCCCCAAATAGCCAAGGTAATCATGAACAAAAACAACAAAACAACAACAAAATTAAAAAAAAAAATCCCAACAAAACAAAACAATAAAATAAAGCTGAAGTTATCCTCCCATCTGATTTCAAACTATACTATGAAGCATAATATGATATTGGCATAAAAATTAGTATGATATTGGCATAAAAATTAGCACATTGACCAATGGTACAGAATAGAGCACCCGGAAATAAACCCACAAATCTATGGTCAATTGATTTTTGACAAGGGTGACAAGAATATACAATGGCAAAAGGACAATATCTTCAATAAGTGGTGTTGGGGAAACAGAATATTCACAAACAGAAGAATAAAATTAGACCCTTATCTCACTCCATATGCATGAAAGATGCAAAATGGATAAGAGATTTAAACGTAAATTCTGAAAGTGTAAAACAGCTAGAAGAAAGCATGGAGTAAAACCACACAATATTGGTCTAGGCAATGCTTTTTAAATTTGGCCCCTTAAGTGCAGGCAACAAAAGCAAAAATTGACAAATGAATTACAAAAGTAAAAAAGTGAAAAAGCTTCTGCATAACAAAGAAAACAACAGAATGAAGAGAGAACCTAGAGACTGGGAGAAAATATTTGCAATCTGTACATCTCATAAGGGATTAATGTCCAAAATATGTAAGGAACTCAAACAACTATATAGACAGAAAACAAATGATCTGATTAAGAAAGGGGCAAGGGACCTACATAGACATTTTCAAAAGAAGACATATGAATGGCTAATAGATACAAGAAAACATGCTCAACATCACTAATTATTAGGGAGATACAAATTAAAACCACCATGAGATATCACCTTGAACAGTTGGAATGGCTATTACCAAAATGGTGAAAGACAGCAAGTGGTGATGAGGGTGTGGAGAAAAGGGAACCCTTATACACTGTTGGTGGGAATGTAAATTAGTGCAACCATTGTGAAAAACAGTATAGAAGTTTCTCAAAAAGCTAAAAATGGAATTGCCATATGATCCACCAATCCCACTTCTGGGTATTTACCCAAAAGATTTGAAATCTCTGTGTTGAAGAGATGCTTGCATTCCCATGTCCATTGTAGCGCTATTCACAATAAACAAGTTATAGAATCACACTAAATGTCCATTAATGGATGAATGATTAGAGAAAGTGTAGTATATATAGAATGAAATATTATTCATCCTTTAAAAAGGAAAAAATTCTGTTATGTGCAACAACACAGATGAAATCAGAGACTATCATCTTAAGTGAAATAAGCCAAACACAGAAAGACAAATACCACATGTTCTCACTTATATGTGGAATCCAAAGCAATTGAACTATAGAAGCAGAGATTAGAATGGTGGTTATAGAGATTGGGGGATAGGAGGAATGGGGAGATAATAGTCAAAGGGTACAAAGCCTCAGTTACATAGAAGGAATACATTTGATTTTTAAAAATCTATTGCACACTGTGGTGAATATAGCTAATAATTGAGTACTTCACATTTCAAAATCAGTAAGAGAAAATTTCAAATGTTCTGAATACAAAAGGTATTAAATATTTTAGGTGATGGAGGTGTTAATCCATTTGATTTAATCATTTTACATTGTATTCAAATATCATGGCTGGGCGTGGTGGCTCATGCCTATAATCCCAGCACTTTGGGAAGCCGAGGTGGACAGATCACGAGGTCAGGAGTTCAAGACCAGCCTAGCCAACATGGTGAAATCTCATCCCTACTAAAAACACTAAACTTAGTCAGGAGTGATGGCGCATGTCTATAATCCCAGCTACTTGGGAGGCTGAGGCAGGAGAATCGTTTGAACTTGAACCTAGGAGATGGAGGTTGCAGCAAGCTGAGATTGTACCGCTGAACTCCAGCCTGGGTGACAGAGCAAGACTGCATCTAAAAAAAAAAAAAAAAAAAAAATTCATAACATTACTTTGTACATTTTAAATATACATATGAATAATTTGTCAATGTACAATAAAAAAGCTTCCACCTCCAAAATCTTTGAATTAGGATGGTGAAAGACAACTTGAAAGTTTCTGGTTATGGCAACTGATTGGATTGTGATTTCAATAACTGAAATAGAAAACTCAGGGTCAGGAATTTATGCACGTACATGGAATGATACTAAGTTTGTTTGGATTTTGTTCAATTTGAAGTGCCTTTGTGGGTAAGCAAATTGAAGACTTGCAGAAGTTTTGGAATGTAAGTCCCTGAACACTTGTCAAAGGGCAGAGTAAGAGCTGTAAGATTATATGTTATAACTGTTATTGTGGTAGTTTGGTTTTAGTTTGTAGTACCTGTACAAAATACCCCAAATGAATTTCTTTATGCTACCATATATATTGGTTGCTGTTAACAGCTACTTAGTAATATTTTCAGTGGTTTACTTTAAGTACAATCTTTGACTTAATATTCTCTTTCTATTTTATCCTTCAGTTATCTTGCTCAGTATCGGTTATTTCCTTGAGGCAAACAACCCCAAAGTGAGGGAAAACAAATGAGGTCTTTTGTTGACAAACTGCATGGAAAATATCAATGCATGTACAAGGTAATAGGGATATTTTTAAGCATTTATTTTGACGGTGCCCTGGTTTCAACTAAAAGAGTAACGTAAGATGGTGTTGCAAGGGCCATTTGGGACTGGATAAGAAAAAATTGCTAGGCCGAGGACCTTTGGAATTATTTTCAGTGGATAATAGAAAGTCTTTATAGTTTTAAACTGGAGAAATTGGATATGTGCTTTAGGGAGATTCATTTGGTCAGAACTTTTAAGATGGGTTGGAGAAGGAAAGTATCACTGGCACAGATTCTAATTTGTGACTCATGCTAGCCTCAAGGTGGGAGGTAATTGACAAATGAATAACTTTCCATTGTTCTTTCTAGTAGTGATTACAAAACAAAAGCAGGGAATAATTCATAACCATTTATATTTGGCTTTATGCTTTGTAGAGTCATTCTTTCAGTTTGCTTCTGTTTTTACTATGTGTGTATGTGTGTGTGTGCTTTTTTTTTTTTGCTGTGAGCCACTTCTTCCAAATTAGATTTGACTTAAAATCAATTTAAGAAACATTCATTAACTCTTAGGTGTTAAGAGCTGCCCTATGTTATCCAAGTTTAAAAAATTAAAAGAAAGGGGCCTTCTCTTCAAAGAGGTTTAAGTATAGATGGATAGATAAAACATGGATTTTACTAAATAATCAGAAAAAAATTCTATGTTCTTTGCACACCTCAATTCTATTATAGTACTGAAGACAGGGCAGGTGGCCTGAAAGTATGTGAATGAAGGTGGCCAGAATGCCACTACGTTTTACATGGAAATTATCCATTTGCAGCTGCCGTTAGGAGATTAATGAGGAAATGGGTGTACACAGAAAACATCTAAATGACTATATTTTTACATTTAGAAACTGCTGGTGACACAGGCCCACACCATCTGTTGGCTTGGCAGCTGTGACAGTTGACAATATTGCTCAACAGAGGAGCCAGGATTCACTTTTGGGAGGATAAATGCACAATTAAGCATGACCAGGGGAGCTTGTGAACATGGGTTACAGTGGCAAGCCTAGAATAAAATTCCTTGGTTTTCATGTCCATCCAAGGCTTGGAACTCTGAAAAGTCCCCTTCAGCAACATCTTCTTACTTCTCTTCATCCCAAATAAGCCTGATCTTGACCCTCACCACAATCTCAAGGCCTCAAACCTTTCTTGTCTGGGTTCTCATGCCTCTCTATTCAACTAAACCTCTTTTATAAACCAACACAGTTTTCGTAGCCTTAACGTCTGCCTAATACATTTGTCAATCTCCAATTCTGAATAAACTCCATTCTCAATGTTCTTGAAACATCTATGTTTGTTTACTGCTAGGTAAATTTGTGGGAAGGTGATATGGTTTGGCACTATGTCCCCACCCAAATCTCATGTCAGTTCATAATTGAGGGAGGGCTCTGTAATCCACACATGTTGAAAAAGAAAGGTAATTAGATCATGGGGGCGATTTCCTCCATTCTGTTCTTGTGATAGTGAGTGAGTCTCATGAGATCTGATAGTTTTATAAATGTTTGAAAGTTCTTCCTTCACACTTCTCTCTTGCCTGCCACCTTGTGAAGAAGGTGCTTGCTCGCATCCGCCATGATTGTAAGTTTCCTGAGGCCTCCCCAGCCACACCGGTGAGTCAATTAAACTTCTTTCCTTTATAAATAATCTAGTCTCAAGGAAGTTCTTTACAGCAGTGTAAAAACAGACTAATACAGAGGATAAATTTATGAGTGAATATATTTTAATTTCACATAGATATACCAGTAAGACTATTAGTCTGAATCCCTTATCTGTAAATCTGATACTAAAAAAAGTTCCAAAAATTAAGTGGTTTTGTGATTTACCTGGTGACAAAATCTGGCACAGCTTGAACTAATCTATTAACAATCTCCTAATCTCAACTGACCTAGGGCTATCATTTACTTAGTTCTCTTGGTGCAAATATTAATATTTCACTGAAGAAATATGTGATTGCAAACTCATTCCTTTGATCTTTTTTGAGATGACATATATGTTATTTCTATGTCATTATGTCTCTAAAACAAAAATATGGATTCTGAAGTGTATACAGTCTCAAAGTTTAACTTTTGGGGGGGGGAACCTGTATGCCTTTAACTTTATGAGTTACAAATAATTCCATGTGTTACCTTGGGTAATCCTTACAATAATCCTGAGATGTTACGAATGCATTACTGCAACCATTTTGTTTAGATGCAATGACTGAGGTTTAAAAAATGTGAAGTCTCCAATTATATGGCTAGTAAGCAAGAGAGCTAGGATTTGAAACTGAGTGTTTTTTCTAGTTCTCTGCCCTTTCAGAATTTTTCCTGTAACAGTTTCTATTTTTATTATGAAATTAGTCAGAGGATTTAGTAGAAAGTGAAAAATCTGAAAACTAGAAAGAAAGAAATCAAAATCACTCACAACTTAGAAATAACATTGTCTTGAACATTGTATTACTTTTTTGATCTGTTCTTGATCATAATATATCTTAAACAAAATTGATATATGTAGTAATTTTTTATTTTTACTCACCTGAATTATGCACATATTCTAATGGCATTAAATTATCTTCTGCATCACAGTTTTCTCTATTTTCTTTGAGCCTCTGGTGCAGAGAATTCAGGGTGCATTCCTACTTTCAAAATTTGTAGGGTCCTGCTCATTCCTGGTCCCCACTCCTATTCTACCTCACTCCTCCCACACCCACCTTTATAGACACTTATTCTCACATGTCTGATACATGACCCTAGATATATGGATATTTATATAAATAAATGTTATATAGATTAAAAATTTTAATTTCATGTTTTCCAAATTATTTAAATCATAATATAGTAATGATGGGGCTCACTTCTAATAATTTTTACCCATACTGTATTTTTTAGATTTTTTTTTTTTTTTGAGAAGGCGTCTCACTCTGTCACCCAGACTGGAGTGCAGTGATATGATCTCAGCTCACTGCAACCTCCGTTGCCTGGGATCAAGAGATTCTTCTACCTCAGCCTCCTGAGTAACTGGGACTACAGGCACATGCCACCACACCTGGCTAATTTTTTGTATTTTTAGTAGAGATGGAAGTTCACCATGTTGGCCAAGCTAGTCTCAAACTCCTGACGTCACTTAATCTGTCTGCCTCGGTCTCCCAGAGTGCTGGGATTACAGGCATGAGCCACTGCCCCTGGCCTGGATTTGTGATTTTTTAAAACTGTTTCATAGTATCCATAGTGATTATTTATCACCCTTATTTAATTGGTAGATATTTCATAGTTGTAAACAATGCTGTGAAGGATATCTCTGAACATGTTGCCCTATGAATCTGAGTAAGAATCTCTCTGGGCCAGCCAAATCATGAGTGAATTCCCATTCACAATTGCTACAAAGAGAATAAAATGCCTAGGAATACAACTGACAAGGGATGTGAAGGACTTCTTCAATGAGAACTACAAACCGCTGCTCAAGGAAATAAGAGAGGACACAAACAAATGGGGAAAAAAAAATCCCATGCTCATGGATATGAAGAATCAATATCATGAAAATGATATTGGACCTCAGAATCAATATCATAAATCAATAGAATCAATATCATGAGAATCAGTATCATGAAATATCAAAAGTCAGTATCATGAAAATGATATTGGGCCATACTGCCCAAAGTAATGTATAGATTCAATGCTATCCCCAATCAAGCTACCATTGACTTTCTTCACAGAATTAGAAAAAACTACTTTAAATTTCATATGAAATAAGAAAAAGCCCATATAGCCAAGACAATCCTAAGCTAAAAGAACAAGGTGGGAGGCATCACGCTACCTGACTTCAAACTATACTACAAGGTGACAGTAACCAAAACAGCATAGTACTGGTACCAAAACATATATATAGACCAATGGAACAGAACAGAAGCCTCAGAAATAATGCCACACATCTACAACCATACAATCTTCGACAAACCTGACAAAAACAAGCAATGGGGAAAGGATTCCCTATTTATTAAATGATGTTGATGGCTAGCCATATGTGGGAAAATGAAACTGGACCCCTTCCTTATACCTTATACAAAAATTAACTCAAGATGAATTAAAGACTTAAACGTATGACCTAAAACCATAAAGATCCTAGAAGAAAACCTAGGCAATATCATTCAGGACATAGGCATGGGCAAAGGTCTCATGACTAAAACACCAAAAGCAATGGTAACAAAAGCCAAACTTGACAAATGGGATCCAATTAAACTAAAGAGCTTCTGCACAGCAAAAGAAACTATCATCAGTATGAACAGGCAACCTACAGAATGGGAGAAAATTTTTGCAATCTATCCATCTGACAAAAGGCTAATATCCAGAATTTACAAGGAACTTAAACAAATTTACAAAAAAAAAAAAAAAAAAACCCCATCAAAAAGTAGCCAAAGGATATGAACAGACACTTCTCAAAAGAAGACATTTATGTGGCCAACAAACATATGAAAAAAGGTCATAATCAATGGTCATTAGAGAAATGCAAATCAAAACCACAATGAGATACCATCTCATACCAGTTAGAATGACGATCATTAACAAATCAGCAAACAGGTGCTGGAGAGAATGTGGAGAAATAGGAATGCTTTTACACTGTTGGTGGGAGTGTAAATTAGTTCAACCATTGTGGAAGACAGTGTGGTGATTCCTCAAGGATCTAGAACCAGAAATACCATGCGACCCAGCAGTCCCATTCCTGGGTATATACTCAAAGGATTATAAATCATTCTAGTATAAAGACACATGCACATGTATGTTTATTGCAGCACTGTTCATAATAGCAAAGACTTGGAACCAACCCAAATGCCCATCAATGATAGACTGGATAAAGAAAATGTGGCACATATATACCATGGAATACTATGCAGCCATAAAAAAGGATGAGTTCATGTCCTTTGCAGGGACATGGATGAAGCTGGAAACCATCATTCTCAGCAAAGTAACACAGGAACAGAAAATCAAACACCATGTATTCTCCCTCATGAGTGGGAGTTGAACAATGAGAACACATGAACATAAGGAGGGGAACATCACACACTGGGGCCTGTCAGGGGATGCAGGGTTAGGGGAGGGATAGGATTAAGAGAAATACCTAATGTAGATGACGAGTTGATGACTGCAGCAAACCACCATGGCACTTGTATACCTATGTAACAAACCTGCACGTTCTGGCCATGTATCCCAGAACTTAAAGTATAATAATAATATTAATAAAAATAAAATAAAATAAAATAAAAATAGGAGAAATAAGTTTTGAGACCTATGGAACAGCAGGGTGACAAAAGAAAAAGAATCTCACTGGGCTCTGTACTTAGAGTGTGATTTCCCAGTCATAGGGCATACGCAGCTGAATTTCTATAAGTAATGCTAGATTTTTTTTTTGACACATGTGCCACTTAAGTGTCTCATAAGCAATGCTGAAGGATGTCCATTTCACTAACTCTAGGAATGATCCAAGTTTTGAAACTTTTTGAAATCTAATGAGTGTCAAATGGGATATCATTCTAATTTGCATTTCTCAGTGCCAGTGAGTTTACGAAAATCTTTATATTCTGTTTATTCATCTGCGGTGCCTTATCTACAAATTGCTATTTCATACCCTTTGCACGTTTTCAATTGAATTTCTGTCTTTTAAAAATTTATATTCAGTTGCTTTCATAAATGTGACAGATATTTCATTTTATGGAAGTGTTAAAATTTATTTCACCTATTTCCTTTGTTGAATGTTTTGATTGGATTCATTGGTTGCCACTTTATATAATGGTGCCTTGAGTATTTCAGTACATTTGTATATATCTCTATTTAGTTCTTAAGCCATTTTTTTAAATAAAAAGAAAAAGAAGTACTGAGATTCAATAGTTCACGTTTGTGTAAAGTGTTAGGTAGGTTATAAGAAATTAGTTTGTATCAATACACACAGCGTATGAGACTTCCTAATTTCCCAAACCCTTGCCAACTTTGACTAATACCTTTATCTGAATAATCACTAATTGTTGAAAAAGTATCTGTGAGTTTCATTTAGCATTTCTTCAGTAACTAATACATTGACTAGAGTGCTATCAAACTCTTTATTGATGTGCCAGTAACACAGGATTTTAATTAGGCATATTTAAGATTTGCTTTTATACTGTATAGAGCTGGTCTCCCTTATTACTGTTTTTTTGTTTTTTGTTTTTTATTGGCGAGAATTTTCCTGTATATTCTTCTTTATTTTTTTGTTTGAATTTTAGAATTAGTTTTTCTGGTATCCTCTTATGAAGTTCAGTGAGTTTTGTTTCTGTTTTAGGATTTGGTTAAATTTATATATTACTTTTGACAGGTTTGAATCTACAATATTGAGCTTTTCTAACCAAGAACATGGCATCTCTTTCAATTAGCTTACGCCCTCTTTATTCTTCAAGACCCTTCAAATTTGCTTCATATAGATACTGATATTTCTTACTTAGTATATTTCCAGGTGGTATATCTTTTTTTAGAAGGAGGGAAGAAGAATTGCAATTTTTAATGAGATTTATTCTCCATTATAACTTCTAACTTGTTTGTATATATTAAGACTATTGATTCCTTATATTAATTGTGTATACTGAACTCCTTATTAAATTCTATTATTTTCTGTAATTGCTCTCCTGTTAATTTGCATAACTGGAAATATAATGTCATTGTTTGTAATAATACCATCTGCAAATAATGGTAATTTTGACTTCTTTACAATTTTTTTCTCTTTAGTTGTTGTTGTTGTGTTCTGTTTCCTAATTGCATTTCCAATCCTCCAGAACAATGTTAAATAATAATAGTGGCTACACACACCTTTGTTTTATTTGTGATTCTGACTGAGAACGCTTCAAGTGCTTCCTTACATTGTGAGATAGCACGTGTCATGATATTAGACAGTTACCATTTATTCTTACCTTAATAAAGAATTTTTGATTTTTAAAGAAATACATTTTTATTTTGTTAAAACATTTTCTAGCATCTATGAAGATAAATACAATTCTTTTTATATATGTTAGACATTTTAATTAATATTCTAAAGTTTACCTGCACTTTCATTCCTGGAATAAGCTCCACTTTGCCATGATGTATAATTATTTGAATGTATTTCTGGATTTTGTCAGTTAATATTGTATTTATAATTTTATGTATTGATTTAGAATTTTAAAATGATATTTATAAGTTAGATTGGGATATAGATTGATTTCATCTAATATTTCTGAACTTTTGATTTCAAAGTTTTGTTTATTTCATTAAAAATTATTCAGATGCACACGGGTAGAATTTTAGACGTTATGCTAACTGAAATAAGCCAAACACAGAAAGACAAATACTACGTGTTCTTACTTACATGTAGGATCTAAAACAATTGAACTCATAGAAGCAAGAGTAGAATGGTGGTTATCAGAATTTGGGGTCGGAGGAACGAAGAGATGATAGTGAAAGGGTGCAAAGCTTTCACTATCATCAGTTAGATCATTTTTTGAGATCTATTGCACGGTGTGGTGACTATAGCTAATAAATGAGTACTGTACATTTCAAAATTTCCAAGAGAGTAAATTTCAAATTTTCTGAATGTCTAAAATGTTAAATATTTGAGGTGATGGAGATGTTGAGTAGCTAGATTTAATCATTTCCACGTTGTATTAAGGAATCATAATATCACTTTGTGCCCCATAAGTGCACACAATAATATTTTGTCAACATATAATAAAAAGTTACATTAAAAAAATCAGAAAAGTTTTTTTTTTTTTTAAGATTTTCCTATGTAAGTAGAACTATGTAATAGAAATTCGCTCTAAAATTTGTGGTGTAGAGCTTTCAAGGGCAGTAATAGTTGGTCAACTTGTGTGCACTGGCTTGCTCACTCTCTCTTGCTCTCTCTCTCTTCTCTCTCTCTCTCTCCTCTCTCTCTGTCAGTGAAACTCAACTGAGAGTGGCTTAATGTGGACTAAGAAAGGTGATTGCTGCCGTCTGTGGTTTCTGTTCTCACTGTATTGTTACTTGTATGTCTTATAACTTCTGACTGCTTGCTTATCATTGTCCTTGGAAAATTATTTGTGAATTATCCTGAAGTCTAGAATACATTTCCTTCCTCCAAGAGGCTTCTTCTACTTCCATAGGCACTCCCAATCAGGACTGCCTGGACTACTCAGGCTCTGTACCTGAGGGAAGGCATAACTTCTGTCCCATATCCTTTCTGTTTTACTTTCTGGTTTGGCTTAGCACCACGTCGGTTCTTTCCATCTTTTATAGTATTTGAAGTGAGTAGTGGTAGTGAGGGGAAGGAGAGAGGGTTCTAGATCTGCTTTGCCCTTGTTCTGAGTTGCACTTGGGGCCCTGGCTCAGCATAGGAGGATTCCAAGTATAGTGGGCCTTGTGTATTGGCCTGTTTTTTCTCTAATTCAGGGATTGAAGCCACAGAACCAGAACCATGTTGTGGTATAAAAAGATGACCTGCAAGCAGGAGCAGCTTTACTGCTCTGATACTGCGCTTACTTATCTTGCTAAAAACTTGGCTTGGGACTTTCCATTTTCTTTTAATATTGATATTTTATTGCTTTTTGTTTTAAACTTTATTTTAGACATCATGCTTAGACATTTTCAGTGGGAGAGTTGATTTGAATAACTGAGCCTGCTGTTAATGGAAATTAGAACTGTTTCTCAAATTATTGTTACCCTCTCTTTATTTCCACTTGACGGTTTTTTAATATCCCCATTCCCTAGTTATATTTAGCAGAGCTCCAGTGTTTCTCCTGATTCTACCTTAATTTAATACATTTTTACATTTCTATTTCACTTTTTCCTCAATTTTTCCAGCTTGCATTTCATTTTCTATGGTCTTGACATATTGTCTCTGAGCTCCTTCAACTCTGCTTTGTGCTTACATGTCAGACACTTGATTGCCGCATAATAGTTTTAACATTTGTGGTGAATTCAGGGTCACATTTTCTGACGTCTTTTATTGGTCAGCCATTTCTTCATATCATTTCATTCCTCCTGTTTCTATAGAATATCTTGTACATATTTAGGGACTGCTCATTTTGTTTGATTATTCATATTTGAAACAAGCAAATTTTTCCTGGACCAGCTATTTAATAGAGTTTCTGTTGAGGAGGGATCATGAAGATTGGCCAGTATTTTCCCTATGATCTGAGATTTGTTTTAGATTTAGTTTCTCCCATATTAAGGATATGATATCAGGAGACAGATAATTCAGAATGTAACATCTTTTGTCTCTGCTTCCAAAAATATAGATTAATTTCTGAACTTATGGTTTGCTCATCTGATGAGTTTCTAAGTAGGTGCTGTTGTGTCTGGCTGTTTCATAGTAGCCTCATTTGGGGACAACTCTGCTACCAGCCCACATGCCTCTTTGGACAGCTGTCAACCAAGAATTCAAACGCATTCCAATCCTCAGCTTCAGGGGTGTACTTTGAGCAATTAACTCTCTGAGGCCATAATCTTGCTCCATTCCTTCTCTACAAATTTTTTTTGCATCCTCTCCATTGCTTTTGGCAATCCTTTGACACGTCTTAAGATTTGAGGTTTTAGCTGTCTCTTCATTTAGCTGAAAATGGAATGTGCATGTTTGCTTTGTTGCTTTTAGATAGTTTCTTGGAAGAGAAATGTTGAAATGCTGACTTAATGACTTTATTTCCAAACCAAAAGTTGATTAAGAGGCATTTTTCTATATTTTTCAGTTCCATGAATAAATTTTAAATTTGTCAAACGCCCCTTGTTCATCTCTTATTTTTGGAATTCAGTGATTTTGAAGAGCGCATATTAAATTTTAATAACGCTGTTTTAGAATATATCAAAGTGATCACACAATTTTTATCCTTTGATCTGCTGATGCAATAAACTATATTAGTACACATGTAATATTAAATCTTTCTTCTATTCCTCAAATAAATTTCCCTGAAAAGCTAACAATAAAATAAGAAAAGGTAGACGCTCAATAAATATAACTGAATACTTGGTGTATATCATCTTTTTCAATCCTCACCACAGTCCTCTGAGATCAGTACTATTAATATTTTACAGTTGGGAAATGAAGAGTCATTGAAGTTAGGTTGTATAAGTTCACAAAGCAGTGTAAATGCCAAACTCAAGCTTTAAATAGGTTGGCTGACCTCATAACCCACCATTTTATTATTTTAATGTGCTAGTAAATTTAATTTACTAACATTTCATTAAACCTTTTAAATCTTTTCCAGTACATCTGTAAAATTTTGGTGTAATGGTTATTTTTGCTTTATAAAATGAAATGGAGAGTTTTACAATTTTCTGCATTTTTTATTGGAGAGGCAATGGAAGGCAGTAGTTATTTCTGCCTTAAACATTAGATGGTTATCACTTATAAAGTCATTTAAACACAGTGACTAATTTTAGAAGCAATTCTTCAACATTTATTTCTGTTTTTCCTAATGTTGTCATTTTTTTCAAGATATTTTTTCTTTTTAGAAAAGTTTTGGTAATTTTATTTTTCTACCACTTGTTCTCTTTTATTTAAATTTTCCATGTTCTTATAATACATAATTTTTATATATACATGCATACATACATGCCTGCTTGTGTAATATATATCCAGATAAATAGGTAGGAAAATATATAAATACTCAAATGTATTGTCATATTTTTGTCTTGAATTTTTCTTTCTTTTCTTGTGCTCTTTTCTTGATATACCAGGCTTAAGATCCCCTGTACCACACTCCAAGACCGTCTCTTAAACTCATCAATTTTTGCTTTTGTTTGTTTTAATGTATCTTTGTGGTTAATTAATTATTATTATTATTACTTGGGACAGTTTTGCTCTTGTCGCCCATGCTGGCATGCAATGGCGAGATCTCAGCTCACTGCAACCTCCACCTCCTGGGTTCAAACGATTTTCCTGCCTCAGCCTTCAAGTAGCTGGGATTACAGGCACCTGCCACCATGCCCAGCTCATTGTTGTATTTTTAGTAGAGATGGGGTTTTACCATATTGGCCAGGCTGTTTTCGAACTCCTAACCTCAGGTGATCCACCCACCTTGGCCTCCTAAACGGCTGGGCTAGTTATTTTCTCATAGATTTTCATCAAATGTACTTTAATGTTTTCTTTCTAAAGCTTAAAGTTAAAAGTTAAGTATATTTTCTTTCATTTCTTTTAAGATATTGATCGAATTTAAAGGTGTAAATTTCTATTTAGATTTAGCCTTTTTCTATTATTTCTAAAAAGCTTAAGTTATAGTTTTGATTTTCCTTTTTTAAAAACAGTTTCCTTTGGTAAGTGTAAATTTTTTTTTATTGTTTAATTCTACCTTTATTGAGTTGTATTAAAGAAAGTGGTATATAATATCTACCTTTGAGAATTTATGCTGGCCTTATTGCCACAGAATGAAACCAATTTTGGTAAATGTTCCATAATCTCTGGAAAATAAGGTGGCCTCTGGGTATGTGAAAAACTATTCTATATACAGCCATGCATTATATTTGAAACCTCAATATATCGTGTGTGTGTGTGTGTGTGTGTGTGTGTATATATATATATATATATGCCTTTGCTGCTGCTTCTGTCAAAAGCTGAGACTGGTATATTAAATTTTTCTAATTCATTGTGTTTCTAAAAATCTCTTATTCTCTGTAATTCTGACAATTTTTGATTACTATATTTCAATGCTGTGGTACTACCGAAGATTCATGACTCACATTTTAACGTCTTTTTCTACATTTAATTTTTGTTAATATAAATGACTTTTAAAAAAATTTTTACCTTGATTATCAAGCTTTGATAATGTTTCCAACCTGATTTTTTCGTTTGTTTTCTTTCTGATGTGTCCTTGTTTTATGCCCTCCCACACACATCTACACACATATTTTTGTTTTTATTTCCGTGATTTGAGAGGAAAGCATGTACAGTGAGACCTTATCAAATATATATTTATGTGTTTTCTCTCTTTTAAGGAGGACACAAGAATCATCTCAGATCACTCTTGGAAGTACACCAACATCGAGTTTCTTAAGGTGTGCTCCCTCAGAACGGTTTGGCACCTTGGATTTGCTTAGGGGCCTTCCATAGGAAGTTAGATGAGAAGCTCATTTGTCTAAAGAAACTTGATGTAACCAGAATCTTTATGTTTTAACTACTGAAAAGAATTTGCTTTAGGAAGAGGGAAATGTTTCTGAGTCTAGCAGGTAGTCATTGGGAATACATCCTATGGCAGTATTCCCGAGGAGGGTGAGATGGCTTCCTAGTAGGTCTTTATGGCAACTGAGAGAGCTAAGCGCTAAGAGCTGTAACCCTAGGAAACCACGCCTGGACCACCAATGCTCAGTACTTGCCTTGACCATGTCTCCTTAAGGAATGAAGACAGCTTGGGCAGTTCTCTGAAGAACTGAATATTTCTCCCAGTAGTGGGCCAGCAGCCTTTTTGAGTTATAAACAACCATTCTTCATTCACAACTCCTTGTGGAAATCAGAAGGAACAGTTTTAGTGGACACATCTCACTCCAGGACACTTTCTACCATGTACATCCTTCAGATTAACCTTCCTGGGTGTGAGTAAATCCCTGGGGCTCATGGATTTCCAGAGAGGATAGACGAATATCAGGTAGAAGCTATCAAACCTCCTGCAAGTGCAGCATTTGTAGGTGAGAACAATTGGAAAAATAAGAGAAGTGACCATATCTAAAACCTAAATTCATGGAACAGGATATGTATCATATTTTCATTCAAATTGTGGTTACTCCTAAGTTAAAAAATGTTTGAAATTTATTTTTTTTAACAAGATACACATTGAAATAAAAATTGACTATTGACTATAAGATAGAAATTTTAGGATAATTCTTAATTCTCCCTTCTATTTGTTCTCATCTCAACATTTGTTCATATAATTTTGGATTTGGAACCTCAAATTACTATTAGCTAATCACAATTTGTTCAATGATGTGTCCAAGTCTAAAACTATTTTGGATTTTTTCACTACATTTTACAACCGTATTGACAAAAATTATTTTAACCTTACTTTGTTTAATTCAGTTTTATTCATAGTTACAATTTATGATAACCATTTCCTCTGGAAATATATTCTTATTCATCTCTAGAAAGCTGTTACCATCAACAAGTAATTTATTTTTTAAGAAGAATGTACGGGTGCTACACACATAACATACTTTCTCTTTTTGACTTCTTATATATAGTTTTACATCATTGCAATTAAAATTACAAATATTTTTCTCTATATCCATTACTTTATTATATTTAAAGTATCTGCTCCATTCGCATTTGTCTTTCCTCAACTCAGCAAAGTTTTCTTTCATTGTTTCTTATTTTCTTTTATTTTTTCTTATTTTTATCTTAAAATAAGAAATTTTTCTATCTCCTTTGGGATTCTCGTTATATACTTATCCTTTCTCTCATCTTTTACATTATGTTAATATTTTGTCAACATCTTTGAATTTCTTGATTTGTCAAAATCAATTTATGGGGAGTGTCCAACCTTCTGCTTACTATGCTAATATTTTAAAAGGAAATCTTTATATAACCTTTGCTGATTTTGAAATATTTTTTCCAAAACAAATGCTAAGCTCTATTTTCCTATGTAAAATACTTTCTTAAATCATTTTGGAAACACAAATTAGAAATTCTTTAATATGCTCTTCTATTTCTCACAGTTAAAGAAGAATCTCCTTTGATACCTTTTTTTTTTAAAGTAATTCTCTTTTTTTGAACTGCACTGTAAGTGTAGAAGTATTTTCTCTATTTTCTCATTGAAAGAAACCCAGAGGATTTTTTGCCCCCTATTTAAGTTATTTCCTCTGGGAGAAAGCCCTGCCTCATATAATTCTTTCATTGTTTGAGTGTTGCAACACTACCTTTTCTCATCTCACTTACCGAGGGAATGTTAGTGGAGATTTAGTGAAGTACTTTACTTCTTCTTCAGGAAACCTTTCCTCTCATAAGAAAGGAAACAATTGTCTTTCATTCTATCTGTATTCTATTTTTTCTGCAGATATCTTAGCAGAAATTATTTGACTTTTCTGAGATCTTCCTTATTTCAATCACTGATGAAGGCTTTCCCTATTTAAAATCCACACAAAATTTTTATAGAAGTGGGGCAACAAGGTGAGTGGGCTTGTTTATAGCATATTTTACTATGTATTTCATAACATATTACAATATGTACTATGTACTTATTTAATATCATGTATACACCACACATGCTACACGCACATCATCATGTATTTTACAGAAATCTGTAATCTGTTGTTAATATCTAGTTGTCTTTCTATTATGGCATGCATTCTCTTCATTCCATACTTCTCCTAATCACTGTAAGAGCTCAGAGCCTTTACTGAGAAGAGCAGGTCAATTCAATGTGAACTCCCCTAGCTTATTTTTTTCTACATCCAAAATTATAATACCACTTTCTCCTTTTTTAAACCTTTCTTCCTTGTAAGGGATCTCTATCCATTCTCGTATTCCTATTTCTCTGAGTCTTCGGTTCCTCGATTGTCTTTTTTTCCCCTTGCAACGAATTTCCTTTTACACTTTTTCCTAGATGGAAAATCTGCTCAAGTATTCCTTATCCTGAAAATCCTTCCTTTGAGAAATAAGTCTACCCATGATGCATACTTTTTATGACCATGCACTTATTCCTCAACCACAAAGCTTTTCCTGTTAAAATAATTTTTTTGAAAGTAACACTTCTAAAAGGTGGCTGTAACTCCTTATTCTCCTACCGATCTTTGTGGCCTATAACATCATTAGTCATCCCTTCCATATTGTAGAAACTCTTTCCACCTCTGAGACCTAGGTTTATTCCCGTTTATTTTCCTTACTCTCTGATCATTTTTTTTTTCTAGCTTTACTAACTCTTCTGATTCTTTTCTCTCCCTAAGGTTTCTGGTACACTGCTGGACTTCTTTCCCTATACTCTCCTTGTTGGTGAATTCTTCCCTTCTTAATTTTAGTCTGATGGCTCTTGAATCTTTATCTTGTATTTTGAGCGCATCCTTCTAAGATCATAACCTTTTCTCTCAATCATCAGATAGGCACTATCTACAGACTCCTAGCATCAATGTTCAGAATCTGGTAATCGCCTCCCTTTCTCTTCCCACATCCACCAGTAGCCAAATGCTGTCAGTTTTTCCATTTGTGTATTTCGTTTCATTCCTACCTTTGGCCTCATCTCAATTTACTAAGAGCAATCCCATACGTTACTCTTGTATCATGTGCAGTAATAGACTCGAAGTTACTATGATTGCCTTCTCATAAGCAGTGATGTCAACAAGCTATTCAAGACCAATTTCTGTTGTGACCAAACACTCTGAAGGCTCTACTCATATTCACATACCATGTAAATCTTTCATAATACAGAAATATCTATTGATGATAATATACTCCTTTGAAGTTCCATCTCTTCCTACTGCAGGAGAGTAATGTTGTAAGTACTTAAACAGTATAAAGGGATGAACTTAAAATATTTTTATTTTTAATAACTTTCAGAAAACCATGTTCTGGGACTTATGACTTATTGCCAAAAAAAAAGCCCATGCCAGCACACGAGTGACTCATGTAGTTCCTTGTAACACCCATTCTGCCCAGAAAATTATCTAGCTTGGAAGTTAGAATAAATCCTGGTGTGTGACAGAAGAGAGAAATAGTTTGCAAATATTTGACCAAGCAGTATTTTTAAACAATACACTTACTGAACTATGGGATTTTAAATTCTGTAATGATATAGAGTCTTTTTGTGTGTGTGTATGTGAAATTGGTTTGGAGACAGGGCCTGGGACTAACAGTGTAGGCTTGAGCCTTAAGTGATTAAATCCCATTATGTAGGGTTCAGTATGAAGCCCGGGCAATGATGGCAGCTTATGTGTACACAGCACATTAGAGTTCATGAAATACTTTTATCCATTCTGTTTCACTAATCTTCACAGCATCTCTATAATATAGGTAGAAAATGCTGCACTATTTTTAATTAATAGGTAAAGAAAAATCATGTTTGGAGGGATTTAAGTGACTTGAGCATATGAAACAGCTAGAAAGTATCAGATTCTGGTCTTCAGTTCTTGCTTCTAATCCCAAGACCAGTGTTTATCTCCATAGTTCATTTGACTATGATTAAATCCTATTATTTCAGTTATTTTAGAGGCATAAAATAGTAACAATTTGTTACACTCACAGATTCAGATTCTGTTAAAGAATGATACAATCAAGGCACAGCCGTTGCCTTGTCTCTCCAGTTCTAGCTTCTGACTCTAAGACCAGTGTATAAGGTGTTATACAAACTTATCTCGTTTATACACACATTAAGTGCTCTTGTAATTTTATAAGTCTTCTCCGTATTTTGAGTATGAGTTCTTCATCTGATTTCATATTACTCATCTTTGTATCTCTAGAGACTGTTAACAATCACTGGTACTTGTTGCTGTCCACTATGTTGATATTTGATAAACAAAAACATAATAACAACTAACATTTATTGGTGTTTCCTTTGTTTCAGATACTGTTAATCACTTTATTAACTTGCTTAATTCTTATCAATATTCTATGAGTTAGACATGTGGTATGGTTTGGCTCTGTGCCCCTACCCAAATCTCACATTGAATTGTAATAATCTCCACATGTTGATTGGGACCAAGTGGAGGTAATGCAATCATGGGGTTTCCAGCATGCTGTTCTGGTGATAGTGAATGAGTCTCATGAGATTTGATGGTTTTATAAGCATCAGGCATTTCCCCTGTCTGTGCTCATTCTCTCTCCTGCTTCCCTGTGAAAAGGTGCCTTCCGCCATGGTTGTAAGTTTCCTGAGGCCTCCTAGCCATGCCAAACTGTGAATAATTAAACCTCTTTCTCTTATAAATTATCTAGTCTTGGGTATTTCTTCGTAGCAGTGTGAGAATGGACTAATACAGCATGGCAATTATCATCCCTCTTCTATAGAGGAAGAAACTTGAGCCAAGAAAGGTCAAGTAATGTAACCAAAGTTACACAACCAATAAGTAGTAGAGCTTATATTTGAACTCAGAACTCATTTAACCATATTGCTCCACTGACTTTCAGTATTTGTGTTTATTTTATGACAAGCTAGGTGATAATAATTAATGCAGTGGTTTCAACAAGGCCATATATTTTTGACAGTCTTTCCATGGAAAAGTGTGGGTTTACATCTCCTCCTGTTGAATCTGGAGAGTATAGTAAAATTGATGTTATTTGGCTTCCAAGACTGAGCCATAAATGGTCATGCAGCTTCCCCTCTGTTATATGGAAAATCTGCTCATAAAGCTCTGACTGCCATGCAAGTAGTCCAGCAAACTTGAGGATGTCCTGCTGTGAGAAACCCCATCCCTCTGCAGAAGTCATATGTTGTTAGCTGTGGTTAACAGTCCCAGCTGATACTAGCATTCAAGTGGACCCAGACACAATATTACACATAAATGAAGAATCACTCCTGTCCCAGGTGTTCAAGTCACTCCTAGCCATTCTAGTTTTCCCAACTGAGGCACCAGACATTGTGGACTAGAGAAGTCATCCCTGCTGTGCCTTGTCTGTATCATTAATTTACAGAACGTGTGAGGGTAACAAATGGTTATTGTTTTATGCCTCTAAAATAACTGAAATAATAGGATTTAGTCACAGTCAAATGAACTCCTCTGTATTCTGAAGCCAACTTACTTTCTGAGAGTATAAAATAATAATAGTATAGGGCTATTAAGTTCAACCAATCAAATATGTCCTATATTACACATCCCACACTTGAGAGTGCTCTGCATTAGCTGACTGAAGTGTTTAAAGGGGTTGGCCTGTTGGACAGCTCTTTGCTTCCAGAAAAGCCACAGGAATATGGAATCTCTTGTTTATATTCTGCTGAGCTCAGTGTGTTGTGTGTTTGTTCCTGGCTTCTTGCCCAACAAACCTTGGCAACCATATCACTTGCTTCTTGATTATTTAGCAACCGGGTATGAACTGATGCTGCTGTACTGAAGTTTTATTCTCTACATACCTGGTGTATTGGCCAGTTTCCTTCACTGTATAAACCACTTTCTATCCCTACATTTGTCAGGACTAGCCAGGCCCAGAGATAGTCAGGAATGACAAATATTAGTTCAAGCTTTCTTCTTGAGCTGGATACATTTACTTGGTTTGGTCTTTGTATACTATTTTATAAACTAAGGATATCAATTTGTGCCTCCATGTCATAGCAATCACTAATAACTTGGGAGGTTTGTAAACTCTGGACACCCAAAAGCAATAAAAGACTCTGCTGTAGAATGCATATCAGTAACTGCTGTTGTGATGTGTTCTCTGAGTCCAAATTTCTATTCAAGCCATTCATTACTTTATTCATTCATTGAAAAATTATTAATTAACATCCATATGTGAAACACTCTGCTAGAGGTTGATAATGAGGCAGCACAAAAAGCCAATATGTTCCCAGCTCTTATAGACTCTATAAACTAGTGAAGAAATTTTTCAGATAAAATACCAGTGGAATGGAAATTGGAATTTGCTTTTCACAAATTTCTGATATGTAAAGATGAATATTGTGCTTTGCATGCTACAGCATATACACATATCTCCTACCTCTTCGTATCTCTTACCTCTTCTTGCCCATATCCAGCAGCAATACTGTTCAATATTTCCTTTTAATAAAATTTAATTTAATTTTTAATTGGCACATAATTGTGCATATTTATGGACTACAGAGTGATGTTTTTATACATGTTTATAATGTGTAATGATAAAATCAGAGGGACTAGTATACCCGTCTCTTCAAACATTCATCATTTCTTTGTGTTGGAAACGTTAAAAATCCTCTCTTCTAGCTATCAGAAAATACACAATAAAGTATTGTTACTAATAGTCATCCTACAGAGCTATCAAACATTAGAACTAATTCCGTCCATCTAGTTACAATTTTGTATTTATTAACCAATGTCTCACTATCATTCCCTACACCTTACCTTTCCAAGGATCAAAAAAACCCCACAATTCTATTCTCTACTTCTATGAGCTCAAGCTTTTTAGCTCAACACGTACAAGTGAGAACCTGTGGTTTTTTTCTTTCTGAGCTTGACTTATTCACCTAAAATGATGTAATCCAGGCTTATCTATGCTGCTGTAAGTGACAAGATTTTATTCTTTTTATGGCTGAATAGTAGTCTACTGGTATAGATACAACATTTTCTTTACTCACTCATCTGTCATTGTAAACTTAGGATGATTTCATAACTTCGTTATTGTGAATAGTGCCACAATAAACATGGGGGTGTAAGTATCTCTTCAGTACACTGATTTTCTTTCCTTTGGATAAATATTCAGCAATAAGATTGCTGGATCATATGGTAGTTATATTTTTAGCTTTTTGAAGAAAGGCCACACTGTTGTGTTTTTAACCATGGGACACCATGCAGCATTTCTATTTCTTTAGATCTACAAAGTGAAAATTTGTTTTTTTGTTAAAATTAGATTTTATGTATTTTATTTCATATTCTACTCTTTAAAACTTTTATTTTAGCTTCAGGGGTATATGTGCATATTTGTTATATAGGTAAATTGCATTTCACGGGGGGTTGTTATATAGATTATTTTGCTACCCACGTAATAAGCATAATACTTGAGAGGCATTTTTAATCCTCACTCTCCTCCTTCACTCAGCCTTCAACAGACACCCTGATGTCTCTTGTTTATGTATTCAACGTTCAGCTTCTATTTATAAGGTAGAATATGCAGCTTGGGTTTCATGTTCCTTTGTTAGTTCACTTAGGATAATGGCCTCTAGCTCTATCCATGTTTCTGCAAAGAATATAATTATGTTCTTTTAAGGCTGCATAGTATTTCATGGTATATATGTACCACATTTTCTTTATCCAGTCTACCACTGATGGGCAGGGATTTAGGTTGATTTCATGTCTTTGCTATTGTGAGTAGTGCTATGATGAACATACATGTGCATGTGTCTTTATGGTAGAATGGTTTCTATTTCCTTGAGTATATACCCAATAATGGGATTGCTGGGTCAGATGGTAATTCTACTTTGAGTTCCTTGAGAAATCACCAAACTGCTTTCCACAGTGGCTGAACTAATTTACATTACCAATGGCAGTGTAAAAGTGTTGTCTTTACTATGAAACCTTGAGAACGTGTTATTTTTTGACTTTTAATAATAGCCCCTCTGACTGGTGTGAGATGGTATCGCATTGTGGTTTTGATTTGCATTTCTCTAATGATTAGTGATGTTGAGCATTTTATCACATGTTTGTTTGCTGTCGGTATGTTTTCTTTTGAAAAGTGTCTGCTCGTGTTCTTTGCTCACTTTTTAATGGGGTTGCTTGTTTTTTTGCTTTTTGATATAAATTTCTTATAGATTGTGGATACTAAACCTTTGCACAGTTTGGAAATATTTTCTCCCATTCTGTAGATTGTCTGTTCACTCTGTTGATAGTGACTTTTGCTGTGGAGAAATGCTGTAGTTTAATTAGGTTCCATTTGTCAATTTTGTTTTTATTGCAATGGCTTATGGCATCTAGGCTTTATATTTAAGCCTTTAATCTGTCATGAGTTCATTTTTATCTGTAGTATAATGAAGGGGTGCAGTTTCAATCTTCTGCATGTAGCTAGCCAGTTATTGCAGCACCATTTATTGAATAGGGAGTTCTTTCCCTATTGCTTATTTTTGTGGATTTTGTCGAAGATCAAATGGTTGTAGATGTGCAGTATTATTACCGGGTTCTCTATTCTGTTCCATTAGTCTATGTGTCTGTTTTTGTATTTGTACTATGCTGTTTTGGTTCTGGTAGTCTCGTAATAGTTTAAGTCAGGTAACGTGATGCCTCCAGCTTTGTCTTTTTGTTTAGGATTGTCTTGCCTATTCAAACTCATTTTTTGTTTCATATGAATTTTAAATTAGTGTTTTTAATGCTGTGAAAAATGTCATTGGTAATTTGACAGAAATAGCATGGAATCTGTAAATTTCTTTGGGCAGTATGGCCACTGTTAACAATATGTACTCTTCCCATCCATGAACATGGAATGTTTTTAAATTTGTTTGTGTCATCCCTGATTTCTTTGAGCAGTGTATTGTAATTCTCATTGTAGAGATCTTTCACCTCCTTGGTTAGCTGTATTCCTAGGTATTTTATTCTTTATGTGGTTATTGTGAAAGGGATTGCATTCATGACTTCGTTCTCAGCTTGGATGTTATTGGTATATAGAAATGTTACCAATTTTTGTACATCAATTCTGTTTCCTGAAACTTTGCTGAAATTGTTTATCAAATCAAGGAGTTATTGGGCAGAAAGTATGGGGTTTTCTAGGTATAAAATCATATTGTCTACAAACAGGGATAGTTTGACTTCCTTTCTTCCTATTTGGATGTCTTTTATTTATTTCTCTTATCTGATTGCTCTGGCCAGGCCTTCCAGTATTATGCTGAATAGGAGTGGAGAAAGAAGGCATCCTTGTCTTGTGATGGTTTTCAAGAGGAATTCTTCCAGCTGTTGCTTATTCAATAAGATGTTGGCTGTGCATTTGTCATAGATAGCTCTTATTATTTTGAAGTATGTTTCTTCAATGCCCAATTTGTTGAAGGTTTTTAACATTAAGGGGTGTCGAAATTTATTGAATGCCTTTTCTGCATTTATTGAGATAATCATGTGGTTTTTATTTTTATTTCTGTTTATGTGATGAATCGCATTTACTGATTCATGTATGTTGAACTGACCTTGCATCTCAAAGTTAAAACCTACTTGTTCATGATGGATTAGCTGTATTATATGCTGCTGTATTTAGTTTTCCAATATTCTGTTGAGGTTATGTGTATCTGTTTTCATCAAGTATATTAGCCTGAAGTTTGCTTTTCTGTGTGTGTCTTTGCTAGGTTTTGATATCAGGATGATGCTGGACTCATAGAATGAGTTAGTAAGAAGTCTCTCCTCCTGTTTAATTTTTGGGAATATTTCCAGAAGGAGTTGTACCAGCTCCTTTTCTTTAATTATACTTAAATTTCTGGAATACATGTGCAGAACGTGCAGGTTTGTTACATGAGTATACACGTGCCATGGTGGTTTGCTGCATCCATCATCCCGTCATCTACATTAGGTATTTCTTGTAATGCTATCCCTCCCCTAGCCCCTTATCCCCTGACAGGCCCTAGTGTGTGATATTCCCCTCCCTGTGTCCATGTGTTCTCATTGTTCAACTCCCACTTCTGAGTGAGAACATGTGGTGTTTGGTTTTCTGTTCCTGTGTTAGTTCGCTGAAAATGATGGTTTCTAGCTTCATCCGTGTCCCTGCAAAGGACATGAACTCATCCTCTTTTATGGCTGCATAGTATTCCATGGTGTATATGTGCCACATTTTCTTTATCCAGTCTATCATTGATGGGCATTTGGGTTGGTTCCAAGTCTTTGCTA
>NW_012104732.1:0-55081 GCF_000951045.1 Mandrillus leucophaeus | reverse complement strand
ATATGTGCCACATTTTCTTTATCCAGTCTATCATTGATGGGCATTTGGGTTGGTTCCAAGTCTTTGCTATTATGAACAGTGCTGCAATAAACATAAGTGTGCATGTGTCTTTATAGTAGAATGATTTATAATCCTTTGGGCATATACCCAGTAATGGGATTGCTGCATCACATGGTATTTCTGGTTCTAGATTCTTGAGGAATCACCATACTGTCTTCCACAATGGTTGAACTAATTTACACTCCCACCAACAGTGTAAAGGCATTCCTATTTCTCCACATCCTCTCCAACATCTGTTGTTTCCTGACTTTTTAATGATCACCATTCTAACTGGCGTGAGATGGTATCTTATTGGGATTTTGATTTGCATTTCTCTAATGACTAGTGATGATTAGCTTTTTTTTCATATGTTTGTTGGCCACATTAATGTCTTCTTTTGAGAAGTGTCTGTTCATATCCTTTGCCCATTTTTGGAGGGGTTGTTTGTTTTTTTCTTATAAACTTATTTAAGTTCTTTGTAGATTCTGGATATTAGCCCTTTGTCAGATTGATAGATTGCAATTTTTTCCCATTCTATAAGTTGCCTGTTCACTGTGATGATAGTTTGTTTTGCTGTACAGAAGCTCTTTAGTTTAATTAGATCCCATTTGTCAACTTTGACTTTTGTTGCCATTGCTTTTGCAGTTTTAACCATGAAGTCTTTGCCCATGCCTATGTTCTGAATGGTATTGCCTTGGTTTTCTTCTAGGATTTTTATGGATTTAGGTCTTATGTTTAAGTCCTAATTTAAGTCCTTATGAATTAATTTTTGTTGCAGATGTAAGGAAGGGGTGCAGTTTCAGTTTTCTACATATGTCTAGCCAGTTTTGCCAACACCATTTATTGAATAGGGAATCCTTTCCCCATTGCTTGTTTTTGTCAGGTTTGTCAAAGATCAGATGGTTGTAGATATGTGGCATTATTTCTGAGGCCACTCTTCTGTTCCATTGATCTATATATCTGTTTTGGTACTAGTACCATGCTGTTTTTGTTACTGTTGCCTTGTAGTATAGTTTGAAGTCAGGTAGCATGATGCCTCCAGCTTTGTTCTTTTTGCTTAGGATTATCTTGGCTATACGGGCTCTTTTTTTGGTTTCATATGAAATTTAAAGTAACTTTTTCTAATTCTATGATGAAGGTCAATGATCTTGATGAGGATGGCGTTGAATAAATTACTTGGAGCAGTATGGCCATTTTCACAATACTGATTTTTCCTATCCATGGGCATGGAATGTTTTTCCATTTGTATGTGTCCTCTCTTATTTCCTTGAGCAGTGGTTTGTAGTTCTCCTTGATGTGTTGCTTTACATCCCTTGTAAGTTGTGTTCCTAGGTATTTTATTCTCTTTGTAGCAATTGTGAATGGGAGTTCACTAATTATTTCATTTTCTGTTTATCTATTATTGGTGTATAGAAATGCTTGTGATTTTGTATTTTTGTCACCAACGGGCCTGCCTTACAAGAGCTTCTGAATGAAACAATAAACATGGAAAGGAAAAACCACTACCAGCCATTGCAAAAACAGACCAAACTCTAAAGACCAACTACACTATGAAGAAAATGCATCAACTAATGGGCAAAATAACCAGCTAGCCTCATAGTGATTGGATCAAATTCACACATAACAATATTAACCTTAAATGTAAATAGGCTAAATGCCCCAGTTAAAAGACACAGACTGGAAAATTGGATAAAAAGTCAAGACCCACTGATGTTCTGTATTCAGGAGACCTATCTCATTCACAAAGACACACATAGGCTCAAAATAAAGGGTTGGAGGAATATTTACCAAGCTGATGGAAAGCAAAAAAAGCAGGGGTTGCAATCCTAGTCTCTGATAAAACAGACTTTAAACCAACAAAGATCAAAAAAGACAAAGTAGAGCATTACGTAATGATAAAGTGATCAGTGCAACAAGAAGAGCTAACTCTTCTAAGTATATATGCATCCAATACAGGAGCACCCAGATTCATAAAGCAAATTCTTAGAGACCTACAAAGAGACTTAGACTCCCACACAATAATAGTGGGAGACTTTAACACCCCGATGTCAATATTAGACAGATCAATGAGACAGAAAATTAACAAGGACTTGAACTCATCTCTGGACCAAGCTGACCTAATGGACATCTAGAGAACTCTCCACCCCAAATCAACAGAATATACATTCTTTTCAGCACCACATAGCATTTGTTCTAAAATTCAGCACATAATTGGAAGTAAAACACTCCTCAGCAAGTGCAAAAGAATGGAAATCATAACAAACGGTCTCTCAGATCACAGTGCAATCAAATTAGAACTCAGGATTAAGAAATTCACTCGAAACCGCACAACTCCGTGGAAACTGAACAACCTGCTCCTGAATGACTACTAGGTAAATAATGAAATTAAAGCTGAAATAAATAAGTTCTTTGAAACCAATGAGAATAAAAACACAATGTACCAGAATCTCTGGGACACACCTAAAGCAGTATTTAAATGGAAATTTATAGCACTAAGTGCCCACAGGAGAAAGCAGGAAAGATCTAAAATTGACACCCTAACATTACAATTAAAAGAACCAGAGAAGCAAAAACAAATAAATTCAAAAGCTAGCAGAAGACAAGAAATAATTAAGATCAGAGCAGAACTGAAGGAGATAGTGACACAGAAAACCCTTCAAAAAAAATCAATGTGTTGGAGATGCGGGCTCTTTTTTGGTTCCATATGAACTTTAAAGCAGTTTTTTCCAATTCTGTGAAGAAACTCATTGGTAGCTTGATGGGGATGGCATTGAATCTATAAATTACCTTGGGCAGTATGGCCATTTTCACGATATTGATTCTTCCTATCCATGAGCATGGAATGTTCTTCCATTTGTTTGTGTCCTCTTTTATTTCACTGAGCAGTGGTTTGTAGTTCTCCTTGAAGAGGTCCTTTACATCCCTTGTAAGTTGGATTCCTAGGTATTTTATTCTCTTTGAAGCAATTGTGAATGGGAGTTCATTCCTGACTTGGCTCTCTGTTTGTCTGTTACTGGTGTATAAGAATGCTTGTGATTTTTGCACATTAATTTTGTATCCTGAGACTTTGCTGAACTTGCTTATCAGCTTAAGGAGATTTTGAGCTGAGACAATGGGGTTTTCTAAATATACAATCATGTCATCTGCAAACAGGGACAATTTGACTTCTTCTTTTCCTAACTGAATACCCTTGACTTCTTTCTCTTGCCTGATTGCCCTAGCCAGAACTTCCAACACTATGTTGAATAGGAGTGGTGAGAGAGGGCATCCCTGTCTTGTGCCAGATTTCAAAGGGAATTTTTCCAGTTTTTGCCCATTCAGTATGATATTGGCTGTGGGTTTGTCATAAATAGCTCTTATTATTTTGAGGTACGTTCCATCAATACAGAATTTATTGAGCGTTTTTAGCATGAAGGACTGTTGAATTTTGTCAAAAGCCTTTTCTGCATCTATTAATCCTTCTCATTCTGGGCTTTTCTTTTATTGGTCAGCATTTTATTACTGAATGAATTTTGAAAGTCATTATTGGTCTTTGTTCAGGGGTTCAATTTTTTACTGGTTCAATTTTGGGAGGTTGTATGATTCTAGAAACATCCACTTCTAGGTTTTCTAGCTCTCATGTACATATAGGTTTTTATAGTATTCTCTGAGGGCTGTTTATATTTCTATAAGGCTAGTGGTAATATCCCCTTTGTCATTTCTGATTGTGTTTATTTGAATCTACTCTCCTTTTTTTCTTTTTTAGTCTAGTCAGCAGTCTATCTTGTTTATATTTCAAATAACAGATTTTTGATTTGTTTATCTTTTGTATCTTTTTTTGTGACTCAATTTTCTCCAATTCAGCTCTCATTTGGGTTACTTATTTTCATCTACTATCTTTAGAATTGGTTGCTGTTGTTTCTCTAGTTCCTGTGGTTGTGATGTTAGGTTGTTAATTTGATATCTTTCTGATGTTTTGATGTGGGCATTTAGCACCATAAACTTCCCTCTTAACACTACTTCAGCTGTGTCCCAGAGATACTGGTATGTTGTATCTTTATTCTCATTAGTTGCTAATAATTTATTGATTTCTGCCTTAATTTCATTGTTTACCCAAAGGTCATCAGAAGCAAGTTGCTTGATTTCCATGTAATTGTATGGTTTTGAGTGATTTTCTTAGTATTTATTACTGTTTTTGTTGCGATGTAGTCTGAAAGTGTGGTTGTTAATAATGGCTTTGTTATTTATTAGCGCTAACAGAGCTAACCACTGTTGGTGGTGGGAATGTATCCATCAACAGTGTATAAAAATAGTCTTTTCTCTACATCTTTGCCAGCATTTGTTACTTTTTGTCTTGTTGATAATGGTCATTTTAACTTAGATGAGATTATATCTCATTTAGTTTTGATTTGCATTTCCCTTATGATTAGTGATGTTGAACATTTTTTCATATACTTTTGGGCCATTTTTTTGTCTCTTTTGAGAAATTCTTTGCCTATTTTTACATAGGATTATTTTGTTGTTGTTGTTGAGTTGTTAGAGTTGCTTATAGATTTTGAATATTAATTCTTTGTCATATGTATAGTTTTTTCCCATTCTATGAGTTGTCTCTTTATTCTGTAGTTTGTTGACTTTGCTGTGCAGAAGCTTTTTATTTGTAATAATTCAATTTGTCTATTTTTATTTTTTCCCATGCTTTTGAAGTCTTACTCATGAAATCTTTGCCTAGACCAATACCCTAAATAATTTCTCATATGTTTTCTTCTAGTAGTGATATAGTTTCAGTTCTTAATCTAAATCTTTAATAAATTTTGATTTGATTTTTGTATATGGTGAGAGAGAGAGAGGTTTAGTTTGATTTTTCCGCATATGGATATCCAGTTTTCCCAACACCATTTATTAAAGGGGTTGTTCTTTTCCCAGTGTATATTCTTGTTGACTTTGTCAAAAATCAGTTTTGCTGTAAATACATGGATTTATTTCTGTGTTCTCTCTTCTTTTCCATTGTCTGTGTGTCTGTTTTTATGCCAATACCATGCTCCCTTGGTTGATATAGTTTTGTAGTATATTTTTAAGTCCCAGGTGGAATGATGCTTCCAGATTTGTTCTTTTGTTCAGGATTGCTTTAGTTATATGTAGTCTTTTAGGCTTGTTTTGTCTATTTCTGTGAAAAATGTCATTGACATTTTAACAGAAATTACACTGAATCTGCAGATCACTTTGAGTAGTGTGGTCATTTTAACAATATTATTAGGTCAGTACAATTACTTTTGCATTAACTCTAGTTCTTTGAAGTTATGAATGTGGGATGTCTTTTTATTTTTTTTGTCCTCTTAAGTTTCTTTCATCAGTTTTTCGTACTTTTATTGTAGAGATCTGTCCCTTATATGATTAAATTTATTCCTAGTTATTTTGTTGTTGTTATAGCTACTATAAATGAGACTTCTTTCTTGATTTCTTTTTCAGCTAGTTTGTTATTGGTATGTATAAGAGAAATGCTACTTATTTTTGTATGTTGATTTTTGTATCCTACAACTTTACTAAATGTGTTTATAAGTTCTAAGAGTTTTCTTATAGTCTTTAGGGGTTTTAAAAATATGTAAGTTTATATCATCTCCAAAGAGAAACAATTTGACTTTGTTTTTCCAATTTGAATGCTCCTTCCTTCCTTCCTTCCTTCCTTCCTTCCTTCCTTCCTTCCTTCTTGTCTTTTCACCTAATCGGTCTATCTAGGATTTCCAATACTGTATTGAATAAGAGTAGTAAAAATTGCCATCTTTATCTTGTTCCAGTTGTTAGAGGGAAATCTTTCAGTTTTTCTTTGTTTAGTATGTTGTTAGCTCAGGCTTTGTCGTACATGGCCTTTATTGTATTGAAATACGTTTCTTCTATACTGAATATTTGAGAGTTTTTAATATGAAGGGATAATAAATTTTCTAACATTATTTGTTTCCATGGAGATAATATAATTATTTTTGTTATCCATTCTGTAAAACTATCACATTTATTGATTTGCATATGTTGAACTATCCTTACATCCTGGGATAAATTACACTTGATTACAGTGTATAATCTTTTTGATGTGCTGTTTGATTCTGTTTGCTAGTATTTTGTTGAGAATTTTTGCATCTGTGTTCATCAGAGAATTTGCCCTCTGGTTTTCTTTCTCTGTTTTGTTCTTGTCTGGTTTTGGCATCATGTAATGGTCTTGTCGAGTGAGTTAGGAAGACTTCTGTCCTCTCCACCTCTTGGAAACAGTTTGAGAATTGCTGTTAGTTCTTTAAAAGCTTGTTAAAACTTAGTAGTGAAGTCATCCAGTACTGGTATTTTCTTTGTTGGGAGAGTGTATTACTGATTCAATATTGTTACTTGGTATTTGTCATTTCAGGTTTTCTATTTATTACTGGTTTAATCTTGGTAAGTTACATGTGCATGTAAATTCATTCACTTTCTCCAGGATTTTCAATTTGTTGTCATTTAATTGCTCATGACAGTCTGTAATCATTCTTTGTATATCTGCTGTAACAGTTATAGTGTCTCTTTAATGGTTTCTGATTTTGCTTATTTGGATCTTATTTCTTTTTATTTTTAAAAATTTTTTGAGATGGAGTCTTGCTCTGTTGCCCAGGCTGGAGTGCAGTAGTGGGATCTCAGCTCACTGCAACCTCTGCCTCCTGGGTTCAAGTGATTCTCCTGCCTCAGCAGGATTCGTCCACCTCAGCCTCCCAAAGAGCTGGGATTACAGGCACGATCCACCGTGCCCAGCACTTCTTTCTGTTTTCTAAGTTAGTATAGCAAATAATTAGTCAATTTTGTTTATCTTTTTAAAAAACAGATTTTTATTTTGTTCATCTTTTGTATTTTTTTTTTTGGTCTCAATTTTATAGTTCTGCTTTTCATCATTTCTTTTCTTCTACTAGATTTGCATATATTCTTCCTTTCCTAGTTCCCTGAGGTTTTTTGATGTAAGCATTTATTGCTTTAACTTCCCTTTTAAGGCATTTTTTTTTTTGTATTCCATGGATTTTACTATGTTTTGTTTTCGTTTTCATTTGTCTCCGTTTTTAAATAAATTTTCTTCTTAATTTCTTCCTTGAGCCCATTGATCATTCAGGAGCATGTTGCTTAACTGCCATGTATTTGTGTAGTTTCCAAAGTTCCTCTTTTACTGATTTCTAGTTATATTTGTGTGTGGCCTGAACAGATACTTGATAATATTTTGATTTTAAAAATTTGTTAAGACTTGTTTTGTGGCCTAACATACAATTTATCCTGGAAACTGCTCCATATGCTGATGAAAAGAATGTATCTTTTGCAGTTGTTGAATAAAATGGTCTGTATATATCTGTTAGATCTATTTGGTCTCTACTTCAGTTTGTGTCCATTTTTTTTTGTCCATGTGTTGTCTAGGTGATCTGTCCAACTATGACAATAGAGTGTCTAAGTCCCCAACTATTATTGTACTAGAATCTATGTCTCCCTTGAGTGCTAATAATATTTGCTTTGTGTATCTTTGTACTTTAGTGTTGGGTGTATTTAAAATTGTTATATCCTCTTGCTGAATTTATTATTTTGTCATTACATAATGATATTCTCTGTCTCCTTTTTATGTTTCTTTGACCTAAACTCGATTTTATCTCGTATAAGTATGGCTACTTCTGCTCAATTTTGGTTTCCATTTGAATGGAATGTATTTTCCATCTCTTCACTTCCAGTCTTTCTGTGTCTTTACAGGTGAAGGAGTTCCTTATAGGAGGCATATAGTTGGACCATGTGTTTTCTTTTACCTTTTCAGCCAGTCTGTATATTTTAATTGGGGAATTTAAAACATTTACATTCAAAATTGATATTGGGAAGTGTGGACTTCTGCCATTTTGTCAATTATTTTCTGGTTGTTTTGTGTATCCTTTATTTTTTCTTTCTATATAATTCTTTAGGTTTCCATTCTGGTGGTTTGCTGTAGAAATAACTTCTGATATCTTTCTCTTTCTCATTTGTATATCCTCTCTACCAGGGAGTTTTATAGTTTCATGTATTTTATATTGGTAGATTTTATTTTTTATTTTTTTGCTTCCAAATGTAGAGCTCCATTAAGCATTTTGTGTAGAACTGATCTAGTTGTGATGAGTTCCCTCCGTTTTTGCTTGTCTGGGAAATACTTTATTTCTCCTTCATTTCTGAAAGATAGCTTTGCTGGTTATAGTCTTCTTGCTTGGCAGGGTTTTATTTACTTTCAGCACTTTGAATATATTTTCCTCATCTCTCCTAGTCTTTAAGGATTCTGCTGAGAAATATGCTGTTAGTCTAATGTGGTTGCCCTTAGATGTGACCTGTCACTTTTCTCTTGCTGTTTTTAGAATTTTCTGTCCTTGACTTTTAACAATTTAACTATAAGGTGACTTCAAGAGGCCTTTTTTGTATTGAATGTATTTGGACATCTTTGGGGTTTTGTAGATTTTGTAGATTATAGATTTCCATATCTCTCTGAAGACGTGAAATGTTTTCAGCTATTATCTCATTAAATTAGTTTTCTATGCCTTTGCCCATCTCTTCCTCATCTGAAACTCTCACAATACGAATATTTTTTCACTTAGTGGTATCCTATATATCCCATAGGCATCCTTCATTCTTTTTATTTTTTATTCTTTTTTGTTTGTTTGTTTCTAACTGGGCTATTTCAAAAGATCTGTCTTCAATCTCATTTTTTTTTTTTTTATTCTAGAGCTAGTCTATTGTTGAAACTTTCAATTGTGTTTTTAATCTCTCTCATTAAAGTCTTTATGTCTGAGGTATCTGTGTGGTTTTTCATGTGATGTCTCTTTTAATTTCTCATTAAGAGTGTACATTTTTTTTTCTAATTTTGTCAAATTTCCTATCTGTGTTATTTTCTATCTTGCTGAGTTTCCCTAAGTACACTATTTTAAATTCATTTTCAGGCATTTCAAATATTTTTATTCATTTGGTAATTGTTATAGACTATTGTGTTTCTTCAAATGTGTTATATTTCCTTGCTTGTTCATATTTCTTGTGTCCCTTCATTGATGTCTGTGCATCCGGTAGAAAAGTCACTTCTTCTAATTTTAAGCAGTATATTTATTGGGGAAGATTTTTTTTTTCTCTGTAATGTGTTGGTTGGGTTGAGTGCTTTAGTTTTGGCCTTGGGTGTAAAGTTTTGGCCTTGGGTGTAAACCAACACTGTAAAGTGTTGGTTGGGTAGAGTGCTTTAGTTTTGGCCTTGGGTGAACATAGTAGTGTATACTTCATATAATTTATTTGACTGTAATGCACATCAGTGGTGTGTGCAAGTGCCTGAATAGCCTAAGCTGTGGTTGTGTGGAAGCTGTGGAAAAGCCTTGCTGGAAGCAGAGATGCTAACTGAGCAAAACTCAATAGCTTGGCCACCTGATATGCTCCCACATTTGTCTCTGGGGGGTGGGGTTGCCAGCAGGGGCAGCAGACCCTGGGCAGGAAGCTATTAGGTTCTGGTGTGCACACATATTTAACCCCTCTGACCTAGGCATAGCCTCTCCTCTGTTCTAAACTGCTTTTGTCCTGAATTTCAGGGTGCTGTGTGGGCTGGGGTGCTGGAGTCATGGCTGCATTGCTGGGTGTGGCTGTTGTAATGCTACAGCTCATGGATTAATGTAATGGATTGTTGGAAGGGCTTCAGGAATGTGGAGTTGCAGGGGCTACTTGATTCCAGGGCAGGATACACTCTGGTGGTGACTCTTCTCTGAAAATGCTAATGTACTGTGGCTTCTGGAGTCATTGGGGTGGAAGAGATACAGATTGAATTCTTTCTCCGAATTAATGCAGTCATGTGGACTCCAGGAACATTCCTATACTGGACTCAAGGCCAGCTAGGGCTGTGATATTCTCCTGTAGCTAGGATTGCAGGTGCCTGTGATGAAAACATGGTCTTCCAGGGACTCCCACTTAACTTTTCCTTACTGTGGAGGAGTCCCTCTTGTTTCAAAGTTGATGTGGGCCACGTGCATTGCTTCCCTCTCTATATTGCCATCCCAAGTCTTCATGACTCAGATGGTATTCATCACTTCTTTGATGAATTCCAGTGTAACTCCTAGACACTCTATTAAATATGTTGTTATTTATTTGTTGTTTTGGTCTTATTGTATGGAGTACAAGAGTAAAGGCTGGGTACCTTTACTCAGCCATATGATGATGTTTTCAATCTTTAATATATGCTCCTTTTAATGAATGAAACTTTCAGAAGTAAAATTAAAACTTTTTACTTTTTCCATAATCAGGCAAAATATGCAGATATTGAAACATCCTCGGGCTGGCTGTAATCCCTCTGCTTACTACTGCCTCTGCTTTAGAACCTCTGGGGCCTGCAGCAAATGTAATCTCCACCAGCTGGAATCTTTCTTTTACAGCCTGAGGCCACAGCTGGAGAAAAGGCAGTTCTTGGATCAAAAGTTCTTGGATGGACTAAAATTACAGTCAATGCCTGATTTAGAGTGTAGTATAAATCCTTTGTTTCCTTATTGATGATTTGTTCATTGCTGAAAGTTGAGCGTTCCCTTTTATTATTGTATAGCAATCCACGAACTGTTAATATTTTCTTTATATATTTAGGTGCTCTAATATTTGGTGCATATATATTTAAAATTGTTATGTCCTCTCACTGAATTGACTCATTTATCATTCTATAATAAGTTTTTGGTATTTTTTAAACAGTTTTTGACTGAAAATAAATTTAAATCTTATGTAAGTATAGCTACTCCTGCTCTTTTCAGTTTCCATTTGCATAAAGTATATTTTTCTATGCCTTCACTTTCAGTCTATTTGTGTCTTTATAGGTGAAGTGTGTTTCTTATAGACAGTAGATAGTTAGGGCTTGTTTATTTTATATCCATTCAACCGCTCTGTACTTTCATTGGAGACTTTAGTCTATTTACATTCAGTGTTACTATGGATGAGTAAAAATTTACTACTGCCATTTTGTTACTTGTTTTCTGATTGTTTTATAGACCTCTCTTCCTTTGTTCCTTCCTTCCTCTCTTTCTTTTTATGGAAATGGCCTTCTCTAGTATGTTTTAATTTCTTGATTTTTACTTTTTGTGTATCTGTTGTAAGTTTCCGGATTTGAGGTTACCATGAGCTTGCAAATGACATCTTGTAAACCATTATTTTAAACTGATGACAACTTAATATTGTTTGCAAAAATGATCAAACTAGCTAACAAGCAAAGAGAAAACTAATAAAAACTCTAGACTTTATTCCCTCTGCTTTTTAAGTTTTTGTTTCTAATTGTATCTTCTTATATGTCTATGTCTTGAAAAGCTGTTGTAGTTATGATATTTGATAGTTTATCTTTTAGTCTTTCTACTCAAGATATAAGTAGTTTACATACCACAGGTATGGTTATTGGAATATTCTGTATTTGTCTGTGTATTTAGTAATTCCAGTGAGTTTTCTGCCTTCACAGGATGTCTTGTTGCTCAGTAATGTCCTTTTATTTCAGATTAAATAACTCACTTTAACATTTTTTTGTAGGACAGACCTTGTTTGATGAAATTCCTCAGCTTTTGTTTGTCTAGAAGTCTTTATTTCTCTTTCATGTTTGAAGTATATTTTCACTGGATATACTATCCTAGGATAAAAGTTTCTTTATCCTTCAGAACTTTAAATATATCATGCCACTCTTTTCTGGTCTGTAAGATTTCCACTGAGTAGTCTGTTCTGGGACATGTTGGACCTCCTTTGTGTGTTATTTTTCATTGCTTTTGGGATCCTTTCTTTATCCTTGACCTTTAAGGGTATGCATATGAAATGTATTGACATAGTTTTACTTAAGTCTGCTTAGAGTTACGTCACCTTCTAGTTGAACACTGATATCATTCTCTAGGTTTGGGAAGTTCTCTGTTGTTATCACTTCGAATGAACTTTCCACTCAATCTTTTTTTTCCTACCTCCTCTTTAAAATCAGTAGCTCTTAGATTTGCCCTTTTTAGGCTATTTTCTAAATCTTGTAGGCATGCTTCATTCTCTTTTTTTCTGTATCCTCTAACTGTGTATTTTCAAATAGCCTGTCTTCAAGCTCATTAATTCTTTCTTCTGCTTAATTTCTTTTTTTTTTTTTTTTTTTTGGAGATGATCAATTCTACTGTTCAGAGACTGATGCATTCTTCAGTGTGTCAGTTGAATTTTTTCTGCTTAATTTTTTTTTTTTTTTTTTTTTGGAGATGGAGTCTCACTCTGTCGCCCAGGCTGGAGTGCAGTGGCCAGATCTCAGCTCACTGCAAGCTCCGCCCCCCGGGTTTACGCCATTCTCCTGCCTCAGCCTCCCGAGTAGCTGGGACTACAGGCGCCCGCCACCTCGCCCGGCTAATTTTTTTTTGTATTTTTTAGTAGAGACTGGGTTTCACCGTGTTAGCCAGGATGGTCTCGATCTCCTGACCTCGTGATCCGCCCGTCTCGGCCTCCCAAAGTGCTGGGATTACAGGCTTGAGCCACCGCGCCCGGCCTCTTCTGCTTAATTTCAATTCTGCTATTGAGAGACTCTGATGCATTCTTCAGTATGTCCATTGAATTTTTCAGCTCCAGAATTTCTGCTTGATTTGTAAAAATTATTTCAATCTCTTTGTTAATTTATCTGATAGAATTATGAGTTCCTTCTCTTTGTTATCTTAAATTTCTTTGAGTTTCCTCAAAATAGCGCTTTTGAATTTTCTGTCTGAAAATTTACATATCTGTTTTTTCCAGGATTGGTCACTGGTACCTTAATTATTTTGTTTGTTGAGGCCATGTTTTCCTGGATGGCCTTGATGCTTATAGTTGTTTGTCAATGTCTAGATATCAAATAGTTAAGTATTCATTCCAGTCTTCACAGTCTGGCCTTGTTTGTACCTGTCCTTGGTGAGAAGGTTTTCCAAGTATTCAAAGGGAATGAGAATGTTGTGATCTAAATCTTTGGTCACTGCAGCCATGTCTGCATTAAGGGTCACCCCAAGCCCAGTGCTGTAAGCCATGCTGCCTACAGTTGGGAGAGAGGTAACACAAGCATTTCCTTGGCCACCCCAGTTGGTGACTCACTAGGTAATGTGCATTCCAAGCCCACTGGATCTGAGCCCAGCACAGCACAAGGACTTGCCCAGGAATTGCAGTCATTGTGGCCTAAACTGCCTTTCAAATTTATTTAGGATCTTGGAGCACTTTAGCCCATGGTGGTGGGGCTAGCCAGAACTCAAGTTTCTGACCAGAGGGATAGATGATTCCCCTCTGGTTAGGGCTTGTCTAAATGCTCCCTCTGTGGCCTTGGCTGAATTCTGCCCTGTGTTGCTTTCCACTGTGACAGGAAAACACTTGAATTCCAATGCAAAGTCTCACAATTACTACATTCCAATTCCACCAAGAATACAGATTCTATCTCTCTGCCTCACAGCTTTTGCTAGGGAATGTGGGATAAGTGGTATAAGCAATTCAAGACTATCTTTTCTACCCTCTTCAGGGCCTCTTTCCTTGATATCATGCTAAACCAAGTACTGTGAATACTCACCTGATTTTTAGTTCTTAGAAAGCTGCTTTCTTGTATGGATGACTGTTCAGTTTGGTGTTCCTGCATGGAGGGTGATCACTGGAGTGTTGTATTTGACCATCTTGGTCTGCTTCCTCTCCTTTATGTCTTTTTATTAGAGAATTTAATTCATTTATATTCAAGGTAATTATTGATAAGTAAAAACTTACTATTGTAGGCAGCAAGCTTCATTAAAACACTTATTTTGAATTATTTGCTGGACAGTTTATACAGCTTCATTTCTTTTGGATTGGTCACTGGGGACTTTATTTTGTCTCTGTTTCCAACATTCCAGAATACAGGTACTATAGAAAATAGAAGTAAAATAAATGGAAATAAATTTAGTGTGTTTGTGGTTTAGGTATAGATTTGTTAACTGACTAATGGAGCATAGATAACTTTCTTCTTTTGGTATCTAAACAACTTCACACTGGAAAAGAAGGGAGGACAATGATAGAGCAACACAAAAGAAACCTATACAGAAGCAGTGGAAAATAATGTTGGAAAGCTGTGGTGGAGAAGGTAGTGAACAGAAATGAATTACTGAAGAACTTGGTGTTTGATTGCAAAAATGTTAAGATTACATTAAGTCTCATTGAAGTCTTTGTTATTAGGAGAAATTTTTGAACTCTTTTTACTCTGACACATAAAGAGTAGAGGCAAAGAAAGAGACAAAACCTACAGTCAGAAGAGTAGTGCTCATATTTAAGCTCCTTATTTGCCATGCAACCTGGGACATATTATGGTACTGAGCAGCAATTTCTCCTCTTTATAATGGGCAAGATACTAATTTCTACCTTGTGAGTGTGGACTTCAATCATAGCACAATGCCTGGCATATATTATGGGTCTAAATATATTTAATGAATATATAAATACATAAATTTATGTTTAGAAGTATATAATAAAATAATTTACATACAGCTCTTCCAAGGCATGCTGTCTAATAGATAAAGCACTTAAGAAATATTAATTGATGTTACCTAAAGTTGTTATGGTATATGTGTGTATATGTATGTCAAAATGACAGACACATTATGTTAACTATATGTAACTACATTGTATATATGTAACTACATTTTATACATAACCATTATGAAGACTACTGCATTGCATATGTATTTATGTATATTGTATGTTTTTTTTAAAAGGAAGATTCAGAAGGGACACATAAGATGACAGATTAGAATTCTCCAGCAATCATCTCCCTGCAGAAACATCAATATAAACATCTATCTATGTAGGAAAATGCCTTCACAAGAGCTAAGGAAAGCAATTCAAAGATCACAGTACCTGGTTGTCACATACAATAAGAAAAAACACATTGAAGAGGATAGAAAGGACAATTTTACATTTAGCCTCCCCCAATCCTAAGCAGCACAGCCTGGAGAGAGATCCTGTTCACTTGGAAGAAAAAGATAGAAGTAAGCACAGGGCTTTGCCTTGGACTCCAACACCCGGCCCGTTGCAAAAAACCAGCACCGGGCAGCCCCCAATGGCTACAGATTTCAGGCTGATACCCAAAGGCTGAGACTCCAGAGACCTCCCTGGCACCAGGTGAGACCCCACAGCCCTAGTCTTTAAGACTGCAAGGCCAACTTGATTTAGACTATACGTGACCCACCATACTTTAAATATTTACTACCTGGCCTTTTACAGAAAAAGTTTTGTCAGCCCCCAATCTAGATCAAAGATGACAAGTCGATGACTTATTTGCTGATAGTCTATCCTGCTCTGCCAATGGCAGACATCTTTAATGTTTTACAGTATTTCCCTCCATCTGCTTCAGAATCCCTACCAGCATAGTGGTCCTAAAAGTTATTACCAACCTAGTGGATTTGTCATTTTAGCCTGCAAGTCCTCATACTCAGAAGAATTTTGTGACAGTCTCTTAATGTTTCCAATTCTATTTTTCTAACCTTTTAGTGCATTCTAGCTGACTTCCATTGCCAGTATCTGTACGTCTTTTGCCCAAGGGCTTTTTCCAAAGTCATTGAAGGTGGCTCTCCTCCTACTCACAGCCGGCCAGAAATGCCAAGGAATTAACACCTCTGGGAATTAACACCTCAAGGAATTAACAGTGTCAGGAGTTGGTGTATAAATACCCCAGCTCTCTTGCATTTCGGATAGGATAATTATGAGACATTTTTAACAAAATCTCCCAGAGTTTCCCCATGGGGTTAAGCTCAATTTGCTCATTATGCTATCTAGCCTAATGAGGCACCCTTTATTGGCTATTTTCCATTCCCTCTGTCATTATTCTCTTCCCTGCTAGTGTTCCCTGACTCTCTGAAATAAACTACTTGCATTTGAATCCTTATCTCAGAGTGTGCTGCTGGGGAAATCCAAACCAAGACAGATTTCAAACCTACTTCTCTATGAAAGTAATGCTTTTACAAAGGCCTCTAATTTAAAGCATCACGAACTTCACTTACAAGTCCTCAAAATTGCTGCCTGCAGTTACTCATTTTGAGGAAAGCCCAATTTTGTGTGGTCTGATGTATCTATTGTTGACTTTGACATTACAGATGGGTCAACCAATTAATTTTCTGATTATATAGTGGGTGCCTTTCAGTCTTCTTCTCCAGGCTCCTATTAGTGAAGAGACTTCCTAGGTGCCCTTACAATGGAAAATTCACGACCAATAAACACTTGAATCTTAAGATTCACATTGGCCAGGCAGGTCGTTATACCAAAGTCTAATAATAACTCAATTTTTCCTCATACCCTGGCAGAAAATGCAGGCAGCTGTGTCCAATTATGCTGAGCACAGCAAACTCAAACTTATTAAAGGTAAGAAGCAGGCTGTTTCAGGATGTGAAAAACTCAACATAATGTGAAGCTAATTTCTCGTGTATGGTTTACTTGCTGTTTTTATTTCATTTTATTTCTCAAGCCAGTATTAAGTTTTTAGTTCCCATTGTAGGGCAGGAAACATGGTCCTCATTAATACACAAAAGTCACAGTCCAATTATATATGCTCCATTCCTGGGTCAACCAACAACTCTGCTGAAGGACCCACAGCAAATCACTTGTTTCATTTACTTACTAGGAAAATGCATTTAACAGTGCCTTATAGTAAAAGAAAAAAAAGGGTTTATATAGGGCTTTAAGATCTAAAACCAAGATACAGAAAAAAGCAAGATGGTGAGGCATTTTAATTAATTGTCGCATGGGTCCACCTGAATTATTGGAACACTACATTTTTGAAGTGATATTTGTGAAATGGAAAAAAAAATATGTATTTCGTAATGATGTACAAAAAAAAAAAGTATTTCTTCCAGCAACTTTTTCTCCTTTGACCACCTCTGGCTTCCCCAGAATAGTTGATTCCATCAGCAACTCGTTCCATCACCAAATTATTCTGATGATGTTTTCTAAACATTTAAGCAGAGTTTTCCATGCTGCAACACAGACCTGGCATAACTTGTTTCCTTACTCTAATAGAAATAATTGATCCCTCTGCTGGTTTTCTCTAATGAGGGCAAGCCAAGGATTAGTCTCTTTTCTCACACTTTCACTAATTGAATTTGATTTTTCCTGTACCATAAGATACTTTACAGCCATATCCAAAATAATGCACACAGTAGTTTTTCAAGCTGCCAACGTGAGTCTTTATTTTTCTAAACAACTTTCATATCCCCCATCTAAATTAAGTCATCTGTCATAATGATCCCCAACACTTTTGGCACCAGGAATTGGTTTTGTGGAAGACAATTTTTCCACAGATGGTGGGTGGGGTGGGGGTAGGGGAGGTACAAAGAGGGGATGGCAGGCCAGGGGAGGAGTTTCAGGATGAAATTGTTCCACCTCAGATCATCAGGCATTAGATTCTCATTAGGAGTGCACAACCTAGATCTGTCGCATGCGCAGTTCACTACAGGGTTTGGGCTCCTGTGAGAATCTAATGCCACCGCTAATCTGACAGGAGGCAGAGCTCAGGTGGCAATGCTCGCTTGCCCATCACTCACCTCCAGATGTGCAGCCCAGTTCCTAGACAGGACACTGATGAAAACTGGTCAGTGGCCCTGGGGGTTGGGGCCCCTACATCTGTCATGCCTACTCATGTTATACTGTGCTTTCCATTCATTGACTTTAGAGTTGTGTGTAATTATTCATTTTGTTGGTTATGTAACTAATGTTTCTTTAAGTAGAGTTTTCCATGCTGCAACACAGACCTGGCATAACTTGTTTCCTTACTCTAATACTTACTCTTACCCACTAGTCTATATGCCTCCAGAGGACAGAAATCCTATTTGTCCATTCCTATATGCTCAGTGTTTTTCCTAACACATGGTATTGTTGAATGATACTAATTACATATTATACACACTTAACACACTTATATATCACATTTATTAATATATAATCATTATTCAATAATGCTATGTTCCAAAAATATACTTAGCCCTGAGGATAGGTATATATATTTAAAATATATATACATGCATATATATGTAAAATATATATACATGCATATACTATATACTGCCTGCATATATACTATAGATACATTGTGTATACATGTATGTGTACAAATATGTTTATTTATTTATATGTCCCAAAAACATAGAGTTATTTTTCTTTTAAAATACTGAATTTTTATAAGTTTTCATCAAAGGCAATGAGAAACTTGTTGAAGTCTGTTGTCCAAGTTATGTTTATTTTTAACTTTCTAAGAAGATCCTAAGTTTGTTTTTCATTGTTTCAGACTGAGAATGTACAATGCACGGGCTACATTTATATTAGTTGCCATGGTTTCAAATACTTCAGAAATTGTCCAAGAAAGGAGTGGAATTTTTCTCACCATGCAAAGATGTTTTTCCCTAACTTGTTTGTGCCCACGTAATGTACCAGTTTGAATCGTCTGCTTTTCTCCTCCCCATCTGTGCTGTTTTCAAGGGGTGGAGAGGAAAAGAAGAGAAAAAAAGCAGGTAGAAGAGAGTTAGACATAGTTTCACTCCAGCATCTATTAGCTTACAATTTCACACTCTTGGTTGTAAACTGAAGGCCTCTTACACAGTATAGACAGCATCTATAATATGTTTTGCTTTTCTCAAATCATTCCTACATGACCATATAACAGGTTTTCTAGAAAAGGCAGGGCAAAGACTACTAATTTTCAAGAGGCTGAACTGTCAGAAGAGATTTTATGCTAACAGTTTTATTCCTGCTGTTGCTGCTGTTGTTTTTAATTACTCTTTTATGACCAATTGGAAGGATCTACTTTTGTAGGTATGACTGCCTTTGCTTCTGCTCTAATTACTCATCTGTATTATTATCTCAATTCTCCTAAAAAGGAAAATACATCTTGTCTAGAGAAAGTGTTATTTACTCCCAATTTTATGGCTTCTTTCCCATTGCAGTAGCCATTATTGCATTCCAACTTTCCCTTAGTAATGGCTATTACTTATTAAAAACTTATTATGTGCTTGAAACTGAGTTTAATATGATAGAGTCAACATTTGCTTAACCCTCACAATAACCCTGTAGCATAGATCCTATAATTATTCCCATTTTAAAGATGAGAAAACTGAGCCAGAATCCAATGTGTGGATCTAGAACTCCAAAATAGATCTTCATTACATTAGACATTTATAAATTTATCAATTCAGGAAGTTTATTGACAGCTAACTATGACATGGGTAATTTTATAAGTTCTGGAATATATATTAATGAACAAAATAAAGTTTCTGCCCTCATAAAACTTCTAATGATCTGCACAGGGCTACCCTGCCTCTTGTATCATTTATTCAAGCAGAAGAAAGATTTTGCCCAAAAATGTTGTGGTATTTCACTCTTTGTAAGTTACTTTAAATATTGGGGTATTTCATCCTCTGTAAGTTACTTTAATCTCATGTCAGTAAGCTGACTAGTCTATTGCTAACGAAGGAAGCTCTAATAGACAAGTTTTGGGTGTCTGCTCAATTGATTACCCTTTTCTCTAAGTTCCTGCTGTCCACAGGTATGGGCCCAAGAAGTTGTGTCTTTTCTGTGTTCCATTACCTTGTCAAAACCAATGGTCATGGCTGGTTGGCTTTTTTCAAGGCTAGACCAATTGGTTTTTTTTCTCCTCAATCTAAAATTTGAAATTAAAAATCAGAGATACTAAAAAGACTGCTTGCTATTTGAAGAGAAGAGGTTTAAACTGATTTTATCCTGTCATTCTTGGCTATATAGGCTCAAGAATAGCAGAAGTTTGCCATGAGAGTGAGAGAGCGAAAAAGAAGAGGAAGAAGGAGGGAATTGTGGGTGAAAGAAGTTAAGCAGATAAACAGAAGCAGCAATAGAGAATAATATGATACTAAAAAGAAGGAAACCAAAAAAGCACTCTCTTAATATGGCACCTGAAATCCTATCTTAGTTTCTGCTGCTAGGAAACCTGCCTAAGAGAGTTGGTACTAGGAGTGGGCTTAGGAGCAGCTGGCTGAGATGGAATTTTGGAGTTGGATCACCCACCAGCCATTTGGCAATGAGGATACTGTCACTGATGGCAGATGGAGTGGTGGTAGATCTAGCATGAGGTTGCAGTGCACTTGGAGAGTGAAGACCTTCACCTGTGATAACCCAATACAGGACACAGCTTGGAAGAGTGCACTGACTCATGCAGTACCTCTAGCATATTATACGAAAGATGTAGGGAAATACTAATTATAACAATTATGTTGTGCTGACCATCATTGAAGCTTTGCAGAGGTACAAGCTCAGAAAATAATTCCAAGTAAAGCTTGAGGATCAGAGATCCTCCTAGGCAGCAGTTAGAGATCCTCACTACCTGAACTAGAGAGTAGGGGAACTGAAGACCATGCAGATAGTGTAACTGGGAGACTGGCATAATTTCAGAGAAAGCTGATAGTCTCAGTGTGGCACTTCACCCATGCCAAGTAAGGGCATTATAAAGAAAAAAGTGTGACCCTGAGATTGGCATGAGGATATCTGCATAGATGTACTTGAGCAACTTGAAGTGTAAGATTCTCTGATCTCTGTGGGCCTGCAGAAGACTTCCATTTTCCTTTGTTGGAGATAGAGCAAAGCTCACCTGCCCACTTCCACCCTTTGCTGGAGGCAGTGGAGAAACCTCAAATGAGGCAGGTTCCTTGTAAGATAATGCTGATCTGATTATCTTACAAGATAATGCTGATCCTCCTCTCCTGGTTGCCAGACTGATAATGAAGGGCAGATGGTAACAAATTCTGGGCCTGCTGAGGTGCAGGAGGAACTCTATGCCAGAGAAGCGGGACGCGGAACCTGGCTATCATAGACTAAGTGGAGTTGGCAGAGCCTGACTTAGATGGATTTTCGGGGCGAAGGGTCAGTAAACTAGATAATGGAGCCCTTTTTGAATTAGGGACTCTCCATATCATAGGATTTAACACCTTGGTCGGGAGGGCTCTGGGAGACGGCCCTGATATGTTTTTGGGATGAGCCTTGGAGGCTTAGATAAAATAGTGGACCATATAGAGATTCCAGAACTGCCATGGCACACAGTGGAGGAAGGCCTCGGAAGCCTCTGAGAACTGGTATGCTTGGATGAGTCTACTATACAAGAATAGAAAACCCACCAGCTGACTATATCCTTGGGGCAGGGGTGCCGAGTGCAACCTATTTACCAAGTTGATAAAAAGGTATTGCTAAGGATAGTACCTGCATCACAGGATGGGTGAGAAGCTCAGTGGAGGTTGTACTCCACATGTGGGGCTGACGGTAGGAGACACTGGTACAGAACTGAGATCCTAGAAGTAGCTGATATAATAAGATAACAGATTATTAGAAGCCACAGGCAACACTTGGCATCAGGAGCAAGGTGAGCTTAATTATTCTAATGGTCAGTGAGCCTGGAATGGCAACCTAAGAGACTAACCTGTGAAGATCTATGATGCTGTCTATTAAAGCTCTCCCTCCATAAGTCATGTGCCCCCAGACCTTTATCTCAGGCTTATATCTAGGGGACCCAACATAAGATAACCTCATTTCCAGCCCACAGGCTTAGGACTCTCCTGTTTAGGCCTTAGTCATTCTGAAAGAATAGGAGAGAAAACTTCTTATTCCGCATTTTAAATCTGAGCCCCTCCAGGAAGTTGCCAGGCAGGAATGGCAGCAGCTGGTCTGTATCCTGTCATTACAGAGCCAAAGCAGACGTCTTTCCTCAGCCCAAAATGATGGCCCTGAAAATGCAGACTGCAGAACTTGGCGTGGGAGCAGGCGGTGCTGTCCTGGGGTTGCCAGATGGTGTGCACTCACATGGACATAGCATGTGGGCTCTGCCGGATGGACGAGGCTGAGACCCATGAGTCAGATAGTAAGTGAGCAGTCCAATTTGGTCACAAGAATGAATCTCCATAAAATAATTATATACTTTGATAATTGATGTGAGTGTTTTGTTTGTTTTGTTTTTTGAGACAGAGTCTCACTCTGTCACCCAGGCTGGAGTGCACTGGTGAGATCTCTGCTCACTGCAAGCTACGCCTCCTGGGTTCAAGTGATTCTCCTGCCTCAGCCTCCCAAGTAGATGGGATTATAGGTATGTGTCATCATGCATGCTTAATTTTTGTATTTTTAGTAGAGACGGGGTTTCGCCAGGTTGGCCAGGCTGGTCTCCAACCCCTGACCTCAGGTGATCGCCAGTCTCAGCCTCCCAAAGTGCTGGGATTACAGGCTTAAGCCACCATGCCTGGCCGACTTGTGGTTTTTTAAGTGGCTTTCTGGTCTGCTTTCTTGTTGGATCCTGTATTAAAACGAGGTATTTTTGGTTATATCTGAGAGAAACAAAACTCGAATTAAGCTCAGTCCAAGAAGGGAATTTATTAACTTACATAATTCAAGGAAGGGTTGAATAAGCACACCACGAGAAAGGCAGATAAGCAACTGCACTGCAGGAAGAAATAGATACAGGACCTCAAATGCCACCAAGTCTTTCCTCCTGATTCTCGAAATTCCCTTTTTAGTGAAGTCAGGTTCATTCTCTCTCACTGCAGACTTGTTTTCTCCTTAAGGAGCAGCAGAATGGTATCAATAGCTTCTGAGTTTACTATCTCTGTGGCTTCAATCTCCAGAAAGAAAATGCCCAGACTCTTTCTTTGGCCCAACGTACAAACATTTAGGGAACAGAGCTACTTAGTAGGTCTTGAGTTGGTTGCTGACTCAGAGATTAATCAACTGTAGCCAGAGGGGTAGGAGCATGTTCAAACATGACTTTTTCTAAGGAGAAGGGTCAATGCTTGGTCAACCAAATCTCTATACCTCCACAGGTTTCCACAATAAAGCCTTGGGCAATCTTGAGTGGAAGGCCAAGACGCCACCCCCTGTCAAAGGCACTGGAAGTGAAGATAGAAAACATAGTCCAGGCCTCCATGAGAGCATGTTGGTATGGGGGAAAGTGCTCAAAACTTAAAATCAAAGGTAGCAAAAGTTCAAGTAGTAGTTACCTCATTAACTGAACAGAAATGGGGCATTGCACTTCTCTATGTGACTTCACTGTAAAATAGGAGTCACTGTCCTGTTTACCTATGATTATGGAAGTCAAATGTTAATTTTAAAAGGTAAGATAGAATAGTGGAGTCAGCTCTATAGACAGACAAATCCAGGTTAAAAACTTAATCCAGGTTAAGAAGCTAGAAAACTTATTTCTACCTATGTAATTTTAGATAAGATTCTTAACTGTTCTGAGTCTGTTTATTCAGCAGTAAAATGAGAATGATTATATCTACTTTCTTGGGTCACTGTAAGAATTAAATGAGATAACATATCCAAAGAAATATAATACCACAGTAAGTACTCAGTAAATGTTAGCAACCATTATACTAGCAATACTAATAACCATAATCTCCTGGTAGCCTGTGAGTTCACTGAATGTTGGGATTATATTTTATGTATGTTTATTTATTGAGTTCATTGGATATTGGAATTAGGTTTTATGCATGTTTATTTATTACTCTAAAGTAATCCCAGCATAGGACTTGCCACGTTATCCAAACTTAATGTGTATTTTCTGAATCGTAATATAATGATAGTCCATCATCCATTTTTAAGCCCATAACACATTCTTTCAGAAAATAAGTATTGAGTTTGAACACATGCACGTACAAATATGCACACGCACATATACATAAATACACAGTTACGTTATTATTCTACCCCTGGCATGACCACATTGGAAACTGTTCATTTATCTGATCTATTGTTCAGCATTTAGGTCATTATGATTATGGGAAACTCGACTGAATTTACATATCCTATCAAAATGCATTAAGCAAAAGAGCATGCAATAAACAACACAATTATCTAGTGCCTTCACATCTGAAGACTTATGTCAGGGCAATATATTTGAAGCTTGTGTTACTTAGACACATATTTCAGCTCCACCTTTCATTTCATTCAACATACATAAATACATGCTTTCTAAGGATTTCTGAAATAACTATTTTCTTTTCCTTTATCTTCTCTGCTTTTTCTGGGTCCATTGGGCAGGTTTTCCTAGAATTGAGAAGAAAAGAAACACATGTTAATTTTGTTCGTCTGGGGAAGGTGCTGGAAATGTGTCTTCTGAGGCACACCTGCTCATTCCTAGCCCTGGCTCTGAGCCACACCTTCCCTAAACAGCTTCATTTCTGGGGAAGTAGCCATGGCTTTTTAATCCCACCTGGAGTGATGTCTGAAAGGCTCATTTTAGTTTCTGATGTTGGATTGAGAGGCTCACTTCTCTTCTTTCACTGGAAGGGCCTTTAAAAAGGCCTGGCCTCAATAGACTGGATTCCCAGGATAGAGTTCTACACAGCCCTGGAGGCAGAAAAAGAATAAGAGCTTCTGTAAGAAAAGAAAAGCAAGGCATTCATTATTTACCTATTTGTAACTGTGCCCCTCTTTGTTTACAAAGCTGTGGCAATATTTGTGTTGAATCACTTAGAGCAGAAAAATGCTTTAACCAGAGTTTTGAAAGAGACAAAACACAGTTCTCAATTCCTTGTTTCCTTATTCTTTTTTGCCCCATCCCCCCGCCCACCCCATAACAAGGGCTAAAAGTAATACCACTTGCATACACCTTGGAGCTGGGAGGTTCCAAATTATCTTAGCCTGAGTTTCCCAAAAAGCAGAGCCTAGGCAAAGGCTTATGAGGGATTATTTTCAGAAGAGAATGTAATTCTAGTAAGCCTGATTAAAGGAGAAGGGGTGTGCAGCAGGGAAGCAGTGAGAACTAATGTGCCAGTATGAACACATGTTATCAACACAGCAATCACTTGGTATCAAGTGGAGCTGATAGTGCTGTCTTGGAGGCTGTCTTCAGAGAAGTTCATGGACTTGTTCTCAGGGCAGTTCGTACAATGAAAGAAGGAAGACATTTATCTGGTCTCCCCAGATTCCCATGGGTTCAAAGTTTCAGTCCTTTAGGGCATTAATTCCCTTAGTGCTCCCAGCAGCATCTGTCACCTCAGCAGCCCGGGGCACCGAGGACACAGGTGAGTAGTGCACAGAGCATACACAGGTTATGATGCTGTCAGCCTGTGTTTATGGGAAGCTGGGTCCAGTTGGTCAGAGATAACTGGGACTGGGACAAGGGGCCAGACACTGATGAGGCCAAAAACACCCGAAGTGGCACATAAGAGGTGTTTGGCATCCAATTAATTTACAAGGAGACTTTTTTTTTTCTTTTTTTGAGATGCCCGGGCTGGACTTCAGTGATCTGGGCTTACTGCAATCTTCACCTCCTGGGTTCAAGCGATTCTCCTGCCTCAGCCTCCTGAGTAGCTGGGATTACAGGCACCTGCCACCACACCCAGCTAATTTTTTCTATTTTTATTAGAGACAGGGTTTCACCATGTTGATCAGGCTGGTCTCAAACTCCTGACCTAAAGTAATCCGCCTGCCTCGGCCTCCCAAAGTGCTGGGATTACAGGCATGAGTCACCATGCCCAGCCTGAGGCATTTTTCTTAAATGGAAACTGTCATTAGCATAAGTCCACTTGGGGGGCAATATTGCACAGAGGTTAAAAGACTGGACTTTGAGTCCAGTAAAGGAGGTTTTTAACCTAGTTCTGCCATTTCATGACTTTGGGCCACAGATTTCTTACCTGTAAAATGAGGCTAAGAAAAGGACCTACTTTACAGGCTTTACTTAAAGAAAGCAACTCATGTGCAGCATTTAACACAGCATCTAATCTCTAAGAAGCACTCAAAATTTGATAGGTGGTATCACCATTTTCTCCACTTCTGGGGATTATGTTACATTTCTGTGGGAATTAGATTTTATTTATAAAGCCGTTAAATAAATTTTCTGCCAAATATCCTCAAGTTATTCTAGCCATAACCGATTCTTTCTGTGTTATAGATGAGACACTAAAATGGAAGGGGACAAACAAGGTTGTCAGAAGAGTAAACATACACATAACCACTAACACAGTTTTAGCAGTAGAGTGAAAGGGAAGGAATCCGTATTTTTTAAATTCCCAGGTTATTGTGATAGTGTCCATTCACAAATCAACACTTAGAAACTACTTTTAGAGATTATTAGTACTTTTAACCACAAGCCTTGACATGCCTATCACTCATAACACTGGGATTTGTGAGCTTTTGGGTAGCGTCTTTCTTTTATGACCTTTGTAAAGCAAATCATAAACATACACACACAGTCTCACACACAGATTTTTTGGAGAGGTTAGGCAGAGGGTACAAGGGAAATAATTTAAGTGTCATAAACTACATGAATTTAATTAGTACAGGCATGTATACAAAGAGCAACTGTGGGGTTTCCACAACTCTCCCACACATTCTTAGGAACTACGATTTGTAGTGTCTTATGTGGACTCAGCTCCCAGTTTTCCTTCAGGGAGGTTGTCTGCTTTGTGAATTATGACTGCCAGGTTTATCTCCATGGCCAGCAAGCTAGGCTGGCTGGCTTGCCTCCCCCACTGTGGAAAGCATGTATTTATTCAGGAAACAGTCGCTCAATTTTAACATTGGCCTTAGCAAACCTTTTTATGAAGGTAAATCCAGGGCTGCTGCAAAATTAAAACCCAGCTTGAACACCTTCCAAAACCAAGCTGAAATGGCTTTTGGATTATCCACAGTGGTGGATTATTCACACCACTGCTCTCCTATTAACAAAGCCTTTATTCATAATTCACCACCCAGACAAGTCCCAAAACTGAACGAGCACTGTTGCAAGTCCGTTGCATGCAACTCAGAACATGTTACCCTGTAAACTGTGTGAGGAATTGTGGTTAGACCCTAAGTATGTGGTTCTCAAAGTGTGGTCCCTGTCCAACAGCAGCAGCAGATGCACCTGGCATCTTAGAAGTGCAAGAAAATCATTCACTTTTTGTACAATTAGATGTGCATAATGAAAAAAAAGATTGTAACATATGAAATGAACTGCCTTGTGATATGGCATGTGTCCAACAACTAGAAATATTTAAGTAGAGATGAGATAGCATGTCGGAGGCTCATAGAAGAGATTCTCGTTTTAGATGAGGCATTGAATAAGAAGGCTGCTAATAATATTGCTTCTGATGCTAACATTCTGTGCTCCTACCAGCAGGAAGTGAGTGGTCAGAGTATCTCATCTTTGTGTTTTAATTTGGATCTCATGGATGGCCAATGCACCCACACTATTACTCATTACTTCCAGACCAGTGTGAATCTTTTCCTGAGTTTTGCTGCAATATCTGCATTTGCTTCCAAGTAAGTATTTGGGAAACCATTTTCCAAATTGGTCTTATCTGTAACCAGAATTTCTGAGGTTTCTAAAGACTCTTAACAGCATAATAAAAATCAAACAACTGAGCCTGTGTGTGGGATGAGATAAAAATGTTTGGGCAGTACGATTTACCTGATTCATAAAAACACTTTATTTTTATCACTGGAAGGTTATCATTATTGACATCATTCACCAAATTTTAGCACAAATTGTTATTGTCATGAATAATAATAAGAGAATAACTTTTGTACAGTCCTTTTTGGAGGACACAAAGTACATCTACATACATGAGCACGTTTTGTTCTTACAGTGACCCTGTGAGCATTTATTACCATGTTTACCCACATTTTACAAAAGAAGAGCCTGGTGTTGGAGAGTTCAGTGAGTTATCTAGGATTACTCTGCTACTAGTGATGTAGGAGGAGAAATAGAGTAGTCCAGGCCCTGACTTTATAAGTCTATATTCTTTCCCTTAGTGCTTATATCAATGGTTCTTAAATGGTTTTGCCTCAGGATCTCAATTACTGATATTTTACTGATAAAAGATATTTTACTGATAAAATTTGTCTCTATAGACATTTACTGTATTAAAATTTAAAACTGAGAAAATTTAAAAATATGATCTGTCATTTCACTTAAAATAATATTAGTAAACAAATTACATCATAATATAAAGAGTACGTATTTACATTACTATATTAAAACATATTTTTTCAAGACAAAAAATAGAACAGTTTTTTTTTTTACATCTTAAAATCTCTTTTTAATATTTGGCTTAATAGAAGACAGCTAGGTTTTTGTATTTTTTTCTTTTGCATTCTGCATGTCGCAATTGATATTTTGGTTGACGTATATAAAAAATGCTGACTCACAAAGATATTTGGTTTGAAATAGTTGTATATTTTAATACCTTTTACAGATAATTGTTGATTTTTCGTTGATACTACACCAAAACTCAAGGGATAGATTCTCAAATATCAGTTGTAATATTGAATGTGCATCCTTTTTAATGAACATTTTGTACTTTGTTACTTTAAAATACATTAATTTATCATGTATATTTAATGAAGATTTTCCCCATATACTATTTTATGACATTATGCTCTGTTCATTTGGAAAATATTAATTCATTGAGTTGCAAAGATTTTCTATTCATCACATTTTATTATATAGTATCAAAAATCACATTTGTTAGTGGTATCACCAATATTTTCAGAAAAGTCTTCGTGTATTGAGAAGCTGTCAAGTTTATGATTGCAGCTACAAGGTTTTCATAATTCTCATTTTTCGATTCAAATGTTATCTTTAACACCAAATGTTGTTTCTTTGAAGTGATAGGCTCACTCTATTATTCTCAAGAATATATCTTCATGTCAAATTTCCAAGTCTGAACAAACAGAATTTATATTTTATACAATATCCCCCACAAAAATCAGTTGCTTTAGCTTGCAGCTCAAACACTCGCACAAGTCTTTCTCCTCAAGACAGACATCATCCATTGGTATGCAGCAGTGGTACTTCATGCCTCTTGCATAAATTTCAATTCAGCATTTTGTCACACAAAATGTTAAAAAGCCATATATTCAAGATCAATATTTAGTAAATTTAACTTATTACTGCTTCGACAATGATACCATTTAGTGAAATTGTTTGTTTTTAAATGCAAGTGCACAGTAGTGAAAAATACAATGGATAACTACAAATGCAGTTTGGAGCCACTTTCTTTTTTTTCTTTTTTAATTATACTTTATGTTCTGGGATGCATGTGCAGAGCATGCAGGTGTGTTACATAGGTACACATGTGCCAAGGAGGTTTACTGCACCCATCAACCTGTCATCTATATTAGGTATTTCTCCTAATGCTATCCCTCCCCTAGTCTCCTACCTCCCAAAAGGCCCTGGTGTGTGATGATCCCTTCCCTATGTCCATGTGTTCTTATTGTTCAACTCCTACTTATGAGTGAGAACATGCAGTGTTTGTTTTCTGTTACTGTGTTAGTTTGCTGAGAATGATTTTGTCTAGCTTCATCCATGTCCTTGCAGAGGACATGAACTCATCCGTTTTTATGGCTGCATAGTATTCCATGGTATATATGTGCCACATTTTCTTTATCCAGTCTATCATTGATGGGCATTTGGGTTGGTTCCAAGTCTTTGCTATTGTGAAGAGTGCTGCAATAAACATACGTGTGCATATGTCTTTATAGTAGAATGATTTATAATCCTTTGAGTATATATCCAGTAATGGAATTGCTGGGTCAAATGGTATTTCTGGTTCTAGATCCTTGAGGAATTGCCACACTGTCTTTTACCATGGTTGAACTAATTTACACTCCCACCAACAGTGTAAAAGCCTTCCTATGTCTCCACATCCTCTTTAGCATCTGTTTTTTCCTGACTTTTTAATTATTGTCATTCTAACTGGCGTGAGATGGTATCTCATTTTAGTTTTGATTTGCATTTCTCTAACGACTAGTGATGATGAACTTTTTTCATATGTTTGGTGGCTGCATTAATGTCTTCTTTTGAGAAGTGTCTGTTCATATCGTTCAACCACTTTTTGATGGGATTGTTTGTTTTTTTCTTGTAAATTTGTTTAAGTTCCTTGTAGATTCTGGATATTAGCGCTTTGTCAGATGGATAGATTGCAAAAATCTTCTTCCATTCTGTAGGTTGCCTCTTCACTCTGATGATAGCTTCTTTTGCTCTGCAGAAGCTCTTTAGTTTAATTAGATCCTATTTGTCAATTTTGGCATTTGTTGCCATTGCTTTTGGTGTTTTAGTCATTAAGTCTTTGCCCATGCCTATGTTATTAATGGTATTGCCTAGGTTTTCTTCTAGGGTTTTTATGATTTTATGTCTTATGTTTAAATCTTTAATTCATCTTGAGGTAATTTTTGTATAAGATGTAAGGAAGGGGTTCAGTTTCAGTTTTCTACATATGGCTAGCCAATTTTCCTAACACCATTTATTAAATAGGGAATCCTTTCCCAATTTCTTGTTTTTGTTAGGTTTGTCAAAGATCAGATGGTTGAAGATGTGTGGTGTTATTTCTGAGGCCTCTGTTCTGTTCCATTGGTCTGTATTTCTCTTTTGGTGCTAGTATAATGCTGTTTTGGTTACTGTATCCTTGTAGTATAGTTTGAAGTCAGGTAGTGCGATGCCTCCAGCATTGTTCTTTTTGCTTAGGATTGTCTTGGCTATATGGGCTCTTTTTTAGTTCCATATGAAATTTAAAGTAATTTTTTTCTAATTCTGTGAAGAAAGTCAATGGTAGCTTGATGGGGAGAGCATTAAATCTATAAATTATTTTGGGCACTATGGCCATTTTGATGATACTGATTCCTCCTATCCATGAGAATAGAATGCTTTTCCATTTGTTTGTACTCTCTCTTACTTCCTTGAGCAGTGGTTTGTAGTTCTCCTTGAAGTGATCCTTCACATCTCTTATAAATTGTATTCATAAGTATTTTATTCTCTTTGTAGCAATTGTGAATGGGAGTTCACTCATGATTTGGCTCTCTGTTTGTCTGTTATTGGTGTATAAAAATGCTCATGATTTTTGCACATTGATTTTGTATCCTGAGACTTTGCTGAAGTTGCTTATCAGCTTAAGGAGTTTTGGGGCTGAGACAATGGGGTTTTCTAAGTATACATCATGTCATCTGCAATCAAAGACAATTTGACTTCCTCTCTTTCTACTTGAATACTCTTTCTTTCTTTCTCTTGCCTGATTGCCCTAGCCTGAACTTCTAATACTATGTTGAATAGGAGTGGTGAGAGAGGGCATCCTTGACTTGTGCCGGTTTTCAAAGGGAATGCTTCCAGCTTTTGCCCATTCAGTATGATATTGGCTGTGGGTTTGTCATAAATAGCTCTTATTATTTTGAGATATGTTCCATCAATATCTAGTTTATTGAGGGTTTTTAGCATGAAGGAGTGTTGAATTTTATCAAAGGTCCTTTCTGCATCTGTTGAGATAATCATGTGGTGCCTGTCATTGGTTTTGTTTATGTGATGGATTGTGTTTATTGATTTGCATATGTTGAACCTGCCTGCATCCCAGGGATGAAACCAACTTGATCCTGGTGGATAAGCTTTTCAATGTGCTGCTGGATTCGGTTTGCCAGTATTTTATTGAGGATTTTTGCATTGATATTCATCAGGGATATTGGCCTGAAGTTTTCTTATTTTTGTTGTGTCTCTGCCAGGTTTTGGTATCAGGATGATGCTGGTCTCATAAAATGAGTGAGGGAGGATTCCCTCTTTTTCTATTGTTTGGAATAGTTTTAGAAGGAATGGTGCCAGTTCCTCTTTGTGCCTCTTGTAGAATTTGGCTGTGAATCTATCTGGTCCTGGGATTAATTACGGCCTCAATTTCAGAACTTGTTATTGGTCTATTCAGGAATTCGACTTCTTCCTCATTTAGTCTCAGGAGGGTGTATGTGTCCAGGAATTTATCCATTTCTTCTAGGTTTTCTAGTTTATTTGCATAGAGGTGTTTATAGTATTCTCTGATGATAGTTTGTATTTCTGTTGGATCAGTAGTGATCTCTCCTTTATCATTTTTTATTGTATCTATTTGATTCTTCTCTCTTTTCTTCTTCATTAGTCTGGCTAGTGGTCTATCTATTTTGTTCACCTTTTCAAAAAACCAGCTTTTGGATTCATTGATTTTTTTTAAGGGTTTTTCATGTCTCTATCTCCTTCAGTTCTGCTCTGATCTTAGTTATTTCTTGTCTTCTGCTACTTTTGAATTTGTTTGCTCTTGCTTCTCTAGATCTTTTAATTGTGTAGCAGGGTCAATTTTAGATCTTTCCTGCTTTCTCCTATGGGCATTTAGTGCTGTAAATTTCCCTCTAAACACTGCTTTAGCTGTGTCCCAGAGATTCCTGTACATTGTGTCTTTGTTCTCATTGATTTCAAAGAACTTATTTATTTCCACCTTAATTTTGTTATTTCCCCCATAGTCATTCAGGAGCAGGTTGTTCAGTTTCCACGTAGTTGTGTAGTTTTGAGTGAGTTTCTTGTTTTTTTTGTGTGGTTTTTTTTTTTGGTTTGAGACGAAGTTTTGCTCTTGTCACCCAGGCTGGAGTATAATGGTGCAATCTCTGCTCACTGCAACCTCTGCCTGCCAGGTTCAAGTGATTCTCCTGCCTCAGCCTCCTGAGTAGCTGGGATTACAAGTGCCCACCACCATGCCTGGCTAATTATTGTATTTTTACTAGAGACGGGTTTTCACCATGTTAGCCAGGCATGTCTTGAACTCCTGGCCTCAAGTCCTTTGGGAGGACCCACCTTGTCCTCCCAAAGTGCTTGAGTGAGTTTCTTAATCCTGAGTTCTAATTTGATTGGACAGTGGTCTGAGAGACTATTTCTTATGACCTCCATTCTTTTGTATTTGGTGAGAAGTGTTTTACTTTCAATTATGTGGTCAGTTTTAGAATAAGTGTGATGTGGTGCTGAGAAAAATGTATATTCTCTTGACTTGTGGTGGAGAGTTCTATAGATGTCTATTAGGTCTGCTTGGCCCAGAGTTGAGTTCAAGTCCTGAATATCCTTGCTAATTTTCTGTCTCGTTGATCTGTCTAATGTTGACAGTGGAGTGTCTGAGTCTCTTTGTAGGTCTCTAAGAACTTGCTTTATGAATCTGGGTTCTCCTGTATTGAGTGCATATATATTTAGTATAGTTTGCTCTTCTTGTTTCATTGATCCTTTTTCCTTTATGTAATGCCTTTCTTTGTCTTTTTTTTTTGCCTTTGTTCGTTTAAAGTCTGTTTTATCAGAGACTAGGATTGCAACCCTTGACTTTTTTTTGCTTTCTGTTTGCTTGGTAAATATTCCTCCATCCCTTTATTTTGAGCCTGTGTGTATCTTTGCATATGAGATGGGTCCCCTGAATGCAGCACACTGATGGGTCTTGACTCTTTATCCAATTTGCCAGTCTGTGTCTTTTAATTGGGGCATTAAGCCCATTTATATTTAAAGTAATATTGTTATATGTGAATTTAATCCTGTCATTATGATGCTAGCTGGTTATTTTGCCCATTGGTTGATGCAGTTTCTTCATAGTGTTGATGGCCTTTACAATTTGCTATGTTTTTGCAGAGGCTGGTACCCGTTTTCCCTTTCCTTATTAAGTGCTTCCTTCAGGAGCTCTTGTAAGGTAGGCTTGGTGGTGAAACAATCTCTCAGCATTTGCTTGTCTGTAAAGGATTTTATTTCTCCTTCAATTATGAAACTTAGTTTGGCCGGACATGACATTCTGGGTTGAAAATTATTTTCTTCAAGAATGTTGAATATTGCCCCCAGTCTCTTCTGGCTTGTAGGGTTTCTGCAGAGAAATCCTCTGTTAGTCTGATGGACTTCCTTTTGTGGGTAACCCGACCTTTCTCTCTGGCTGCCCTTAACATTTTTCCCTTCATTTCAACCTTGCCGAATCTGGCAATTATGTGTCTTTGGGTTGCTCTTCTTGAGGAGTATCTTTGTGGTGTTCTCTGTATTCTTGCTAGGTTGGGGAAGTTCTCCTGGATAATATTCTGAAGTGCGTTTTCCAACTTGGCTCCATTCTCCCTGTCACTTTCAGTACACCAATCAAACGTAGGTTTGGTCTTTTCACATAGTCCTGTATTTCTTGGAGGCCTTGTTTTTCCTTTTCATCTTTTTTCTCTTGTCTGTCCTCACACCTCATTTCATTAAGTTGATCTTTAATCTCTGATATCTTTTCTTCTGCTTGATCAATTATGCTATTGGTACTTGTGCATGTTTCACAAAGTTCTCGTGCTGAGTTTTTCAGCTCCTTCCGGTCATTTATGTGCTTCTCTAAACTGGTTATTCTAATGAGCAATTCCTCTAATAGTTTTTCAGGGTTCTTAGCTTCCTTGCATTGGGTTAGAACATGCTTCTTTAGTTCAGAGGAGTTTGTTGTAACCTATCTTCTGAAGCCTACTTCTGTCAATTTGTCAAACTCATTCTCTGTCCAGTTTTGTACCTTTGCTGGTGAGGAGTTGTGATCCTTTGGAGGAGAAGAGGTGTTCTGATTTTTGGAATTTTTAGCCTTTTTGTGCTTGTTTTTCCTCATCTTCATGTATTTATCTACATTTGGTCTTTGACTTTGGTGACCTTCAGATGGGGTTTTTGTGTTGACATCCTTTTTGTTGATGTTGATGCTATTCCTTTCTGTTTGTTATTTTTCCTTCTAACAGGCCCCTCTGCTGCAGGTCTGCTGGAGTTACTGGAGGTCCACTCCAAACCCTGTTTGCTGGGGTATCACCAGTGGAGGCTGCAGAACAGCAAAGATTGCTGCCTGCTCCTTCCTCTGGAAGCTTTGTCCCATAGGGGAACCCGCCAGATCCCAGCCAGAGCTCAACTGTATGAGGTGTCTGTTGACCCCTGGTGGGAGGTATCTCTCCGTTAGGAGGCATGGGGGTCAGGGACCCACTTGAGGAGGCAGTATGTCCCTTAGCAGAGCTTGAGCACTTTACTGGAAGATCCTCTGCTCTCTTCAGAGCCGACAGACAGGAATGTTTAAGTTGGCTGAAGCTGTACCCATAGCCACCCCTTCTCCTAGGTACTTTTTCTGGGGAGATGTGAGTTTTATCTATCAGCTGTGCTGGCAGGGAGAATTTCAAGATATTAGTTTGCTGGGCTCTGTAGGGGTGGGATCTGCTGAGCTAGACCACTTGGCTCCCTGACTTCAGTCACCTTTCCAGGGGAGTGAAAGGTTCTGTCTCAATGGTGTTCCAAGCACCACTGGGGCATGAAAGTAAACTCCAGGAGTTAGCTCAGTGTCTGCCCAAATAGGCACCCAGTTTTGTGCTTGAAACCCAGGACCCTCCTGGTGTAGTCATCTGAGGGAATCTCCTGGTCTGCAGATTGCAAAGACCATGGGTAAAGCATAGTGTCTGGGCTGGAATGCACTATTCCTCATGGCACAGTCTCTCATGACTTCCCTTGGCTAGGGGAGGGAGTTCCCTGACCCCTTGTGCTTCCTGGGTGAGGTGATGCCCCACCCTGCTTTGGCTCCCACTCCGTGGGCTGCACCCACTGTCTAACCAGTCCCAATGAGACGAGCTGGGTATCTCAGTTGGAAATGCAGAAATCACCTGCCTTCTGCATTGATCTCGCTGGGAGCTGCCAGTGCCACTTTCTTGATTCATACAATGAAACCAGCAGTTTTATCCACCGTTGATTTTGCCTCCTCACTACAAATGTCCACCTAGTGAAAAAGGCAAGTCACGTCTTATTATTATGAATACAGTTTTGATCTCATGGTCCCCCTGGAAGGGTCTTGGGGACTTTGGTATCCATAAAAGTATTGGTGTCTTATATCAAACTACCTTTCTCTGTAGCAGCTGGATTTTGAAGCCAATGATCTTACATTCCATTTTAGAGTAGATGCTTTTAGTGCCAAACTTCTTAATGTTGCTGACATTGACATTTTTTTATTTTGTGTTTCTCATGGCCCATTTTGAACTGTTCTCCTCTTTGAACAATTCATGGCAATCCCACTAAACTTTCCATGCTTTTAATTCACTTTGTTCTCTCTAGCATCTGGAACTTCATAAACATTAGTTCTTCTGCTGAGAAAACCACTCACCTCATTAAACTATAGGGTTAACTCATTCTCAGGTATGAGCTTAAACATTATTTTTCCAAGGAGATGCTCCATGACACCTACACTGAAACATACTTTTAAATCCCTACTGTATAATAGGGACTCAGCATTTAGTCATACACTGGTAAATATTGAATATACATTTTTACTATATGTTTAATGTCTGTCTTCCTTACTAAGCTCCTTCCATATGGGGACCTAACTCTCTATCATTCATTCTTATATCATCAGTACCCAGCATGGTGCCTGTTCATGAAACCTGTTGAGAATGGCTGCAATATGCACTTTATAGTTAGCCCTCATTATTCACAGATTCTATATTTGTGAATTTGCACACTCACTGTAATATATTTGTAATCCTAAAACAAATAGTCGTGCTGCTTTTATGGTCACACTCAGATGTGTTCTGAATGGCATGAAACTTGAGCTGCCTAACAGGCATATTCCCAGCTGAGGTTTCACAAGGCAATGCTTTGCCTTCTTGTTTTAGCTTTAAACAAATGTCCTTTGGGGATCTATTTAGTGCTACATTTTTCACATTTTTTGAGCATTTCGCTGGTGATTTCACTGTTTTAAGGAGAAAATATGTGTGTTAGGTAAGCTTTGTTCAGGCTCGAGGTATAGTGTTTGCCGTGAGTTCAATGTTAAAGAATCAACTATATATATGAAATAAGATGTCTATAAACAGACACATATAAAACAAGGTTATGTATTGATCAGTTGACAAAAATGTTGTGACCAGAGGCTTGCAGAAACCTAATCCTGTTTTTCCCCTAGGAGCAGTGGTTTAATATCTACTACTTCCGTATTCAAGACAATATTTTAGAACAACTACCATGAATAATGAGAATTGACTGCACCATTTTCCTGTCACTTTCTCTGGTAACAGAGTAAGCAGCTGCCACCTGAATTCTGATTCTAGCTCTACCATGTACTCACTACATGGAAGACCAGGAGACTTTTTGAAGAAACTCCTCTAAAGGTAGAACAGAATTCTGGTTAGTTCTCTTTTCTTCTACCCTGTTGTGGATTGAATTGTCTCTGCCCATAAGATAGATTGAAGTCCTAACTCCCAGTACCTGTGAACGTGAGTTTATTTGGAAATAAGGCCTTTGCAAATGTAATAAATGTCAGAGGTAGTCATACTGAATTAGGGTGGACCCTAAGTCCAATGACTGGTGTCTTAATAAGGAGAGAGAGACTTGAAGACAGATACACATAGAAGATACATAGGGAAGAAACTCAGGTACAGACAGAGGCAGACTGGAGTTCAGCTGCTGCAAGCCAAGGAACCTGAGGATTGCTGGCAACCACCAGAACCCAGGAGAGCAGCACAGAACACATTCTCATTCAGATCCCCCAGAAGGAACCAACCTGGCAGACACCTGATTTTAGACTTCTGGCCTCTGGAACAGCTGGAGAATAAATTTCTGTTGTTGTTTTAAGCCACCCATGTAGTGGTAGTCTGTTCTAGCAGCCCTAGGAAACTAACACACAGCCCTTAGCACTTTAGGGTAGCATCTTTGATGTGATCCAGCAGAAAAGAACTCCAAATAGATAGACCGAGGAGAAAAGGACATTGCATCAGCAGCACTGTGGCAGCTCAGTCTTCTGCTAATTAACTGGAAATTCCAGCCTCCAGGTTTTTGGTAGCGGATGTCACTGAGAGAAGTAGGACGCAGGAGAGCAGGCTCATGGGGAAGCTTCCGTGCGTGGCATTTCACACCCTCAGATCAAATGCTGTTTAAAAGAGGAGTAATACATATTAATGCAGTGCCTGCTTCAATTGCTTTCAAGTGGCAGGAGCTGACAGCGCTGCGTGCGCAGCGAGACTCTGTAGAAGTAGCCCCTGACACTCTTGCAGGTTTACCTCAGCGATTCTTCCCGCACTATACCCAGAGGCTTTCTTAATTGGCCCTCCGAGCGGGGCGGGGTGTGCACACTTGTCACCTGCAGCACAAGGGCCCGCAGCAGCGGGGCGGGCGGGCTGCCAGGCTCCGGGCAGCGCAGGTGTTCCTTCCACTGCCCGCCTCGGGTGGAGAGAGAGGCGCCGGCCGACCGTTTTCCCATTCGGTTCCTGGGGAATGGCCTGAGGAAAGCAAACCCCTCCTAGTGGAAGTGAAGAATCAGTGTCCCTGAGCTGTTCCCTAAGGTGATATTTGACTCACTTGGCTCCACTTCCAGCTGCTGCAGGGGTCTCGTATCCCCCTTAAGCTAGCAGGGGAGCTTTGAGCGGATGTATCTTCGGCAACTTTGGGTTATTGTGGGAGCACCAGGACCTGAAAATCCTGCGTGGGAATGAACTATGAACTGAAATCAGGCAGGCTGAACTAGCATCTCTACCTAGGCCTGGGCCTGCCTGTAGTCATGTGCATTATTTAGAAACACTCAAAAGTAGCCCTCAGTTATAAGCTTCAGCTGAGAGCTAGGAGGGGAGACAATCCATTCCTCCATTGCTATGTGACGGAAGTGAACCATTGCAAGTCAATTTTGTTCTAAATTTTTTTTTTAATGTGGTAAAACACACGTAATGTAAAATTTACCATTTTCTCCATTTTTAAGTGTGCATACATTTCACTGGTACTGGATACATTCATAATATTGCTTAACCATCACCCACTATCCATTTCTATAACTCTTCATCTTGTAAAACTAAAATTCTTTCCAAATTAAATTAAATCTCCCCTTTCTCTTTTTCAACCCAACCCCTGACAACCACCATTCTACTTTCTGTCTCTATGATTTTTGACTACTCTAAGTACCTCATCTAAATGGAATCATACAGTATTTGTCTTTTTGTGACTGGCTTATTTCAACCAAATATAATTTTAAGTCATAATTTATAGAGGACCCTATGTATGTCAAATGAGTGCTTCGTAAATTTAATTTCATTAAATTCTAGCAACCCTAAGATTAAGCAATTATTTTTCCCCTCATTGTACATAGAAAGACTCCAAAGCATAATATAAATTGAGTACATTTTCCAGGTCACATTCTAGTAAGTGATAGAGCCTGCTTACAAGCATAGGTCTACTTGACTTCAATCCTACCTTCTAAGTGAACAACCCCTGAGCAGAATTAGAAATATTTATGCATATGTGTATTTCATATGTATATGCATGATTCTTACATTAGAATATAGCCTGTGCATGGCATAATATTAATACTAATATCTGACATAAATATGCCACTAGTTATTAAGGAAGACCCAAAAGAGCAAAGACAATTTCTGTTTTTCTCACTAATGTTTACCTAGAGATTAAGTACAGTACCTTGCACAAATGAAGGTGGTTCCCCCTTATCCATGGTTTTGTGTATCACAGTTTCACTTACACGTGGTCAACTATGTTATGAAAATATTAAATAGAACATTCCAGAAAGAATGCATATTTTTAAATTGTACTCTGTTCTGAGCAGCGTGATGAAATCTCATGTCATCTGTCTCTGTCCTGTTGAGGACAAGAGCCATCTCTTTATCCAGAGGATCTACCCTGTATACACTACCAGCCTATCAGTCATTTAGTAGCTGTTTCAGTTATTTGATTAAAAAAAATAGTATATACAGGGTTCATGAAGGTCTTGGAAGTTTCCGGTATCCATGGCGAGTCTTTGAATGTATGCTGCGAGGATAAGAGGGAGATTACCATACTTAGTAAATATTTGTTAAATTAATAAATGAAAAGAACAAATGAGTAGATGAAATAATTCTGCTTATTGCGAAGTGTTACAGCCACTATAACCTTTTTATTCCAAGAACTACCTTGGGAAGTAAGAAAAGTGAAAAATATTTTTACTTTGCCAATATTGAACTAGAACTTGTATTTTCTGGTTGCTAGTTTTGCTTTCTTAACTCTAACTTTTTGATATGGCAGAAGTAACATAGGGTTTAACCTTGGATTCAACTTTTACTCTCACTATTCTTGTTTCTATGGACATGACTTGAGACACTGGACAAATGGTTGCTGATTGCCAAGAACAGGATAAGAATCACATGAAAATGCCCACATTTTCTACTGTCATCATTCAAATAAGCTTCAAACACGCTGAGATTGCTCTTAAATTGGGGAAGGATAGCTACTCATATCCAAACAGTCAAACCTTGATCTGCAACTCATCACCACACACACCATTTTATTTCTGGGACTAGAGATCCTGAAGTGAATCCTGAAACATGTTCGAGCAATATTAATCATTTCAGCATTCCTTTGGTGATACAGAGACCTTTTTCTGATTTGTCATATTCACATTAATCAAGCACTTTCAGGAATAAATTCTCATTTGGTATTTTAGGGCATCATTTAGGGAATGATAGATACAGATGTGAATGACCTATGGATAAATATATAAAAGTTCACATATCTCTGGTGATTTTTAAACTATAATCTCAGTTATGAATGGTCCTGGATAATGATGTATGTGTGAAGAAGGAGATGCTATCTATATACCTTACTACTGGCATCTCTCACTCTGTCTATTCCATGTTGTTCAAAGGCAGGATGGACAATTCTCAAAGCCCTCCTATAGTCACATATCCAGAGTTTCCTGTAGTCACACATAAAAGGCAAGACTGTGTGTAACCTTTGGGAAACAAGACTCTAGAAAGACAAACATAATCTCTGTATATCTGCCAAGCATTGTAATGAAGGTCCCCGAAATAATAAAAACCTATTAGGAACCACAAAGACCATGTTGGCCCAAGTATCATCTCTTAAATCTTTCTGTGGAAAGAGATAGTTTAATTAACCAATTTGTCCATTTTCTGGAATCAAAGCTAGAGCTCTTGAAAAATGCTCTTTGGATTCATTACAAATTTTTGAACCTCACTACCTGGGGTGAACCTCCAAGGATTCAAGCTAGTCCTTTTATTTATGTTTCTGGTGTTAAGAACTCTTGTTATATTCCCTTCAGCTTCTGTTCCAAATTACTATTAGACTTGTATTTCTTTTAATGGTAACATTTCCTTTGCCTCCCTGTTTTTAATTTGGAGCTCTCAAATCCTTACGTCAAGAGTCTTTCTCCTCATCTTTAGTATCTGGTAAGTTACTAACTTTGATAGATTTGGCTTCATAATTTCTCTTAATTCTCTTCTTTCTGTTTGTACCACAACCTTACCATTTCATTCTACTAGAATATTTTACTGCCCATCTAAAACTATTGAATGCTTCTTTTCAGAGTAGTCTGAGAAGAGACCATCTTTAAGAACATTTTTTGAAAGGCAACCTACCCAATGAAGTTTGATCCTGCCTTCTCCTAAAGTTTTACAGCACATAAATTACACATTGTATTGTAGTTATCTGTGCTGTTTTTATTATCAGTTTTTTTGGTTAGAATCTAAGAAGAAGTACCAGGCTCAGTTTTAGCCATGGAGGGCTGGCAGTACACTGCACCTATTAGACTTGCAACTAAAAGACAGTCTAATAGAATGAGTTAAGTATTCTGGAGTCAAACTGTCTAGATCTGGATTCCAGCTCAGACATTTTCACATGCATGACCTTGAAAAAGCTATTTTACTGCTGTGAACTTCAGTCTTTTTATCTAAAAAAGAACAATAAGTATGTTTGAGGAATGTATTTTAATATAAATGTTTTATCAGTGTTCTCTGGCACATAGTAAAAGTTAATTCAATTCATTTAACTGATATTTTCTGAACAGGTAATCTATACCAGGTATTCTTTTTGATTCAAATAATACACAGTGGTGAACAAAACAGATGGATTCCTTGCTTTCACAGGGTGTAGATTCTAGTGGTAGGAGGCAGAGAGGGCTAATGTTACTTAGATATAAATAGCATAGTTGTACCAGTTTTCAGTCAGTTGCCCTTGTTATTTGCAGGTGCCTGTGCCATACTGGTTGCTAAAGATCTTGAATGCGCTTGTGGATATTGATAATTACTAAGTAATGTTGAAATGGAAGTTTTGGCTGAAGCATCATGATATAAATGCCATGTTCTAAAGTGAAATGTGAGACCATAATATAAACATTTCAAAAATGGTATTGAAATCTATTTCTACATCTCCAAATTCCTTACCTGCAATGAGCACAACTAAATGTCAGCATTTGAAGACAGAAGAAGATTTTTGGAGAGAGCATTTGGGCTTCTCTGAGTGTGATCCCCTCCTCTAAGGATGGGACAGGTGGGGCTGCTTCCATCTTCATCTCAAGTTAAGGAAAGGTGTTTGAGGAAGAACTACTAAAAGTTTAATATGATTGTTCTTTAGTTTGATACACAGTAAACCTGAGCCTTTTCCTCCTGGAGTATACAATAAGGAAGTGAAAGATGGGTTGGCTAGTTGCTTTGATAGTGGTTAATGGAGCATTTAGTAGCCTACAGTCCTTGAGTTTGTTGAGGCAGGTAATATTTGAGTAATGTCCATGGATCAAATGTGCATGAACATGCAAGAAAGAGGAGGATGATTTAACTCCTATCTAAGAGGGTTCAGGAAAGATTCAACAGACTTCAGCAGAAAAAAAATATGTGGTACAAATGGATACCTATGTTCATGGAAAGAGTAAATTATCACCTGCAATAGAGATGCATTCATCCTTCTGAATAATCAAGATTGACTGGGCACCTTAGGCACTTATGAGGGTAAAGATTTATTTTTATATAAGTAAACAAGATAACTTGAGAGAGTGATAACAGCTATGGAGAAAATAAATTAGGACAATTTAATAGAGATTGACTAGGGTTCAGTAGAAGTAGCTTTGGAGTGGATGCCCTAGGAAGGTCTCTCAATGCGGACAATGGTAGATTGATAGGAACTAGACAGCAGCAATGATATGGAGACTGAGAAAGTTGTGTGCACAAAAGGAATGCCAAATGCCATGGCCACTGGGTGGAAAGGAGCTTGACATGTTTTACAAACCCAAAGAAAGACAGTATGCAGAAACTTAATGGGAGTGATGGAATAATATTGAACATTATCAAAGAGGATTGTAGGGACAGATCAAGTAGGACCTTGCAGGGCATAGTAAGGCATTTGGGTCTTATTTTGAGTAGAAAGGGGAGTCAGTGGAGAGTTTCAAGCAAGGAGTGACATTAAGTAATTTACATTTTTTAAGTATTACTTTTATTGCTGAGTGGAGTAACAGAAAATTGTGTAAAGTACAGAGACAACAGAGTGATGAGAAACCTGCTGGGGGATAACAGACTTGAACAGATCTGGAACATCTAGATTAGATTTAGAGAAGCTGGAAAAAATGGAACGTGCCCTTCAGCTTGGTGGAAAAGAGGCTACTGACACAGAGGCAGGGAGGTATATGACATAAGTCACAACTCGCCTACAATGCAAGCAAAAGCCCAGAGATTGGGATTCTGAGACATAGGTTGGTTGCCGGGATGGACAGAGACTGGTCCAAACAACTGCCAAGCAAGGATCTGGAAGGGGAAAGCAAGATGCATAATCCAACCAAACCCAAAAGCCTGGCAGAGTAATCAACTATGAGTCTATCTAAATTGACCAAGTGAAGAGACAGAATCCAGGAATGAAGTTCCTGAATAGAAATCAGGAAGAAAGATTGAAAAGGGTGGTGGGATATGGAGTATAAGAAGAGTATCTCAGTGGATGAAATGTAGCAGCAGGTTCTATGTTGCCTGTGGGCGTGAACAAAGAGATAGCTCTTGAGTAGTAAAAAGACAAATCCAAACTATACCTGCATTCCTATGGGCAGGTAACCATCTTCACTTTTCCACTGGCAACCTCTTTCTTAGAGCTCCTGAAATCTAAATGAGCCACAATCCAGCAATTTCATGGCATTTGCCTGAGATGTGCTTTACTGCATGTGATTTTCTGACTAGGATCTGTTTCCGTAACCAGATGATCAGCTCAGTAAAAGCAGAGAACGTTCCTAATTTTGCTCATTAATGTATTCCCAGCACAAGGCTGAGCACCTACTAGTTACTAAAACATCTGCTGAGTGAATGAATATTGCCTCACCTCCTGACTATTTAATGAGTTGATGTCTTACCTCTTCCCAATCCAAACAGATTAGCCCCATTCTAGATTGTGAGCGACACAAATAAGTATAATTAATTTCTTCATATATCCAAGAATATTTGATTAGCACCTACTATGCACCACTGTGACAGCTGTTCATTTATGTAATATTCAATTAATACAAACTTTCCCCTTATTCCCAAGGCATTTAACCTTTAGTGGAGGATATTAAACAAATAATTATTCACAAGGATATTTAATTACAATTAACATATTTTCTAATGAGGAAAAATATAGGACACTATGAATAGTATAAATTCATTTTTCTACCCTAAGAGAAGAAAAATATTGCAGTCTTGAAGAGAGGAACCATAATTTCAAATGTTATTTACAATTTCTACACTACCTAGAATAGGCCCATTCCTGGTAGTTAAATGCCTGTCAGAGTAGAAAATCAAAGCTGACACACTGACAACACACATGAATAATGCTAATCAGTATGTTCTATTAACACAACACTGAAATTATAAACCCCTTATTTTTGTTGTCCCGTGGGTATAGTGGTCAAGGAATTACTGGAGAGTATCTCTGTGGGATAGGATATTAGACATTTCTTTTCCATCTGTCTACACACATGGAGATGTTGGCTCTTGGCCTGTGTCAGAAATTAGATTGATCAGTATAGACATACTGGAATTAAATGTGTACAGGGAATACCTCCAGTTGTTATTGAAAGATTAGAATCTCCTTAGAGATTTTAGGTTGGGACAAATAGACATCCACATAAAAGCAGTAAAGAAATCAGGTGGCGGGGGCTGGGTGTGGTGGCTCACACCTGTAATCCCAGCACTTTGGGAAGCTGAGGTGGGTGGATTGCCTGAGGTCAGGAGTTTGAGACCAGCCTGACCAATATGGTAAAACTCCATCTCTACTAAAAAAAACAAAAACAAAACAAAAATTAGCCGGGTGTGGTGGTGTGCATCTGTAGTCCCAGCTACTCGGGAGGCTGATGCAGGAGAATTGCTTGAAGCCGGGAGGCAGAGGTTGTAGTGAACTGAGATCGCACCACTGCACTCCAACCTGGGTGACAGAGTGACACTCCATCTCAAAAAAAATTAGTAATAATAATAAAAGAAATCAGGTTGTGGGAAGGAAAGAAAATTTAAAAACGTGAAGTGGGGAAATTTAATACAAGGATTCAGTGAGGCCAGAGAAATACATTTTGTTGCTTAGCTGACCATGAAGTCATGTTTCTTATGCATACAAGGCACTTCTGAACCTTTGCACTAGCTGTTCCTTCTTCTTGAAATTCTTTGCACCTGCCCTGCCTGGTGATTGTGTTTGTGTTTTAGATATCAGCCCAATAGATTACTTGATTACCCTTCATAAAGTGATTCCACCCCATTTACTCTTCCTTCACTCTGTTATGTCCTTCATAATATTGAATTTACATTTATCTGGTTAATTTTTACACTTTTAAATTACCTTTCTTTCTCATTAAAGCATAAGCTTCATGAAGGCAGGTATGTTTTCTGTATTGTTTGCCACTTGAACTCAAAAGCAGTTGGGCCCCTTGGAAGCACACTATAAACATTTGTGAAGCAATGAACGAATGTTGATTTGCTATTATGGAGAGTATAAGGATGTCATTTTTTCTTTTTTGATGGATTTTTTACACACACACACACACACATATATGTTTAATTTATTTCAGGTTCAAGCAGGTTTGTTACACAGGTAAATTGCACATCATGGGAGTTAGGTGTATAGATTATTTCAACACCCAGATGATAAGCATAGTATCTGATAGGTAATTGCTTAATCTTCACCCTCCTCCCTATCTCTACCCTCAAGTATGCTCTGGTGTCTGTTGTTCCCGTCTTTGTGTCCATATGTACTCAATATTTAGCTCCAACTTACAAGAGATAATGTGGTATTTTGTTTTCTGTTTCTGTGTTAATTCACTTAGGACAATGGCCTGCAGCTCCATCCATGTTGCTGCCAAATACATGATAGCATTCTTTTTTTTATGACTGTATAGTATTCCATGGTGCATAGGTACCACATTTTCTTTATCCAATCTACCGTTGATTGGCATTTAGGTTGATTCTATGACTTTGCTATTGTGAATAGTGCTGCAATGAACTACATGCATGTGTCTTTATGGTAGAATGATTTATATTCCCTTGGGTATATGACCAAAAATGGGATTACTGAGTTGAATAGTTCTTTTTAAAGTTCCTTGAGAAAGCACCAAACTGCTTTCCACAATGGCTGCACTAATTTGCATTCCCACCAACAGTGTTTAACCATTCCCGTTTCTCCACAACCTCACCAGCATCAAGGTGGTGGCTGGACCTTTTAATAATGGCCATCCTGACTGGTGTAAGATAGTTTCTCCTTGTGGTTTGATTTGCATTTCTCTAATGATTCGTAGTGTGGAGCATTTTTACATGCTTGTTGACTGTATGTATGTCTTCCTTTGAGAAGTGTCTGCTTGTGACATGTTATTTTATATTGGTGAAAATCACTTGGATTTTCTAGACTTATAGAGAAGGAAACTCTATAGCTGTTTTAGTTTTTTATTTGCTATTTAACTACTTTTATCATGTACATCCTCCAATGCTTAAAATTAAGCTTGGTGACTATTTTGCCATTCTATACAGATAAGAATGATTTCACATTGAGATTTTGATCACAAGACCCCTCCTTTCACCTGTAAAATGAGAAGTTTGAACTTGATGATAATATAATGTCTTCTAAGTCTAAAATGCTATAATTCACAGAACTACACTTAAATATTTTATTCTTGTTTCCAACTCATCTTTATAAAGGTCAGAATTGGATAACAGATGACAAAAAAGGGCCTGGGTCAAAGTTCAAGTCAAGTGGGAAGGTAAAGTCGGTGTTAATTTAGGTCTTTATCTTGTTGACCTGGTTGCAAGAGGAGCCTCAAATTATGTGGAAACCTTAATTATTAAAATTTACTTATCTCCATTGAGATGCTCCTGGAAATTCAGAAATAATATTAACAATTTCAAAAGAAGCCATAAATTTTGCCTAAAGAAAATGCCAAGGAGTGACTTTTTCATTTGAAGAAAAAGACAACTTTCTAAACAAGAATAAATCTCAAACTTTTGTGGTTTTTACCAGCATTCCAACTTCTGCCAGAAATGTTTCTCTTTTTCACAAAGTATCTGTGCCACTGATGTAGATGGCAAAGAGAAGCAGAGAGGACAATGCTGAAGACAGAGTATAGTAATTAAGAACTTTTTCTCTGGACTGAGATCAGTATTTGGGCCACTAAACTCATCTGTCGCCTTGAGCAAGTCCTTTAAGCTCCCTGACTCTCATGTTTCTCATCAGTAAAGTGTGTATAACAATAGTACTCATACAGCACTACTTGAGTTCTAAATGAGGTAATATATGAAAAGCATTTATCACAGAGCCTGGCTCATTATCAATTGCTTCATAAATATTAATCATGACTCTACTACTTTAATATTTGTAATATTCAACAAATATTTGGAAACAGCATAAGTAATAAGATTAGAGTTTCTTCCTAGTATTCCCAATCCATCCCCTTCTCACCTCCACACACACATTGCTTGTTTAAAATGAGCTCTTTAAAACCAAAGCATACATAGCAATGGAACTGTATACCAGCAACTTCCAATCTGTTATAAATGATTTAAAATATGAAAAAGATGACTTTTTATTAGTTATTGAATGCCCTCTCCCAACCTATTTCCTAAAATTGTGTTCTTTACTCTCTGCATTAAAATGTATTCATTTATTATATTCAGCATATGCATTTTTTACTAAGACTGAAAAATACAGAGCCCTGTGTCTACCATGAAAAAGCCTATAGCACAATGGTTAAGAGCATGGGTTTCAGAGTTATATAGACCTAGTTTCCAATTCTTGCTTCCTTGTTTTGTAGCTATGTAAACATGAGAAAATTATTTATCAGCTCAGCCTTAATTTTCTTGGGTATAAAATGTAAAACCCTCCTTGTATGTTCTTATGACTATAATTCATGTAACAAATATAAAGTAATTTTTGTAAAGCACAAATCAGGGTATCTAACGTATAATAAGCAACTGATTAATAGTTATTATTATCATTGCTAAAATATACTATAGTATGCAATTTTAAAATACCCTTTTTGAAATTATTACATACGTACAATAAATATTACCATTTCTACCTCCTTATTAATCAAACTAATCTAGCCTTATAGGCAGTGCTGTAACAGCAGCAACAACAACAACAACAACAAAAACCTGTCAAATAACAGCAGCTTAACACAATTAAATATTATTTCTTGTTGACCTAAAGACTTCTGTAGTTCCAAACAACTCCTCAGGCCAGCTGTCTTTTATATTGTCATTCAAAAATACAGATTGCCTGGCTTTTTAGTTGTTGTTGCCATCTACTCAACACAAGAAGACACTTCTGTGGGCCTAGAAGTAGAAAATTGGTATTGAGGAGCTCTAGTATTATCTTCCACAATCTTCTTCTCCCTGGTAGATTCTTGGGGTATACATAGTAAAAACCTCATGATAAAATCAGAGAAATGCTGGCTCATAAAGAGAGATAGAGAAAATAAAATGGAATAAAGCGTGTCTCAGTTCATTTGTGTTGCTGTGAAGGAACACCTGAGGCTGGTTAATTTATAAAGAAAAGGGTTTGGTTTTGTTGGCTCATGGTTCTGTAGGCTGTACAAGAAGCATGACACCAGTAACTGCTTCTGATGAGGGCGTCAGGAAGCTTCCAATTATGGTGGAAGGGAAAGGAGAGGAGGCATCATATGGCAAGAGAGAAAGGGGGTGGGTGGTGTCATGCTCTTTCGAACAACCAGTTCTCATGTGAACTAAGAGTGAGAGCTCATTCATAACTGCAAAGATGGCACCAAACCTTCATGGAGGATGTGCTTTCATGATTGAAACACCTCCTAACAGGCCTCACCTCCAGCACTGGGGATTAAATCTCAACATGAAATTTGGAGAAAACAAATATTTAAACTATATCACAGGGACAATAGCAGACATGTTTTATTTTTTCACGTTAGCATCAATTTATTTTCTTCCTATTTGTCCAGAGAGAGGGTTTGACTGAGAAAGTTAGTCTTGCTTATTGGAAAATGTGCCTTCATCATTTAACAGTGTCTCCCCTGGGCAAGGAAGGCAGAAGTGATGGCACACCACATATTTGCCTTTCCTGGCTTAAATAAAAATTGTGAATGTATTATTATGAAGTTATTATTTTGAACTATGTTTAGTATAAAAATGTCAAAGATACATAAAATGAATAGTAAAATAGATTTTATGTGCCTGCCACAAAACATCAATATTTTGCTAATGCTATTTTATATTCATGCTTCCTATTTGTTTTTTTCTGTTAAATTTTAAAACATATCCCAGTGTGGTATCACTGGAATATGTTTGAAACACAACATGATCCAGTGTTGTATCACTTTATTACTTTAGTAGTTTTAACTACTTTACTAATACTTACGTTAACATTACATCCATTCCATTGTTGCATATAAATATAACGATAATTCCCTGATGTCATCTAATTCCTAGTCCATGCTTGAATTTTTCTGATTATTTCAAAAATGTTCTTTTTTTGTTTACTCTTAAAATTCAAACTATAACCTAGAACCAGTTATAATATTTGATTGTTATGTGCCCTTAGTCTGCTTTATCTTATAAATCTCTATTTAATTTTTATGTCATTGATTTGTTGGAGAAATTAGATCACTTGTCCTGCTGAATGTTGCACATTTTGAATTTATCAGTTCCCTCGTGGTTTGGCTAATCTTATATTTTTCCCCCATAAGCTTGTATGTAGATATAAAGGATTGATTCAATTGAGAGTCCATTCATTTGTGGAATATATGTATTTTATTTTTGCTTAAGTTTTATATTTCACGAAGGTATTTTTAGAGTTTTCCTAAGGACATCTCGCCTTGAATAATGTTGGTACAGATTTTATTATACTAACATTTCTGCTACTAACAATTATAAATGTCAAACAAGACATATAAAATAGTTATTTGAAAGCATAGGATAGTGACACAAGCAGGCAGATACTTGAGGGAATAAAATGATTGAAAAAAAGGAAATATACTAGTTGCAATCCATATTTACATGTTTTCCCCCCACTCTCAACAATGGCTGGGAATTGAAATAGGAATCCGGAAAATGAGGAAGTCCACAGAAGGTAGAAACTCCAAAATCTGCATACATATTCTCTGCATTCATCAAATCTTTGATGTATTTCTAAGCTGTATACATGCATAGGGTGAGGCTTCAAGGAGTTCAAAACCTAGGAGGCTGAAAGAGCTAAAAATTTAATGGTTTTCTGGTGCTGGGAAGAGAGTCTGGGATACAATCCTCATGAAGTTAGGGCAGGTTACCAAGTAGCTTGGGCTTTTGAGTTAAATCCCTAAAGGACCATGTCTTAGAGTTAAGAACTGTATGGTGTAAGACCTGAGACTGTAAAACTGCTAGAAGAAAACAAACAAACAAAATACACAAAATAGTTTTGGCAGTGATTTGTTTTTTAGACTTGACTCCAAAAGCACAGGCAGCAAAAGCAATAATAGACAAATGGGGTCACATCAAAATGAAAAACTTCCGCATGACAAAGGAAACAATTAAGCAAGGGAAGGGACAATTCACAGATTGAGAGAAAGTATTTGCAAACCAAATATCTGATAAGGGATTAATATCTAAAATATACAAGAAACTCAAACAATTCTATAGAAATAAAAAAACTAATTCAGTTTACAAATGGGCAAGGGCCCTGAATAGACATTTCTCAGAAAAAGACATACAAATTACCAAATGACCAATGTATATTTAATCCGATTAGTGATGTTGACATGTACATATATATGTGTATGGGTGTATGTGTGTGTATATGTATGTGTGCATATATGTGTATATATTACATAAACATATATATATATCATTACTTCACATCTAGATGTGTATAAGAGACAGGTGTATATATATGTGTATGGGTGTATGTGTGTGTATATGTATGTGTGCATATATGTGTATATATTACATAAACATATATATATATCATTACTTACCAATAGTGAGATACAAATTAAAACCACAATGACATATACCCTCACACTTGTCAAAATGGCTATTATCAAAGAGACAAAAGATAACAAGTGTTGGCAAGCAGGTGGAGAAAAGGAAACATCTGTACACTGTTAGAATAAATGCAAATTAGTGCAGCCATTATGGAAAATTATATGGTGGTTTCTTAAAGAAAATAGAGTTACTATATCATCGAGCAATCCCATGTTTTAGTATTTGCCCAAAAGATTTGAAATCAGTATGTTGAAGATATGTCTGCACTCACATGATCATTGCAGCACTATTCACAATAGTGAAGTTATGGAATCAACCTGTGTGCCCATCAACAGATGAATAAATTTTTAAAATGTGGTATATATATATACACACACACATATATATAATTCAGCCTTAAGAAAGAAAAATTTGCCACTTGCAAGAACATACACAAAATTGGAAAATGTTATGCTAAGTGAAATAAACCAGCCACAGAAAAACAAATACCACATGTTCTTACTAATATGTGGAATCTAAAAGAATCAAACTCAATCAGAGAGTACAATGGTGATTACCAGAGGCAGGTGGGTGAGCGAAATGGGGAGATGATGGTTAAAGGATACAAAGCTTCAGTTAGACAGGAAGAATAAGTTATGTTTTCCTTTGAGATGTATTGCACAACATGGTAAACATAGTAAGAAATAATGTAATGTACACTCAAAATTGCTGAGAGTAAACTTCAGATTTTCTCACCACAAAAAATTGATAAATATGTGTGGTGATTAATATGCTAATTAGCTTTATTTATTCCACATTGTAGCCATAAATTATAACATCACTTTGTATCTTGTAAATATGCAAAACCATAATTTGTGAATTTACAGTTTAAAAAAATAAAAAAGAAGTATATAGGAGAACCAAGATCTATGTTCTAGGACTAAGATCATTTATTCAGTAATAAAACCTAACACCAAGCCAACACAGAATAAAAGTGATCGACTATCATTAACTGAATTATCTGCTGGCACAAAACTTCATACTCTTCAGAGGAACACAAAATAATCCAGAGTATCTACAATGAATCACATATAATGTCCACTTTATAATCAAAGCTTACCTGATACAATAAAAGTCAAGAAAATATGACTATAAGGAGAAATAAACAATCAAACCTGCAGATAACCCAGCTGTGAAAATTAGTCAAACTAGGCAATTAGGCAAAGACTTTAAAATAACAAGTAAAATATATGAAACAATATATTTGAAAGTAACATATATGAACGTCAAAAGAGACATGGGGATTCTAAAAGACAACCAAGCAGAAATCCCAAAATTAAAAAATGAAATCTGAAATAAAAATGAAGTGACTGTGTTTAAACACAAATTATAAAATGCAGAAGAAATAACAAATACGAAATAAGAAGTGAAGTGGCTGGGTTTAAACACAAATTATAAAATGCAGAAGAAATAATCAATGAATTTGAAGGAAGGCCAATACAAATTTTTAAACAAATTGAAGCACAAAATAAAGTTGGGATAAGTAAATATAGTCTTAATGATCATGAAACCATGTCAAGTGATTTTAACATACATGTAATTGGACTCACCAAAGAAATAATAAAGAATAGAATAGAAAAGTGATGACAAAATATTAGCAATCTTTTCAAATGTATTAAGTAAAAATAACCATAGATTCCAAAAGCTCAAACAAGAAAAAAACACAACCAAATGAAAACAAACAGAATACAAGAAAAACCAAACATGAACACATGATAGTTAAACCGCTGAAAATCAAATATAAAGAACGTGTTTTAACAACAGCTAAATAAAAAGACATACTTCATGCAAGGAAATAATGATCAGAATTATAGCAACAACATCAGCTATAGCACGAAGCTAGAACACATTGGAAGGCCATCTTTAAAGTACTGAGTGAAATAAAGCAATAAGAAAGAAAATTTATATTATGTAAAAATATCCAGCAAAATATACATCAAAAATGAATATAAAATAATGAAAATTTTATATAAATAAGAGCTGAGACTAAAACTTGCAAAGGAATGTATCCAGAATAAATGAAAAAGTTAACAATTGAAAATTCAGATCTACGAAAAAAGAATTAAGAGCACTGAAATGGTAAATATAAAGATTATTTTTCTCTGAGTTATCATATTATTTAAAAGACAATTGAACATCTATAAAAGTTTAAAAATCACTAAAATGATGTATTGTAGGTTTAAAATACCTCTGAATTTAACATAGAACTATAATATTAGAAGGAACAGAAGAAACGGCATGAATTTATTCTGTTGTGATTTTTTCTTATACATTAAATCCTACAAAGTTTCTTTTAAGTGTCATTATACATTAAATGAAATGACATGAAGGATTCAGATTGAATTTTGACATTTACCTTTAAAAATAATACGATGCCATAGCTAACAAGCCAGTAATGCAGATGTTTTAAAAAATGAAAATTCTCAGACCAAAAGATGTTAGTAAAGAGCAGCCAAAGAAACAAAAAACAGAGAGTTCAGAGACAGGAAGAAAACAAAAACAAAAACAGAGATGGGGCCAGGCTCAGTGGCTCACGCCTGTAATCCCAGCGCTTTGGGAGGCCGAGGTGGGTGGATCACAAAGTCAGGAGTTCGAGACCATCCTACCTAACTCGGTGAAACCCCATCTCTTCAAAAAATACAAAAAACTAGCCGGGCGAGGTGGCGGGCGCCTGTAGTCCCAGCTACTCGGGAGGCTGAGGCAGGAGAATGGTGTGACCCCAGGAGGCAGAGCTTGCAGTGAGCTGAGATCACGCCACTGCACTCCAGCCTGGGCGACAGAGCCAGACTCTATCTCAAAACACACACACACACACACACACACACACACACACACACACACACACACACACACACAAACAGATATGGTATACTGAAACCCAGACATATCAGTAATTAGGTTAAATAAAAACTATACTGAACATTTCAATTAAAAGGAAGACATTTATGGAATAAAAAAGGAAACTCTGTGTGTGTGTGTGTGTGTGTGTGTGTGTATGCGCGCACGCACGTGTGCGTATGGCTGCCATATGAATATGAGAAAACAGTTCAAAAAGAAATATTAACATATAGAAAGGGAAATATTTCATAATTATAAAAGGGTAAATTTATCAAGAGAACATAATGACCCTTAATGTGTACAAACCTAATAATAGAACTTAAAAATACATGAAGAGAGAATTGGCAAGACTAAAGAAACAGACATCTTTACAATCATACTTAATTGTTTCTGCAAAGTCCATTTGCCATGTAAGGAAATACATTGACAGAATCTATGGATCAGGATATGGACATCTTTAGGATCCAGTATTCTGTCTACCACAGCAATGTACCAAACACCCACAAGACTCACTCTTTAACAGATTCAATGATTGTGAATGATCTCTCTCTCTCCCGCTCTGTCTCTCCCCTGCCTCCAACTCTCTTTCTTTCTCTTTCTCTTCTCTATCTTGGCAACTTTAGCAAAAAGGGGGAAAACAAAAAAGTAAAAAAAGTGTAAAGGCATGAATGAATCAAGAGTGTAAGTAAGCATGGAATTCTGCTATAATTTTTGAGGGCTTTTTTCTTTTTTATTATACTTTGAGTTCTAGGGTACATGTGCACAATGTGCAGGTTTGTTATATATGTATACATGTGCCATGTTGGTGTGCTGCACCCATTAACTCGTCATTTACATTAGATATATCTCCTAATGCTATCCCTCCTCCCTATTCCCTCCCCACAATAGGACCTGATGTGTGATGATCCCCTTCCTGTGTCCAAGTGATCTCATTGTTCAATTCCCACCTATGAGTGAGAACATGTGGTATTTGGTTTTCTGTTCTTGAGAGAGTTTGCTGAGAATGATGGTTTCCAGCTGCATCCATGTCCCTACAAAAGACACAAACTTATCATTTTTTATGGCTGCATAGTATTCCATGGTGTATATGTGCCACATTTTCTTTTTTTTTTTCTTTTTCTTTTCTTTTTTCTTTTTATTTTTTTTAGTATCATCAGTTTTTTTTTTATTGTTATACTTTAAGTTCTAGGGTACATGTGGATAATGTGCAGGTTTGTTACATATGTATACATGTGCCCTGTTGGCATGCTGCACCCATCAACTCGTCAGCACCCATCAACTC
>NW_012104731.1:653-2066 GCF_000951045.1 Mandrillus leucophaeus | reverse complement strand
GTCTCTACTAAAAATACAAAAAATTAGCCAGGCGTGGTGGCGGGTGCCTGTAGTCCCAGCTACTCGGGAGGCTGAGGCAGGAGAATGGTGTGAATCCGGGAGGCGGAGCTTGCGGTGAGCCGAGATCGGGCCACTGCACTCCAGCCTGGGCGACAGAGCAAGATTCTGTCACAAAAACAAAAACAAAACAACAACAAAACTGAAGATCTTGAGCCCCAGCTGAGTGGGTGAGTCAGGGTATTTTGCTGGGCATTGACATATTTTGTGTGATCATGATGTCTGTTGATGACTGTGGATGGAAACCGGCTTCCATCTAGCGGCCAGTGATTTATGGCAGGACCTGGGGCAAATTAAAAGCTACAGATGGATTTTTTTTTTTTTTTTTTGGTTGCCCAGGCTGGAGTGCAGTGGCGCAATCTTGGCTCACTGCAACCTCCACCTCCCGGGTTCAAGAGATTCTCCTGCCTCAGCCTCCCTCACTCAGCTGGGATTACAGGCGCACGCCACCACCCCTGGCTAATTTTGTATTTTTAGTAGATCTAGGGTTTCGCCATTTTGGCCAGGTTGGTCTCAAACTCCCGACCTCAGGTGATCTGCCCGCCTTGGCCTCCCAAAGTGCTGGGAGTACAGGTGTGAGCCACCACACCCAGCCTAATTTTATCTTTTGTGTTACTATGTTTCTCAGGCTGGTCTCCAACTCCTGGGCTCAGGCAATCTTTCCAGTTCAGCCTCCCAAAGTGCTGGGATTACAGCCGTGAGTCACCTCACCCGGCCTGGGTGGATCATTTTATTCCAGTTCCCTTCTGGGGCACCCCTCAAGTGAATATATCATTTACATCCCTTGCCAGATAAAGAAACAAAAACACAGAGGTGGAAGATGAACCCAGGTAGTTTGGTTGCAGTGCCCAGACTAATAAATTAATTGTTCTCTATCAAAAATAAATTTACAGGCCCAGCGCGGTGGCTCATGCCTGTAATCCCTGCACTTCAGGACGCCAAGGTGGGCAGATCACCTGAGGTCAGGAGTTTGAGACCAGCCTGGCCAATATGGTGAAACACTGTCTCTACTAAAAATACAAAAATTAGCTGGGCGTGGTGGCACGCGCCTGTAATCCCAGCTACTCAGGCGGCTGAGACAGGAGAATCACTTGTATCCAGGAAGTGGAGGTTGCAGTGAGCTGAGATTGTGCCACTGCACTACAGCCTGGGCAACACAGTGAGACTCTGTTTCAAAAAAAGAAAAAAAAAAAAATTGCGGCCAGGTGCAGTGGCTCACGCCTGTAATCCCAGCACTCTGGGAGGCCGAGGCGGGTGGGTTGCTTGAGACCAGGAGTTCAAGACCAGCCTGGGCAACATGGTGAAACCCCATCTCTATCAAAGAATACAAAAATTAACTGGACACTGTGGCTTTTG
>NW_012104731.1:0-603 GCF_000951045.1 Mandrillus leucophaeus | reverse complement strand
AAAAAAAAAAAATTGCGGCCAGGTGCAGTGGCTCACGCCTGTAATCCCAGCACTCTGGGAGGCCGAGGCGGGTGGGTTGCTTGAGACCAGGAGTTCAAGACCAGCCTGGGCAACATGGTGAAACCCCATCTCTATCAAAGAATACAAAAATTAACTGGACACTGTGGCTTTTGCCTGTAGTCCTTGTGGAGACTTGTAGGGGCTGAGATAGGAGGATTGCTCGAGCCTGGGAGGTGGAGGTGCAGTGAGTCGAGATTGTTCTGCTGCACTCCAACCTGGGTGACAAAGTGAGTCCCGGTCTCAAAAATAAGTAAGTAAATAAGGCCGGTTGTGGTGGCTCACGCCTTTAATCCCAGCACTTTGGGAGGCTAAGGCTGGCGAATCATGAGGTCAGGAGTTTGAGACCAGTCTGACCAACATGGTGAAATCCCGTCTCTACGAAAAATACAAAAATTAGCTGAGCGTGGTGGCGGGCACCTATACTTCCAGCTACCCAGTGGGCTGAGGCAGGAGAATCGATTGAACCCGGGAGGTGGAGCTTGCAGTGAGCCGAGATCACATCACAGCACTCCAGCCTGGGTGATAGAGCAAGACTCCACCGCA
>NW_012104730.1:0-1445 GCF_000951045.1 Mandrillus leucophaeus | reverse complement strand
TACCTGACTTCAAACTATACTACAAGGCTACAGTAACTAAAACAGCATGGTACTGGTACCAAAACAGATATATAGACCAATGGAACAGAACAGAGACCTCAGAAATAACACCATACATCTACAACCATCTGATCTTTGACAAACCTGACAAAAACAAGCAATGGGAAAAGGATCTCCTATTCAATAAATGGTGCTGGGAAAACTGGCTAGCCATATGCAGAACACAGAAACTGGACCCCTTCCTTATATCTTATACAAAAATTAACTCAAGATGGACTAAAGACTTTAATGTAAAATCCAAAACCACAAAAACCCTAGAAGAAAACCTAGGCAATACCATTCAGGACATAGGCATGGGCAAAGACTTCATGACGAAAATGCCAAAAACAATTACAACAAAAGCCATAATTGACAAATGGGATCTAGTTAAACTAAAGAGCTTCTGCACAGCAAAATAAACTATCATCAGAGTGAGCAGGCAACCTACAGAATTAGAGAATATGTTTGCAATCTACCCATCTGACAAAGGTCTAATATCCAGAATTTACAAGGAACTTAAACAAATTTACAAGAAAAAAACAAACAGCCTCATCAAAAAGTGGTCAAAGGACATGAACAAACATTTCTCAAAAGAAGACATTTACATGGTCAAGAAGCATGAAAAAAATCTCAACATCACTGATCATTAGATAAATGCAAATCAAAACCACAATGAGATACCATCTCACACTAGTTAGAATGGCAATTATTAAAAAGTCAAGAAACAATAGATGTTGGCAAGACTGTGAAGAAATAGGAACGCTTTTATACTGTTGGTGGGAATGTAAATTAGTTTAACCATGTGGAACACAGGATGGCAATTCCTCAATGATGTAGAACCAGAAACACCATTTGACCCAGCAATCCCATTATTGGGCATACACCCAAAGGAAAATAGATCATTCTACTATAAAGACACATGCACATGTATGTTTATTGCAGCACTGTTCACAATAGCAAAGACTTGGAACCAACCCAAATGCCCATCAATGATAGACTGGATAAAGAAAATGTGGTTGATGGGTTAGGACTTGACAAAAAAAGAAAAAAGAAAATGTGGTACATATACACCATGGAATACTACATAGCCATAAAAAGGAATGAGATCATGTCCTTTGCAGGGACATGGATGAAGCTGGAAGCCATCATCTTCAGCAAACTAACACAGGAACAGAGAACGAAATACCGCATGTTCTCACTGATAAGTGGGAGTTGAACAATGAGAACACAGGACAATGGACATAGGAGGAGAACATCACACACTGAAGCCTGTCGGGGGGTGGGGGGCAAAGGGAGGGAATTTAGAGGATGGGTTAGTAGGTGCAGCAAACCACCATGGCACACGTATACCTATGTAACAAACCTGCATGTTCCGCACATGTATCCTGGAACTTAAAGTAAAATTT
>NW_012104729.1:3600-4674 GCF_000951045.1 Mandrillus leucophaeus | reverse complement strand
TGAGTAGAATCATACAAGATTTGTCCTTTTTTGTCTGGTTTATATCACTTAGCATAACGTTTTCAAGGTTCATCTGTGTCGTAGCATGATTCAGAACTTCATTTCTTCTTCTGAACAAAACATATCTATATGATGTTTCGTTTACCCGTTGTGATAGTTAATTTACACACACACTGAGAGCTCTGCTTTTCTGGAGAACATTGACAAATACACCCATTCCTTTGCTCACTGGGGTTGTTTTTATCTGGGCTAATATGGATAATGCCGCGATGAACATCCATGAATAAGTATCTGTTTTCAATTCTCTGGGGTATATACCTAGGGGCAGAATTGCTAGGGCAGATGGTAATTCTATGTTTAGCTTTTTAGGAATAACCAAATTGTTTTCCAGAGCTGCTGCCCATTTTGCGTGCCCACCAGCGATGCAGGAGCTTCCGACACAAACAGGTTGAAAGCGAAAGGGTGGGAAAAGGCAGTCCACACAAACAGTAAGCAAAAGATAGGGATGGCTCTACTACTATTAGAAAAATTAATTGGACTTTGTAAAAGTCAAAACCGTGTATTCTCCCAGCCCCATAAGGCTGTCAGAAGCACGGCCCAGATGCCTCCACAGGAACTGGCAGGTGCTCTCAAGGGGAAAGGACTCTGCAGGCCAGGCTCACCTCTCTGGGTGATACTCTTCCAAAGCCAGCTGGGGATTTCTCATGGCCTTTAATCATCATCAGGGAGCTGCTGCTTCTCTTTCTTTTAGTTTTTGAGTTGTGCACATTGGGAGGGGTGGTCTAAGTTGTTGGAAAAGGAGGTCTGGTGTTTTTTCCCCCCATTCTTTCTGTTGCTGCCTCTTGAATTCCACACAGGAGCTGTGTGAGCATCCTTCACTGTGGTGTTCAAGCTCCTAAACTCAATTCTTCAGGCTCAACACCTGACTTGCCTTTTACATCACTGAGGAAGCCAATCTTCCCCAATACCCTCCTTTCTGCTTCAGTATTGTTGCAGTCTCTTGATTGTTTTTATATCTTTATATCTATCCGTGTACTTTCTTTCTAAAAATTCACTGTTTAGGTGGGGGGGCAC
>NW_012104729.1:0-1545 GCF_000951045.1 Mandrillus leucophaeus | reverse complement strand
CTGACCTCGTGATCCGCCCGTCTCGGCCTCCCAAAGTGCTGGGATTACAGGCTTGAGCCACCGCGCCCGGCCTCTTCTTTCCTACATTATAATTTCCTCCAGGTATCCCCAAAGCTTTAATAAAGATTTTGCCGTGCTCTAGAGCCTTGTGTGTGAGTGGTTGCATGGATAAATCAGGGGCAGCCCACAAAGAAGCCTAGTGCCATCTCTGCGTCACCCCCACCCCACCCAGGGGGATCCTACTGAGGAAGGGCAGGAGACCCAGAGGTGCAGATGCTGAGAGGGAGGATGGGACAGGGTGGGCAACCACTCTGCACTGCACCCCAAAGACATTACAGGAAGGTGTCTTACACGGAAGACAGAATTCCCAAATTCTGGCTTGAACTCTGTTTTCTGCTCCCCTTTTGCTCCCTTGAACCCCCTCTCCTCTTGACCACGTTATCTGCTTGTCATGGACTTATGTGTACCCATGGAATCAACCTCTGCCTCCGTCCCAGATTTTAATCACAAGCCCGTATTTTCTGTCCTGAATTCTCATCCCTATTCCCGCCAAGTGACTGCGTGGACGACTGTTCACACGGCAAACTCTTTACGAGTAAGGCAAACCCTGGAATCTTTGTTTTTCTTTTACAGCCCTCCGTCCATGCCGCGATCTCTCTCTTTCCTGTTGTTATTTTCACTGGTTGCACAGCCACTTTCCATCACCCAGGCTTGGAATGGGGTCTTCTCTCTTGCCTTCCTCATCATTCGAGGGGTTACATCCTGTCCAGCCTTCATTTTTAGTGGCTCTTCCTTTTGACCCCACATTTCCTTTCCCACTGCCATAACCCAACCTAACCCCCTCACTTCAGGCTCTGATTCTTCTGAGACCCTCCCGGTTTCTGGCCTCTTGTGTTGGCCTCTTCCAGGAATCCGCATGTCACTACCAGGCTCATATCTTCCAAAAATGTGTTTGTTCCTCCTCAGTTAGAAGCCTTTAGTGGTTTCCATTACCTACCTAGCACAGCTGGATGCCCTCCCTGGTATTAAAAATGCTAGACCCTCCTCCCTTTTCAGTTTGATATCTCACTGCTCCCCTAAATGAGCTTTGCCTTCAACAAAACAGAGCATGCTTGCTCTTTCTCTTCCTTCCTTCGCCTTCCTTCCTTCCTTCCTTTCCCTTCCTTCCTTCCTTCCCTCCTTCTCCTTCCTTTCCTTCCTTCCTTCCCTCCCTCCCTCCCTCCTTTCTTTCTTTTTTTCTTTCTTTCCTTCTTTCCTTTCTTCCTTCCCTTCCTTCCTTTTCTTCCTTCCTTCCTTCCTTCCTTCTTTCTCTTTCATTCTTTCTCGCTTTATTTTTCTTTCAACAGAATCTCACTCTGTCACCCAGGCTGGAGTGGGTGCAGTGGCATGATCACAGCTCACTGTAGCCTTGACCTCCTGGACTCAGGTGATTCTCCCACCCCAGCCTCCTCTGTAGCTGGGACCACAGGGGCACACCACCACACCTGGCTAACATTTATATTTTTGGTAGAGATGGGGTTTCACCATGTTGCCCAGGCTGATCTC
>NW_012104728.1:1441-4066 GCF_000951045.1 Mandrillus leucophaeus | reverse complement strand
ATTCTTAGGACTTTGGACTAAACTGAATTGTAATTATACCACTGGCCTTCCTGGTTCTCTTGTGTGTATGTGTGGGGTGTGTGTGTGTGTGTGTGTGTGTGTGTGTGTGTGTGTTGTATATTCTCTCTCTCTCTACATTTATTCATTTTCTGTCTCTTCCCATATATATATTTATTCTATTTCTCTGGAAAACCATGACTAATACAATGGGCCAGCAGAGATATTTAGAATGGGGATGGAGTGAACCAAACTTATGAAATCTGCCACAGTTATTACATGCCTGTTTTGAAAATGATGAAATTAAATTAATAGAATTAGTGACTTTCCTAAATTTCGATGTTCAGAGTTTTAGAATCATAAATTGAATTCAAACTCAACATACTGCAACATCATAGCTGCCTCTGATTTTCTTAGATGTTAATAATAAAAACCACCTGTGAATGTTAGGTAATGAAGACAAAAAAAATATAAAATAAAAACCTTACCAAAAAGAAAACCTTACGAAATTGCTTTTCTTTTTCATTGTCACCTCAAATTCAAACTCTTGTGAATAACCCTTTATAAGAAGAATGTTTATTTCTATTACCCCTTCTCTCTCTGCTGTGCCTGCTCACCAGCTTTCTGTGCACTGAAATACAGAGGGTCAGATTAGAGAGCTCTTGGAAGCTGAACTGAGCTGGGGGAATTGCTGACTGACCTCAGATGAAGAAAGCGCCGACGAAGCCATCAACAGAGCTGTACCGTGGTCAGATGACCTTGTATTAACAGGAGTAGGGAATGGATTTTCTGTAATGCCATTAAAACATGAAAATTAGCTGCTTTTGGGAATAACTGGCAGGGTGCTGTCCTCACAAAACAGATAACTCTTTGGAAGCTCATTACTTTATTGCATGTTATGGTGGGGCAGAGTGAGGAGGGTGTGTGTGTGTGTGTGTGTGTGTGTGTGCATGCGCATGTATATGTTTAGTTGTACAGCAGAAGACAGCTCACTGTCTCTACAAATAGGAAGAACTAAGTTGTCTTAAGGTGTCGGAGACAAAATAAACGCTTGTTTCTAAAAATGTCTGTCACACTTGTTTTTCTGTGAGGCAGGAATTTCCAGTATATTCTCTGTCTTTGGCTCACTTGCCGCCTAGCAAGTTCTGTTGAAGAAAGTAAAGGTGACTTAATACTGACCTCAAGTTCTAGACAGCTTGTCAAACAGAGAATGGTGGCCAGCTGTCATGTATCATCACATTAGGCACAATGTTTTTTCTCTCACAAGAGGCAAGGAAAAATGAATAAGTTTAAAATACTTTCTTCTTATATGCAGAGACAATTTATTTTAAAATTCATTCAACCCCCAAAGATACTGATGGTATTCATATTGGAATTTCCCATAATGTCATACTAGACACTAGTCTCAGAGACACTTTATACAAAAAGATGACATGAGTAAAAGACATGTCACATGTCATATCTTTCTTTAGAAAATTAATGGAGTATATCTAGGCCCCCAGCCTAGTCTTTCTTATTTACTGAAGCAAAGACTAATGGCCAATCTAGGGCTTTATATGTGCTAAAGTTGTATAGACTCTCAGGGTTCCTGAAAACAAATTCTGTGTTCTCTGGTCAACTAAGGTTTAATTAGTACTAAATTTAAAATATTGAAGTTTTTATTTTTCACATCTTTATTTCACTTGATTTTTTTAACCTGTGGTATAAAATGCCAGACATCTTAACCTATAAAATAAAATAAGGGTTCATTTGATTTTAATCACCATCATCATTTGTGGCATGAAGGTCTGAAGCCAATTGTCTGAATACAACTCTGACACCAAAATTTTTAAAAAAAACTTCCATTTCCCCAAAGATTTAAATGTCTACTTTTACTACTGTTAAAGAAAAAAAATCCTAATTTTTATCAAAAATAACAAGTTTTACACAACACCATCACAATAGGGGAGAAACTATTGCAGTAGGGTAGAAAGAATGAACTCAACTCCAAATATAAGAAGGATCAATGGAGATTTATAGCTCCTGGGCAGGGTGAGGGAGAAGAGGAACTTGATTAGATATCAACCCTTAATTTATTTCATAGGTTAAGATGTCTGTCATTTTATACCATAGGTAAAGGGTTATATCTAATCCTTAATAAACTAGAAGAGCAATATTCTTTGCTAAAACTAGGCTCAACTGGTCAAGAATGAAGGTGAATAGAGAAAGGAACTTGGAGGAGCCTGACTAAAGTTTCGTCAGGAAGACAGGCTTTGTCATCATCACCAAATTTCCACATATCTATGTAAAATTTCTAGGCCTACTTTATTGCATTGTTCAATTTTTTCATTTGCTGTGGCAATGCTCCACTGTCTCAATTATCATAATAATATTTATAAGGGAAGATCCTTTTTTTTTTCTTTTTAGAGAAAAATAGATGATCTATTTTTAGTTCTCATTAATAAATTAGAATCAGTTTGCTTAATTCTATAGAAATACCATTCAAAGTTTTATTAGAATCCTATTGGTGTTAGAGATTACTTTGGGAAGAATTGGATTTTTTTAGGATATTAAATCTATCCATGAAAACAGTAAATCTATTTCTTTAGCTATTCTTTGCTAATTCTAGGACATTTTATAACACTTATA
>NW_012104728.1:0-306 GCF_000951045.1 Mandrillus leucophaeus | reverse complement strand
GCACGAAAGAAGAGAACAGCTCCGCCACAAAGAGGGAGGAGGAATCCCAGTGGAAAGCTCCGCTTGAACGGAGAGCTGTAGGTTATATCAGGAAACTTGAGAAGACGTGTAGGTTTGCATAGGCCCCAGGGGATTGGTTTGACCAGGTGTGCCATTTACATAGCCCCCAAAAAGACTGGCCCTCATACCCTGATCTTTTATTATGCAAATGCAGCCTCTGTCTGGCTGCACCATGACACCTGTACACATGGCTTTACCTGGCCAGTGCCATGAAACCTGCACAAGTGGTGACACAGAAAAGGGAGT
>NW_012104727.1:3781-5818 GCF_000951045.1 Mandrillus leucophaeus | reverse complement strand
ATTAGTAGGAGGAGCAGGAGTTCTAGCTCATAAAATAGATAGGATAATGCTCACCTCCTGAGGGGCACTAAAAATATTTCTATTGGTTTGTTGAGGCTGCCATCAAAAACTACCATCGACTGGGTGACTTAAACAACAAAAATGTATTTTCTCACAATTCTGGAGGCTACACGTCTGAGATCAAGGTGTCAGCAGAGTTGGTTTCTTCTAAGGCCTCCCTCCTTGCCTTGTAGGCAGCTCTTTTCTCCCTGTGTCTTCCTTTGCCCTCCCTCTGAACATGTCTGTGTCCTCGTTTCCTCTTCTTATAAGGGCACCAGGCACATTGCCTTAGACCCCACTCTAATGACCGCATTTCACTTAATTACCTGTTTAAAGACCCCATCTATCTCTCATACAGTTACAGTCTGAGGTTCTAGGGGTTAAGACTTCACCATATGAATTTTGTGCGGACACAACTCAGTCCATAACAGTGTGACTGTTGGTTTTATATTAAAACTTTATTTTTGACACCAGGTCTCACTGGGTGACCCTGGCTCGTGAGCACTGTTTACCATGGCTCACTACTGTCTGTAACTCCTTGCTCAAGGAACCCTGCCATGTCATCTTCCTAGTAGCTGGCAGTACAGGATTGCGACACCACATTGGACTAATTTTTTAAACTTTTTGTAGACGGTGGGGGGTGAGGATTGCGCCATGTTCCCCAGGCTGGTCTGGAACTCCTGTGCTCATGCGATCCTCCCGCCTCAGCGTCCCAAAGTGCTGGGATTATAAGCGTGAGCCACTGAGTCTAGCCTTCTTTTACTACTATTTTTACTACTCTTATCACTATCATTTATTTCATTATTGCATGTACCCTGCAAGGTAGGATGTAGTCACTGAAGCCCAGAAAGCTCATCTCTTGCTGAACCTTACCAGGAATGGGAGTACTAGTCGAACAGACAAAACTCATGTGTTTTTGAGTGGAGTGTAACTGAGAAAGTCGGATTTGTTACACTTCTTATGAATTCATGTGTTATTAAATTATGTGTGTTCAGCATCAGTACAGAAAATAGTAGTGAAGAATCATCAGGTCTCATAAAACCTACAGACATAATGGAAATCATACTGGATTTGGAGTCCACTGAAATATACCTGGTGGTAAGGCAACTGGAGGAAACCTCTGCCAAATGTCTCTGCCTCCTGAAATTCTGAGGCAGGTGATTAGTAGTGGAATCCCGTAGCCATAAAAAACACTCGCACACTCATCATTCACACCTGCCTGAACACTTGCACATTCACCATTCACATCTGCCAAAACATTCCGCATTCATCATTTACACCTGCCCAAACATTCCCACATTCACTCTTCACGCCTGCCCAAACATTTCACATTCATGATTCACACATGCCCAAAAATTCCACAATCACCATGCACACCTGCCTAAACATCCCACATTCACCATGCGCACCTGCCCAAAATTCCCACATTCGCCAGTCCCACCTGCCTAATTCACCCTTCACACCGCAACCATTTTTGGTAGAACTAAAACATTACTTCTCATTCCCAAATCTTATAATAAGGCATATTATTAGCAACACCTGGTAAACTGTGGCACACAACCCTCTCTAAGGGATCCCAGGATGAGTAATTATCAACATTCCAGCAGCAGCAGCAGCAGCAACAAGTAGCAATACAGGGGAGAGCAGAGGAGATGGGAGTGGCTGTTGTTCAAATGATTGTGGAGACTATATCTGTCAAGAGCTTTCTATGGTGTTTATTGTGAAAGAAGCCTCCTGGACAGTGAGGTTCACATGGAGGTGTTTCCATAGGTGCCCTTGAAGCAGTTTACTGCACAGGAGAAGGTTAAACATTTTTTTACTGTGGCAAAATACACATAGTTTATTTTGTGTTTCCTGAAAAATTCATATGTTGATGTCCTGACCCCAGGTACCTCAGAATGTGACCTTATTTGGAAATAGGGTTATTGCAAATATAGTTAGTTAATTTCAGATGAGGTTGGGTGGACCCGTAATCTAACATGACTGCTGTTATTAGAA
>NW_012104727.1:0-3271 GCF_000951045.1 Mandrillus leucophaeus | reverse complement strand
AGTGAGTTCTCAGTTTCACAAGGCTGGAGTAGCTCTTTAGGGAATGGATTCATTCCCTTTAATGTGGGTTGTTGTAAAGCCAGGACACCCCTCAGGTTTTCCCCTCTTCACAAATGTCCACTTCCCCTTTGGCCTTCTCCACCGTGTTGTGATATGGAACGGAATTCCTCACCAAAAGCCAGAGGGCTATGCATTCCATTGAATTTCTCAGTTTGCAGAACCGTGAGCTAAATAAATGTGTTTTCTTTATAAATTACCCGGTTCTAGGTATTCTTTCTAGGAACACAAAATGGACTATGACGTGCACACAGGGGAAAAAACCATATGAGCATGAAGGCAGAGATGGGGGTAATGCATCTACTGGTCAATGAATGTCAAGGATTGCCAGGAAGCCAACAGAAACTATGAGAAAGGCGTGGAACAGATTCTTCCATTCAGCCCTCAGGGGTTAACCCTGCCCACATCTTGATTTCAGACTATTAGCCTCCAGAACTGTGATAAAATAAATGTCTGTTGTTGAAGCCAGTGAGTTTGTGGTAATTTGTTACTGCAGCCCTAGAGAACTCTCGAAGATTGCGGTACCAGGAAACGAAGTGCTGCTCTAACAAATACCTAACAATGTGAAAGTAGCTTTGGAACTGGGTCATGGAGAGATGCTGGAAGAGTTTCGAGGTACACAACAGAAAAAGCCTACACTTCCTTGAAGGCGCAATTGGTAGACATATGGACCTTAAGAGAAAGTCTGGCAAATGCTCAGAAAAAAACCGGAGAGCTATACAGAAAATTTTTGTCATCTTAGAGAATACATCCAACATCAAGAACAGGATGTTGCTAGAAAAATGAATGTTAAAGGTGCTTCTGGTGACGTCTCAGACAGGAATGGGGAATATGTTGTTGGAAACATGGACTCACATTCCTTATGAGAAAATGGCAGAGAATTTAGCTAAACTGCATACTCTCGAATGCAAAGTAGAATTTGCAAGTGATGAATGTGGGCTTTTAGCTAAGATTTCTAAGCCGAGCATTGAAGATGTTGCCATGTTTCCCCCTGCTGCTGATAGCAAAATGCAAGAGAGGAGAAATAAATCAACAACAGAACTGCTAAGAAAAAGAAATCAGCCCATGATGATTTGGAAGATTCTCAGTCTGTTCAGAATTCATGCCATGAAAACACGGCCAAGGATGTATCTGGACAATTGATTGCTAAAGAGGTGAGGTATGTGAGTCATGGCTCCATCAACCATCTCAGAATGCAGGAACAGAGATGCAGTTATCCAGTAAAGACCTATGCAGGACTCAGGGTCTGTTTGCCCAGTGTGTCAAAGACACAGATCATAACCTGATCCCTCAGGAATAGATGGTGTTCCAGCTTTGTGGGAATGACCTTCAAGGTGTGGAGCACTTGGGGTGCTTTTTGAAGTGCCTCAGGCTTCACTTCTCTGCTTGAAATGGAAAGCTGGTCACCCATGGCAGCCAGGGAGGTACCCTTACTTACTGGAGCAGATTTGTTGAATTTTTCTGTCTAGACAGTGAAAAGTTCTGGGAGCACTTCTAGTTTCCTGTAGCCTCTTAGTAATTGATGTCCCTAAATTCTGTATGTCCTCAGGGACCATTCATTTGATTCTGGGATGGTACCAGCTTTTATGCTTTTATGTCTAATCTGTAAAAGCCTACTTGCTAATCTACATGAAAGTAAGATCTTGTTCATATCACACATTCCAACAGGTTTCTTTTGTGATTCCTGAATGTGGGTTACTACAAAAAAAAAAAAAAAAAAAAAACTAAAAAAGTTGGTCATGGAAATTAGACCCTGTTATTGTACTTTGTGAAGAACTTCCTCCTTCAGGATTAATTACCCATGGGTTCATCACACCTTTGTAAATAAAGGGACAAAAACCATGTGGCATCTACGAATGTGGCAAGATGAGGAAGTATAGGGAGACCACAGCACAATGGCTCTTCTCTTGTTTCAAACATAGTCTATGGGGTGAAGAACCCATATCTCTCACCCATCCATCAATATTCTCACCCTATTCCTGTGCGTTCCCAGTTTAGGTTCCCAGTTTCTAAATATGCTTGTCTACAAGTGTTGGTAGGGATGTTCTAACGCGAGGGTATCCATCATTGGTCATCGTAAAACAAAGATGAATGGAGAGGAGAGTTTTGTGATCTGTTTTCACATGCACTGCTTTTGGGTGTATTGATGCAAAATCATGTGCTCTCAGCAATCCCACAGCAGCTATCTCAGAAGATTGGTCCTTACACCGACACGGTTGCTGTTTTAGAGCCAGAAGCTCCTTATGGTTTGGTGTCTTCTGCTTGGATTTGTGGCCATGACCCTCCTCTGCTCACCCAATTCCTGGTAGTATCTGCTGGGTTGCACGGTTTCTTCCAGTGCTCCCTGAGAACCAGTTGTGTAATGACATTTCAGATTCCAGCCTCACTTCAGATCCTCTACAAAAAACAGTAGTAAAAGAAGGCTAGACTCAGTGGCTCACGCTTATAATCCCAGCACTTTGGGACGCTGAGGCGGGAGGATCGCATGAGCACAGGAGTTCCAGACCAGCCTGGGGAACATGGCGCAATCCTCACCCCCCACCGTCTACAAAAAGTTTAAAAAATTAGTCCAATGTGGTGTCGCAATCCTGTACTGCCAGCTACTAGGAAGATGACATGGCAGGGTTCCTTGAGCAAGGAGTTACAGACAGTAGTGAGCCATGGTAAACAGTGCTCACGAGCCAGGGTCACCCAGTGAGACCTGGTGTCAAAAATAAAGTTTTAATATAAAACCAACAGTCACACTGTTATGGACTGAGTTGTGTCCGCACAAAATTCATATGGTGAAGTCTTAACCCCTAGAACCTCAGACTGTAACTGTATGAGAGATAGATGGGGTCTTTAAACAGGTAATTAAGTGAAATGCGGTCATTAGAGTGGGGTCTAAGGCAATGTGCCTGGTGCCCTTATAAGAAGAGGAAACGAGGACACAGACATGTTCAGAGGGAGGGCAAAGGAAGACACAGGGAGAAAAGAGCTGCCTACAAGGCAAGGAGGGAGGCCTTAGAAGAAACCAACTCTGCTGACACCTTGATCTCAGACGTGTAGCCTCCAGAATTGTGAGAAAATACATTTTTGTTGTTTAAGTCACCCAGTCGATGGTAGTTTTTGATGGCAGCCTCAACAAACCAATAGAAATATTTTTAGTGCCCCTCAGGAGGTGAGCATTATCCTATCTATTTTATGAGCTAGAACTCCTGCTCCTCCTACTAAT
>NW_012104726.1:422-1671 GCF_000951045.1 Mandrillus leucophaeus | reverse complement strand
TTTTTAGAAACTAAAGATAATTTATATATATATTTTTAAATTTATGTTTTGCTTTATTGAAAATGAGCAAAATTCCAGTCTTATTAATGACTGAAAATAGTTGTCTGAAAATTAATCTGATAGGTAACATTAAATATTATTTGCTAATTCTATTGAAAATATTTGCCTCAATTTTCATAAATGAGATGACCAACATGTGAAAAGCATTTAATACAGTCGTGGCACACAGTATTTTATAAGTGCTTTAGCTATTTTATAAAGGTATGAGTTGTATTCATTCATGATTTAAAAACTATGAATTTCTTATGTCTTATTTCTATAAAGAATAAACAAACTAGAGTACCTCATCTACCTCATCCCGTATTCAATTCTCTATACCATCACATCTTCCTGGACTAGGAGTGAGATAACAATTTTAATTGTATATTTTCTCCTAGATAACTTCACAACAATATGTGTGTGCCATCAGGTCCTGCTCATCCAATCTAGACTTAATATAATTAATTTTTTGCTAATAATGATTAGGAAATTATTCATAGCACATATATAATTCTCCATATTTCCTAACATCACACAAGATGTCAATATTTGTAATAGTCACTATTTCTAACCAGACTATCTGTAATTTAAACTCATGATCTATTAATATATTGATTAAATATAATTGATTCAATATTTGTTATTTTCTTCTTGAGACAGAATTTATTTTATTTCTTGGCTGGCTAGAATCTATAAAATGCATGACAAAAGTTTTCTCTGTATGTATAAGGAAACACTACTTCAACATGGTTTCCACGAAACATCAAAAAGGTTGGCAATGTTTTCTTTTGTTTTGGATACAAGGTCTCACTCTCATCCAGGTTGGAGTGCAGTAGCAAGATCTCAGCTCACTGCAACCTCTGCCTCCTGGGTTCAAGCAGTTCTCCGCCTCAGTCTTCCGAGTAGCTGGGACTAAGGTTGGCAGGTTTAAAATAGGGTTTCAGACTTCCGTGAGTCCACTAGTTGTTCACCAGGTCATTAGTTGATTAAAAATAAATAAATACATAATTTGTGGACATGGTTCTTTACTAAGAATAATGTTAGCTTTAAAGTTGTAGTCAAAATATATTAGAAATCCATGACTTATAAAAGCTCTTAGTACAAATTTCGAAAGCTTCTAGTAATAATTTTGAAACATGTTTTTTTGTAAGGCATGTCATGATATTACTCTTATTCTTGTGTGTGATTTAGTATGTGTTAAGATTATAAA
>NW_012104726.1:0-372 GCF_000951045.1 Mandrillus leucophaeus | reverse complement strand
GATCTCAGCTCACTGCAACCTCTGCCTCCTGGGTTCAAGCACTTCTCCTGCCTCAGTCTTCCGAGTAGCTGGGACTAAGGTTGGCAATTTTAAAATAGGGTTTCAGACTTCCGTGAGTCCACTAGTTGTTCACCAGGTCATTAATTGATTAAAAATAAATAAATACATAATTTGTGGACATGGTTCTTTACTAAGAATAATGCTAGTTTTAAAGTTGTAGTCAAAATATATTAGAAATCCATGACTTATAAAAACTCTTAGTACAAATTTCGAAAGTTTCTAGTAATAATTTTGAAACATGTTTTTTTGTAAGGCATGTCATGATATTACTCTTATTCTTGTGTGTGATTTAGTATGTGTTAAGATTATAAA
>NW_012104725.1:0-1456 GCF_000951045.1 Mandrillus leucophaeus | reverse complement strand
AGTGGCATGATCTCGGCTCACTGCAAGCTCCACCTCCCAGGTTCACACCATTCTCCTGCCTCAGCCTCCCAAGTAGCTGAGACTACAGGTGCCCACCACCATGCCCAGCTAATTTTTTTGTATTTTTAGTAGAGATGCAGTTTCACCTTGTTAGCCAGGATGGTCTTGATCTCGTCCTGACCTCGTGATGGTGGGAGGATCTCTTGAGCCCAGGAGGTCAAGTCTGTAGTAAGATACAATCACTCCACTGCACTCCAGCCTGGGTAACAGTGAGACCCTGTCTCAAAAAAAAAAAAAAAAAAAATGTATACACACACACACACACATATCCTTAGACCCAGAAATTCAACTTTTAGAATTTTATCTTATAGATATGCTGACCCATGAGCCAAATAATAGAAGTTCAAATTCTTTTTTTTTTTTTTTTTTTTTTGAGACAGAGTTTCGCCCTTGTTGCCCAGGCTGGAGTGCAAAGGCGCAATCTTGGTTCACCACAACCTCCACCTCCCAGGTTCAAGCAATTCTCCTACCTCAGCTTCCCAAGTAGCTGGAATTACAGGGGCGCGCGCCACCATACCTGGCTAAATTTTTGTATTTTTAGTAGACACAGCATTTCACCATCTTAGCCACACTTGTCTTGAACTCCTGACCTCATGATCCGTCTGCTTCAGCCTCCCAAAGTCCTGGGATTACAGCCGTGAGCCACCGCGCCCTGCCACGAAGTTCAAGATTCTTTTTTTTTTTTTTTTTTTTGAGACGGAGTCTCGCTCTGTCACCCAGGCTGGAGTGCAGTGGCCGGATCTCAGCTCACTGCAAGTTCCGCCTCCCGGGTTCACGCCATTCTCCTGCCTCAGCCTCCCGAGTAGCTGGGACTATAGGCGCCCGCCACCTTGCCCGGCTAGTTTTTTTTTTTTTTTAGTAGAGACGGGGTTTCACCGTGTTAGCCAGGATGGTCTCGATCTCCTGACCTCGTGATCCGCCCGTCTCGGCCTCCCAAAGTGCTGGGATTACAGGCGTGAGCTACCGCGCCCGGCCAAGATTCTTAAATGTAACATGTTCCAGAAGATTGGAAACAACAGAGATACCCAGAAGTAGGGAACCAGTTAAATCAGTCATGATGTAATTCCATACAGTGAAATAGTGTGCAGCCACAAGAGGCTGTTTGGCTCTTGTTTAGAATCATCTTTTTTTTTAAACATACAAGGTCTCCAAGGTCTCACTACTTTGCCCAAGCTGGTCTCAAATTCCTGGACTCAAGCAATCCTCCCGCCTCGGCCTCCCAAAGTCCTGGGATTACAGGCGTGAGCCTCTGTGCCTGGCCCTAGAATCATTTCACAGTTTCATTTTAACTTAGAAAAGCAAAGTGCAGGCTGGGCGTGGTGGCTCACACCTGTAATCCCAGCACTTTGGGAGGCCGAAGCTGGTGGATCACGAGGTCAGGAGATCAAGACCATCC
>NW_012104724.1:3579-6074 GCF_000951045.1 Mandrillus leucophaeus | reverse complement strand
AGATCAGGGAAGGCATCCCTGAGATGACATTTGAACAAAGATCTGAAAAATATAGGGGAGGCTTTACATTTTTTCCTGCGTGGAAAAGAGTGGAAACTTCCTTTTAAGCCAAGGAACCAAGTTCAGGTTTCTAAGTGGAAACTCTTTGGGTTGTCAGAGGATCGGGCTGACAGCCAGTGAGACTGGAGCGGTGTAAGCTAGCAAGGAAGATAGAGCTTCTGTTAGAGGAGTTGTATAGGGAGCAAACCCGGAGGGCTTGGTCTGAAAAGAGAATCACCACTGAGCCATGGATAATTGTGTGAACAGCAGCTTGGAGGAGCCAGGTGTTTGTTTTGGTACATAGGTGTAGATACAGAATATAAGGTCCAAAGGCTCAGCATTGAGGCTATCAATTTTAAAAGTTAAGGAAGAGAACAGAGAAGATAAAGATACTGAGAAGAAGAAAACCAGAATTTTTCTTTTGAAAACTTAGGAAGAAGTAACTAACTGTATAAATAATGTTGGCAGGTCAAGTAAGATGATAACTTAAAAATACCCACTGGATTTAGCAATCTGGAGATCATTGGTAATTTTCTTAAGAGCATTTTTAGAGGTAAACGGAAAAAAGCCACACTGGATTAAATTCAAGAGGGGGTAGTAAGTCATGAATAATGTATCTTGTACAGATAAGTCTTCCAAATGATTGTGTTACAAAAGGTAATAGACAAAAGGAGCAGTATAGAGATATGGAGTCAAGATAATTTTTTTTCTTTTACTGTTTGTTAAGAGTATGAGAAAAATAGAAGCATGTTTATATGCTAATATAAATTATCTAGTAACCAGAAGTAAATTGATGATGACAGAAAAAAAAGGGGAGAAAAAATATAGACATATCATTTATTTGGTAAGTGGGGATGGCTTATAGAGCATAAGTGGGGGATGTCTTGCTTCTAGTAGGAGCATATGAAGTTCATCTGGAACAAAAGGGAATAACGCAGAGTTTGTGGCCACTGATGATCCTATGTAAAAACCTTTAGTGTCTTAGAAACAGAAAAATAAGTTATTTTCCCACAGTTCTGTAACTGGGGCAGGGATTGCAGAGAAAGCTCATCTCTGCCCCACATGTTTCTAAGGGAACTGAACTGTCAAAAGAGGCTCTTCACTCTTATGGGCTAATGTCTTTACTAAGATGGCTGACATAACTGGAGCTTTGCCATGTATCTCTGTTTGTTTCTACATAGTCCCTTGCATGGCTAACTTTGGCCTTCCATAAAGCATGATGTTTTATGTTGGTTGGAATTCTGACTTAGTAGCCGAATTCACCCACAGTACAAAAGCAGAAGCTTCCATGTTCATAAACATCACTTTTTGCCACATTTTTTTAGTCTAAGCAGTCACAGGGCCAGTGCAGTTTCAAGGGAAGATAAAACAGATTGTACCTTTGGATGGGGGAGTGGCAAAGTCATATTGTAACAGAACATGTGGAATATGAGGTATCGTAGTCATCTTTGGAAACATGATCTACCATGCTACCCTATAAAATCCTGGTAAGCATTTATAATATGTTTAATAAGGTTGCATGAAAACATTTCATAATTAGATACTGAAAAATGAGAATGTGATTATCATATTGCAATTTAATGGTATAACATTTATCTCTGCATTATACTCAGTCTCAAAATTCCCCCAACTTCAAGTGGGAGAATTACTTTTATTTAAGAAAAATGGAGAATCAAATTGTAACGCAAAAACTAAAATTGAAAAATGACTTTTAGCTGTTACTTCCTACAACTCTTAACTTAATATGTGACAAAAATCATCACTACAGATTATTATCATTATAAAGTAGGTGCTCAAATATTTGTTTTTATTTTAAAACTCTTCATAATGAATTAGTTTTTGGCTACCTTATAAATGATTTTAATTACTGAAAGTCAATGACTTTATAGAAAAATAACTTAAACAAAATTTAGAGAATGATGAATTATTTTATTTTATGCTCTCCAAGTTTTTGCAATGGAAGGCATTATTATTTTTTAAAAGTGAGAACATTAATATCTAATGACACATTTTCTCATGATGTGTTATATCAGTTAGGGAACACCTGAGTCATGCATTGAGATAATTGCATTATCTTCTTTGACTTAATATAATTAATTGTACAGTCTTTGGTAAATTAAGCCACATTTAGATTAAGGCATCCATTTATTAAACAAAAAAATAGTTTAAAATTTGTAAAGATGCTAAAATGTCCTGCGTAATTATTAAATGATCTTAGCATTGAAATTACATTGAGCAAATATTCTATACAATGTATGTACTAGTTTATTTCTGCATAAAAAAGCTACACAAATATGAAAACTAAAAACAGTAGCAGTGCATTAGCGCAGAGGTTTGTAAGGCAGAATTACAGTGTGGCATGGTTGGTTCTCTACTCAGAGTATCACAAAGCTAAAATCAACATGTCAGCTTGACTGTATTCTCTTTTAGGGGATCTGGTGGAAAATCCACTTGCA
>NW_012104724.1:0-1394 GCF_000951045.1 Mandrillus leucophaeus | reverse complement strand
TCTGTTGCCCCCAGACTGTAGTGCAGTGGTACTATCTCGGCTCACTGCAACCTCTGCCTCCCAGGTTCTAGCGACTTTTCTGCCTCAGCCTCCCGAGTAGCTGGGACCACAGGTGCACACCACCACACCTGGCTAATTTTTGTATTTATCGCAGAGATGGGGTTTCACCATATTGGTCAGGCTTGTCTTGTATTCCTGCCCTCTTGATCCTCCCGCCTCGGCCTCCCAAAGTGCTGGGATTACAGGTGTGAGTCACCGTGCCCAGCAAATAGAGATTTGTATTATATATATTATGTATATACTCTGGCATTTTGTCCAGAACAGTTACTCAATTTTACTTTTTGGCCTGCAAAATCTAAAATATTTACTATTTGGCTTTTTATAGAAAATGTTTAGCAACCTCTGCTCTAGTTTATATATATTTTTTAAATAAGGGTATGTATTACCAATTTTTAAATTATATGTATCTAAAGTTGAACAAATAAGTGTATGAATTATAGACAAAGGAAGCCATAATTTTTACTGTTAGAGAATAAAGTGACAAGCAAGTGGGGAGAGAGAGGCTACAATGAACTTGATTGTGCTGGATTAGAGTACACAAATGAACTCATGTTTATTTTAATAGAAATATATGCTAGATCATGAAATATTGGTTGAACAATACATCATAGATAGATGGAGAGTACATGGCTACAGATATAGATAAACAGATGCATATGTGTGCATATGCTTCTTATTATACACACGTGTATTTGCTTGCTCTGCCAACTGAGAGGGCCTAGAATCATTGACACCCCAATAAAAATGAACCCATTAAGTGCCTGAATCATGATTTTCAAATACCCTTCTCCATTAAAATGAATTAAGGCCTGGAGAAATAAAACTATGTTATTAAACCTGAAATATTTTACAATGCTAGAAAGTAATAAAATGCTCAAAATCAACCAATGAAATAAATTATATACATTTGTTAAATGGATGTAACAGTCAACCTGAAAGTCCTCATGCTGGTCAAACCTGGAAAAAATTTGAGTAAAAAAGATGAAAAAAAAAAAAAAACACACACAAGAGTGTAACTCAAAGAATAGCATAAAAATGTATGAATTCATACTGATATAAAAATATTCAGTAGCAAATGGAGAGAAAGCTCAATTCATCCTAAAAGCAAAGTTTAAAATAGTATGTTCTGGTAGTCTCCCCCTCCATGAGGTAGTAGCTAATATCACCCCCTCCTCCATGTCAAGTATGGGATAGACTTCCTGACTTATACCCAAAAAATAGAATATGGAAAGAAAGAAACAAAAATAGTAAATTCTTTACAAGTATACTGGCAAACACTATCTTAACCAAGCGGTTAAGTTTAATATCACTGGTAAGAAGTCATGTTGATGCCA
>NW_012104723.1:2884-5468 GCF_000951045.1 Mandrillus leucophaeus | reverse complement strand
AACGTCTCTGCCCTGTAGCTTACAGTCTTTTGTTCCGTTTGCCTCTGTCCCTCTTGTATTTTATTAACATTTTTAGTCATTAAGTCTCAAAGTATGTACATCTAATTATCTCATATGGACTAATATCCCAGCATAAATAAAAATATGAATTTTCTTATTAAATATTACTTAGTAAACTTGTTATATTCAAATGATCAGTAATGACTATTTTGTTTTATAATAATATATGCCTATTTGACATGATAAAATGCACTGGATTATGGAGTAAACATGCCCTTGCGTAATTGGGGTCAATTGTTTTTTTTCAAGCACTGTTAACTAACCTTTCAAAACTTAAACACTGAAGTGGTAAAGATTCAGATCAGAGTAATATTTGTATCCTCTCTTGCTATTTATTTCTGATACCTAAACACAGAAAATCATTGCCTGAGCCTAGGGTTTTCAGAAGTATGATTTATTGAAAACACAAGCATATGAATTACTCACTTTTTAAATTAAATATAGAGCTTGATTATAAGTGTACAGGCAGTGTCTCCTTTTTTTTATTTTTGGTACTATGATATAAGCATTACAAGTAAAGTTTCCAGGTTAAGTGAATTTTTCTTTCAAGTCAACTGTTTCTGTATAATTATCTCTGAAATCATGAGACAATAGATCATATATGAAATGCATAGAAGAGTAATATCCAAAACAGTCAGGTAGCGTTCCACCTTCACTCATTCCACCACAACCCACTGTGTGTGGCCCAGTTTTTTGTGTCTTGTGTCTTCTCGTGAATGTGAATCAAATTCCCAATTATACAAGCAGTTATTCATTTTATTTCTGCAAAGCAAATGTGGAACATAATAGAAAGTATAGTTGGCACTACTTTCAGAGGTACCTGTCCATTGCTGGATTTCTGTAACAGTAAAACAGTGTTTTTCATATTTGCATTGAATATCTGGGTTAAACCTGCCTTTCCATAACTTATGTTCACTGTGATGCTTATTTTCTTGCTACTATAATCATATAGCTTCTTTGTCTCTTCTTTTACTCTTAAAACAAAATAAGAAGCAAATATTAAATAATTGAAAGTATCCCTGAACAAATGGTATCACCTATAATAATCTGCCATAATAAAAAGAGATTTTTAGACAAATAAAAATGGATATTTTAAAACTATGCTATTTGAGAGAAACATCCCACCAAGAATTTAACAAATATATTTATTCTCAGAAAACTTAAACATGTTAAAGTACAACCACAAGATGATCTAATCATTTACATAGAAATTACTGCATTCATTTAGAAAACCCCAAGCAAGAAAAAATAAAAATTAATTAGACCCACACTAATTTTTTTCTATTGTTTTATATGCACATGTTGTTTTGCCCAAATCTGGTCATTTAATATAGTAAATGTACTGTTTAAATGTTAGAGTCTGGGGGCTAAGAAACCTGAATTACTTTTCTAAAGGTTCTTTTCATGTTGACAGCATAATAAAAGAAATGATCCTATTGGTATAATTGATGTAATTAATTTTTAAAGCATTAAAGATTTAAAATTACTCAAGTAAAATAACACAAGAAATGCACTTCCTTTTCCCAGAGTTCAGTCCTGTATTCCTGATTGTAATTTTGTGTTGAATTTAGAAACGTTAACTTACCTTGTTAATTACCTCTCCAATGACCACCTATTTGGCTAACCTTAAACGCAATATTAATTACCTGATCTAATATCTTGCAGGTGCATATTATTAAAGAAGGCTATCACTGTGCTCTACCTTATCTTTTCTGTAGCAAGTATCTTACTATTTTGTGTGATATAAAAATGGAGATTTTGCAGTTTTGAAGTTTGTGTCTGAGCAAATATTAATAATGACGTGCTGCTAGAAGCTCTCATGAAATGCACACAAATTGTGACTACTAATCTTTCTGGGGTATTACACCACAAGCAGCGAGGCAGATATTGTCTCTTTCTTCATTTTAAGGCACGTTTAAAGGATGTATGTCAGTTTTACTGGGAACTGCCCTTGTTTAGGCTCCAGATCAAAGAAAACCTGTTCTCATCCCTAGGTCATTAGGAAAGATTGCTAGAGAAAGTTAAATGTGAATGAGGAATCAACGTTTGAGCCAGGACTATAGAGATATTTCAAATGTTAAAAAAAAAAAAATGATTTAGAAGATGTAGGACTTTGAGACCAGAAGTTTTAAAAATATTAAGTGAAGATAAATTTATTGGTATGACAGATTAGTTAGTAGGAAATAAAAAGAAAACGTAAGCAATAACTGAAAGTAAACAAAAATAGCTCAAATATATGTACAATTGATTTCATGTAACCTTCTTGATGAACTACATACTAGAATTAATTTGGGGAAGTTTTCGAATAATGCATAAACATGAACAGAGGCTGACTGGGTCAATGCATACATATACTCAGATACATATGAGTCAGATTATTTGGGGGAAAAAAACGTCCAAAGAGATGACACAACAATGATTTAAAAAAAAAAATACATAGCCAGGATTTGGAGTCTTAGTGGGAACCACCTGGGCAGTTTGAGATGAAGGTTAAAGGGCTTATTTCACTCTTCTTTTAGTCTTA
>NW_012104723.1:0-1119 GCF_000951045.1 Mandrillus leucophaeus | reverse complement strand
CCAAATATACCAATAAAAGACATGCAAAATGCCTTTTCTTTTGCCTTTATTTAGTTAATTATTATTATTATTTTTAGAGACACAGTCTTGCTATGTTGCCCAGGCTCCTCTCAAACTCCTGGTCTAAAGTGCTCCTCCCTCTTCAGTCTCCCGGGTAGCCAGGATTACAGGTGCAAGCCACTGAGCCTAGCTTTGCCTTTATTTTAATATGCACACCATGATGAATTGTAGATTATACAATTCTTGCCATCTTGAAGATACAGAAAAAGCTTTGAATTTGGGCCACTGAATGGGTAGAATTTTAGAAATATAATATCCAAATTACTTTGTTAACTTATATCTGAGGTCGTTGTTGAAATGCCATTTGCCAGAGTTGGAAAGTTCATTTTGGTTTTCTGTATATTTATCTCTTAGGTAATTATCTGAAATCACTGATTTCCCTTTTGTTATACTTTGCCTTTCTCATGTCCATGTAGCAGATATAATACAGTTGGCCCTCAGTATCTGCAAGTTCCTCATCCCCACAGTTAATCAACTATGGACCAAAAATATCGCAAAAAAATTAACCACAATAAAAATACTTCCAATTTTAAAACCATACATATGATAATTATTTACATAGCATTTACATTGTATTTGACATTATAAATAATCCAGAGATAGTTTAAAGTATACAGGATGATGTGCATAGGTTTTATAAAAGGGACTTACCTAGGGTATGGATTTTGGTGTGCAGGGGAGGTGTTCTGTATCCAGTTCCCCTGAGGACACTGTGGGGCAACTATATATGTAAATGGGTCCTTTCACATCCTAGGATGAATGCCCCAAGTAAAATGTCCTAGACCTTATACATGCCTCTGTTATCTATGTATCAAATGACTGCTTCCTAAATCTGGAAAAAGTTTAGTTTAACTCATGAGTTAAAAAAAAAAAAAGTTCATTTATGGACTTCTGCAGTGAGTTCAAAAACAAAGAAGTTAATTTTAAAAGCTCATTATATTGAGTTAACAGTGAATTAAAAAAGCCAATGAAATTAATTTTAGAGCCATTTAATTTAGTTCAGGAAAGAGTGAGACTCTTTTATTAACTTAATTATTTTGGAATTCACTGTTTTAAAGT
>NW_012104722.1:3208-3773 GCF_000951045.1 Mandrillus leucophaeus | reverse complement strand
GTGGATCACCTGAGGTCAGGAGTTTGAGACCAGCCTGGCCAACATGGTGAAACCTCGTCTCTGCTAAAAATATAAAAGTTAGCTGGGTGTGGTGGCAGGTGCCAGTAGTCCCAGCGACTTGGGAGGCTGAGGCAGGAAAATCATTTGAACCCGGGAGGCGGAGGTTGCAGTGAGTCAAGCCGAGATTGTGCCACTGCACTCCAGCCTGAGCGACAGAGCGAGATTCCATCTAAAGAAAAAAAAAAAAAAAAAAAGAAAAGACTAGTGTCTCCTGGCATAGCATTTCCCTGTTTAGGACCCCTGAAGATGAGAACAAACCTATTGGAAGATGAGAGAAAGAACAAGAAACCAGAATGGAGGCCTATTGTGTGACTGAATTATAACAAAACAGACATGTGGCTTCATGATCAGTGGGAGCCTAGGTTATGCTATAGTGAAAACCATGGCCTGGATGGAGACCTTGGTACTAAAGAGAATAAGCCCAGTTCACAACTAAATTTTATTTTGAAAATCATTAATTTTTGTTTGCTCAGCAGTACTTTGTTCAAAATATTATGGGAGAAAT
>NW_012104722.1:0-903 GCF_000951045.1 Mandrillus leucophaeus | reverse complement strand
TACTGGACGTTTTATCAGGAGGCAGAGCCAACTGATGTGGCGTCACACAGAGCCCTGATGAAAACACCGTCATGCTGCTTCCCGCTTCTCTCTTTGCTTCCTCGAGGTTCTATTTCTGCCAGCAATCTCATCTTTGCCACCAGCATTTATGATAACGAAATCTCCTTCTTGTCCTGTTGCTTTTGGCTTCTGACGTGCCTTTCGGAGGGCCACCCAGCTCCTACTTGCCCCCGCGGTGCATCCCTTGCGGAGGCCACTCCCACACACAGCTGGGCTGCTGCTGCGGCATCCTTTCCGCACTCTTCATTAAGGTGTTCTGTCAGCGCTTTTTCTTCTTTTGAGGATCTGTCTCACCTCCGTGCCTCCGGGCCACTGACCTAGTGAAGGATGGACACGTGCCTCAACAAGCCTGGCCTTCCTCCCTCTCCCGGGAATGGGGCTCTCCTGGGACCCTGTCAGTGACCCCGCAGCCGTCTGCTCCTGGGGCCTTGAGGCCTGCCCCAATCCTCACCCGTGTCCGTGGCTCTGCATTGTCTTTAGCGGTATCCTGTATCTGAGTCTCAGTTTTAGCTAGAATATTTTGTATTGCTGGAAAACAAAGAAAATTAAGTGATGGAAACATCCATGAGGATAATAAAAACTTTTGGAATTGATATATCCTCGTTGTACGTATTTTGGGGGGTACACGTGATATTGTGATACATTTATACAGGATGTAATCATCAAACTAGGGTAATAGGGATATTCAGCACCTCAAATATTTTATCAGAATATTACTGAAATGAATGTTTTCCCATATTTCTGCTTTTACCAATTAAGTAAAATTTAATTTCCTTGGCCATAAAACAAGTGTTTGCTGCAAGAGTAGACAAGGAGCTTTGGGATGAATCCATGCTCCCTGCA
>NW_012104721.1:2151093-2151466 GCF_000951045.1 Mandrillus leucophaeus | reverse complement strand
TCAGCCTCCAGAGTAGCTGGGATTACAGGCACGCACCACCATACCCGGCTAATTTTTTATATTTTTGGTAGAGATGAGGTTTCACCATGTTGGCCCTGCTGGTCCTGAATTCCTGACCTCAAGTGATCCACCTGCCTCGGCCTCCCAAAGTGCTGGGATTATAGGCGTGAGTTACCACGGCTAAATTTGTATTTTTAGTAGAGACGGGGTTTCACCATGTCAGGGTTTCGCTATGTTGGCCATGCTGGTCTCAAACTCCTGATCTCAGATGATCCGCCCCCATCAGCCTCCCAAAGCACTGGGATTACAGACGTGAGCCACCACTCCCGGGCTGGTTGCATTTATTTCTATATCCATTTAATCTCTCTAATTA
>NW_012104721.1:2134043-2148328 GCF_000951045.1 Mandrillus leucophaeus | reverse complement strand
TAAAAATACAAAAATTAGTCGGACAGTGTGGTGTGCGCCTATAATCCCAGCTACTCAGGAGGCCGAGGCAGGAGAATTGCTTGAACCTGGGAGGCAGAGGTTTCAGTGAGCTGAGATCACACCACTGCACTCCAGCCTGGGTGACAGAGCAAGACTCTGTCTCAAAAAAAAAGTTGTGCTTCCTATGTATGTAGAGTCATATACCTATTAAGTGTGGTCTAGAAATTTATTTTTCCTTCTCAGATTGGTGTCTCCACTGTGCCTGGCTCCCTATTTCCGATTACTGAGACTTTGTGTGGAGAGACAGCATAACGGAAACTTGGAGGAGATTGATGGTCTACTAGGTATAGGATGAAGTCATCAGATCCTTTCTTCTTTGTACTCTTTCTTTGGTAAACTTAGGGAAAGGGCATATCAGTACATGGTATATGTGGGAAGGAATAATTTTTTAACCTCAACAGAGTAGTTTAGCATTGGAATTCCAAAGACAAAATAGTGCATACAGAATCCCATTATGTTAACAAATCAATTGTTACAAAAACTTTCTAATTATATTTGTTGATTGCCATATGATATGCAAATATTTTAATCAGATCTTGGCCTTCAAATGTGAGTTAAAGGGGAAAGTAAATAGCAAGCAGAGCTAGCTCCAGAGGCAACCTCCAGGTTTTATTGGCTTGCACTAAAGGTAGTTGGAAATGTTTGTTCTCTCTCAGATTGTCCTATATTCCTAACTGACCTGGAGCCTGGAGAGAGGCTGGAGTCCATGTCTGCTAAAGAGCGTGCATTCATGTGTTCTCTCCTATTTCTTACTCTCAACTGGTTCCGAGAGGTAAGCAGAGTTAATACGATGTTTCACTTATTGTCCGTAGTTTTTCTCAAAACTATTTTCTTAGTTCTCGCAAGATTCCCTAGAAGTCTTCACCAAGCACTAACCCCCTTGTGCTTCTCTAGCTGTTATGTCCCACCACTCCCCAATTATATGATCCTCCTTATGTAGCCAAATCAGAATACTTAGAATTCACTTCACATTGCCCACGTTTTATTTCCTCCAAGCTGCCTTCTGCCTAGAATGACCTTCTCACCTTCTTCACTGTAGAACTACTGTCCATCCTAGCACAGGCATATGCCTATTGTTTTGATTCAGTGAGTGGTGGTAGTTTCCCTCCCATTAGAACATATTTGTGTTTAGTGATAATGACAATGATGACAACATCTTATGTCTCTATCTCACTGACTTCCTCTCACATGTTATTTCAGGAATGTTTATGCACTTGAATGAGCTTATTTGATTACCACATCTCTATTGTGATATGGGCAGGAATACTATTGTCCTCATTTTACACAAATGAATTTCAAGTATAGGGAGTTCAAAGTCATTAAAAATTTTTAAGTACTTACACTGTACCAAGTGCTGGACTCATTTCTTTATGAAGAAAATCTTAGAAAGGTTAAAGATTCAGCCAAGGTCACACAGTTAGTAAGGAGCAGAATAGAACTTGTTTCACCAAATTATGTGCTCTCTGGCTATTCCAGCTTGTAACATAACTAGTAATAAGTAAAACTAGGGTCACAAGCCTAATCTCCTTCACTTTTTGTTTTTTTGAGATGGAGTCTTGCTGTGTCACCCTGGCTGGAGTGCAGTGGCTCAATCTCGGCTCACCGCAACCTCCGTTTCCCAGGTTCAGGCAATTCTCCTGCCTCAGCCTCCCTAGTAGCTGGGATTACAGACATGTGCCACCATGCCCAGCTAATTTTTGTATTTTTGGTAGAGATGGGCTTTCACCATGTTGGCCAGACTGGTCTCGAACTCCTGGCCTCAAGTGATCCTCCTGCCTTGGCCTCCCAAAGTGCTGGGATTATAAACGTGAGCCACCGCGCCTGGCTGAATCTCCTATATTTTGGCCCAGAAATTATTTTTCTCTATACCACCTTGCTGAGGACAGTTCTATTACAGACTAAACTCAAAGATCCTGCTTTTCATAGACATCTCTCAGCTCTGGATAAATAATACAAACAAGGTTAAAATCTGAACATTTGGAAGTATGACAGTGTAATTTGTACTTTGCAGATTGTGAATGCCTTCTGCCAGGAAACGTCACCTGAGATGAAGGGGAAGGTGCTCACCCGGTTAAAGCACATTGTAGAACTGCAAATAATCCTGGAAAAGTACTTGGCAGGTAAGGGACATGTCCTATACTGGTAGTCCTACTAGGCCAGTAGTGAGGCAATAAAGTGCTTAGCTTTCCCTGATACCAAAACCAGACAAAGACACATCAAAAAAAGAAACCTCAGCTGGGTGTGGTGGCTCATGCCTGTGATCCCAGCACTTTGGGAGGCCAAGACGGGCAGATCATGAGGTCAGGAGATCGAGACCATCCTCACTAACACGGTGAAACCCTGTCTCTACTGAAAATACAAAAAAAATTAGCCGGGCGTAGTGATGGGCACCTGTAGTCCCAGCTACTTGGGAGGCTGCGGCAGGAGAATGGTGTGAACCCAGGAGGCGGAGCTTGCAGTGAGCCAAGATCACGCCACTGCACCTGTCTCTTATACACATCTAGATGTGTATAAGAGACAGCCTGTAATCCCAGCTACTCAGGAGGCTGAGACAGGAGAATCGCTTGAACCTAGGAGGCGGAGGTTGCAGTGAGCCAAGATTGCGCCACTGCACTCCAGCCTGGGTGACAGAGCAAGACTCCCATCTCAAAAACAAACAAAAAAAAGATCATTCATCATGGCCAAATGGGATGATTTATCCCAGGGATGCAAGGATTGTTCAACATACATAAATCAATGTGATACATCCTATCAACAGAATGAAGGACAAAAGCCACCTGATATTTAACTTGATGCTTAAAAAATTTTTTTAAAATTCAACTTCCCTTCATCATAAAAAAAGTCTCTCAGAAAACTGGGTATAGACCCATAGCTACTATTAAACTGAACAGGGAAAAACTGAAAGCCTTTTCTCTAAGATCTGGAACAAGACAAGGATACCCACTTATATAATACCACTATTATACAATACAGTATTGGAAGTCCAAGCTAGAACAATTAAGAGAAAGAAAGGAAGGGCACCAAATTATAAAGGAAAATGTTAAATTATACTTGTTTGCAGATATGATCTTATATTTGGAAAAGCCTAAAGACTCCATTAAAAAACTATTAGATAAATTTAGTAAAGTTGCAAGATACAAACTCATCATATAAAAATGAGTAGCATTTCTGTATACCAACAACTAAGAATCTGAAAATTATCAAGAAAGTAATCCATTTACAATAGCTACAAATAAAACAAACAAAAGTTACAAATAAAATAGGAATAAACTTAACCAAAGAAGTGAAAGAGCACTACAATGAGAACTATGAAACATTGATGCAAGAAATTGAAGAGCAAATAAAAAAGGGAAAGATGCTTCATGTTCATGGATCGGAAGAATTAATAGTGTTAAAATTTCCATACTACCCAACACAATCTACAGATTCAAGGTAATCCCTATCAAAATACCAATGAGATTCTTCACAGAAATAGAAAAAAAAAATCCTAAAATTTATATAGAACCACTGAAGACCCAGAATAGCCAAAGCTGTCCTGAGTAAAATGAATGAAACTGGAGGAATCACATTACCTGACTTCAAATTATACTACAGAGCTATAGTAACCAAAACAGCATGGTGCTGGCATAAAAACAGATGCATACACCAGTGGAACAGAAGAGAGCCCAGAAATAAATCCATATACCTACAATGAACTCATTCTAAGCAAAGGTGCCAAGAATATACATTGGGGAAGGACACTGTCTTCAATAAATGGTGTTGGGAAAACTGGACATCCATGTGCAGAAGAATGAAACTAGACCCCTATCTCTTGCCATATAGAAAAATCAAAACGGATTGTAGACTTAAATCTAAGACTTCAAATTATGAAACTACTAACAACAACAATAACAAAAAACATTCAGAAAACTCTTCAGGACATTAGAGTGGACAAAGATTTCTTGAGGAATACCGTACAAACACAGGCAACCAAAGCAAAAATGGACAAATTGGATCACATTAAGTTAAAAAGTTAAGTTCCTTTCCTCTGCATAGCAAAGGAAACACCAAAGTGAAGACACAGCCCACAGAAAGGGAGAAAATATTTGCAAACTATGTACTGACAAGGGATTAATAACTAGAATATATAAAGATAGGAAAAAAATTTATTCGGATTGAAAAATGGGTAAAAGGTCTGAATAGACATTCCTCAAAACAAGACATACAAATGGTGGATATATGAAAACGTGCTAAACATCACTAAGCATCAGAGAAATGCAAATCAAAACTGCCATGAGATATCATCTCACCCTAGTTAAGATGGCTTTTATCCAAAAGACAGGCAATAACAAATGCTGGTGAGAATATGGAGAAAAGACAACCTTTGTACGCTGTTGGTGGGAATGTAAATTAGTACAAGCACTATGGAAAACAGTTTGGAGTTTCCTCAAAAAACTAAAAATAGAATCACTATATGATCCAGGAATGCCACTGATAGGTGTATACCCAAAAGAAAGGAAATCAGTATACCAAGGAGATATCTGCACTCCCATGTTTATTGCAGTGCTATTCACAATAGTCAAGATTTGGAAGCAACCTAAGTGTCCATCTGTGGGTGAATGGATAAAATGTGGTACATATACACAATGGAGTACTATTCAGCCATGAAAAACAATGAGCTCCTGTTGTTTGCAATAATACAGATGGAATTGGAGGACATTATGTTAAGTGAAATAGGCCAGGCACAACATGTTTTCACATATTTGTGGGAGCTGAAAATTAAAATAATTTGACTCATGGAGATAGAGTAGAAGGATGGTTACCAGAGGCTGGGGAGGGTAATGGTGGTTGGGGGACTAGGAAAAATGGTAGGGTGGTTAATAGGTTCAAAAATATAGTTAGATAGAATGAATAAGATCCTTACTACAACCTCTGCCTCCTGGGTTCAGGCAGTTCTCCTGCCTCAACCTCCCGAGTAGCTGCTATTACAGGCACCTGCCAGCACACCCGGCTCATTTTTGTAGTTTTGGTAGAGACAGGGTTACACCATGTTGGCCAGACTGGTGTCAAACTCCTGACCTCAGGTGATCCACCCGCCTTGGCCTCCCAAAGTGCTTGGGATTACAGGCGTGAGCCACCCTGCCTGGCCACCATTTGGATTTTAAATGTTTGTTTTAGTTTTTATCTGTTTGTTAGTTATATATCATTATTTAAAGTTGTTTTATGATAATTTATCATAATATGATATTTCTGTGTTATCTCTGGCCATTTTGCTATGCCAAAACAATGTCAGATGACTTGAATATGTCTTATAAGCATTCAGCCACACTTGGTAATTTTGGAAACTAGTTTTTAGCCAATGGAGTGACTGAATTTCAAGTCTAATGGTGGCGTGTAATTGGTACTCATTGAGCTTCAACCTGCTCTTTGTTTCAGTCACCCCAGACTATATCCCTCCTCTTGGAAACTTTGACGTGGAAACTTTAGATATAACACCTCATACTGTTACTGCTATTTCAGCAAAAATCAGAAAGAAAGGAAAAATAGGTAAGTATGTTCTTTTCCTCGTCTTCTGTCTCTAAATGAGCTGCATTGAATTAACCTAAAAGTTATGTGTATCATGGCATAAATAATTGGAGCAATTGTATAACTGAACCCTTTGTTAGATTTATAAATACACTGTAATTTAGGGTTATAAAATTAACTTTTCTACCTCTAGGCAGTTCCCAACAGGTTGTTTTCTGAGGGCAATGATATTTGGCTGACATGATTATTAATTACTTGAGTCATTTTTCTCTTTTTAATATAAAAGAAAGGAAACAAAAAGCAGATGGTAGCAAGACATCCTCCTCTGACACAATTTCAGAAGAGAAAAATTCAGAATGTGACCCTACACCATCTCATAGAGGCCAGCTGAACAAGGTATTGGACTGATGGGTATCCATGAAGGTTTGTGACATCCAAATGAGAGTAGCAGAACCCCAACTTTATTCTCTGCATTTTACAAAGAAAAAGAAAATTAGGAAACAGCAAGCCAAAACTCTCTTAGGCCTTGGAGTAATCTCCTTAGTAGCAAAGTTCAGATTAGACTGTAGGTCCTTATTCCTGCCACACACCGTTGACTGTTTTTTCTAATTATTTTCTTGACTGTTTTAGTCCCTTTTTTGTATCCCAGCAATACATTGAATTCTCTCTTGAGGTACTTGATTATCATTAGTTCCCTTTTACTTTACATTTGTACTGTTCGCAGAATGAGTTTCATGTGTTTGAAATTTCCTGGACCACATGGATCCCAATTATTTCTGTTTATCAGCTACCATTTATTGTGTATTTATTAGGTATAGTTTCTCTAAGAGCCCAAGTTTAATATTAATACCACATTTAATGAATAAGGAAACTAAGACCCAGGGAAGACAAGTGCCCAAAGTCACACAGTTAATAAATGCTGGAGCTAGGATTTGAAGCCAGACCATTCTGGCCCCTAAGCTCACAGTTTTTTTTCTTTTTTTTTTTTTTTTTTCTGAGATGGAGTCTCGCACTGTCACCCAGGCTGGAGTGCAGTGGTGCCATCTCGGCTCACTGCAACCTCCACCTCCTGGGTTCAAGTGATTCTCCTACCTCAGCCTCCCGAGTAGCTGGGACTACAGGCATACACCACCACACCCAGCTAATTTTTATACTTTTAGTAGAGACGGGGTTTCACCATCTTGGCCAGGCTGGTCTCAAACTCCTGACCTCGTGATCCACCTGCCTCAGCCTCCCAAAGTGCTGGGATTACAGGCATGAACCACCATGCCCGGCCAGCTCACAGTTTTCTACACTAGACCTAAATGCCTTGATTTGCCTAATAGATCATCCCTAAATAGAAACCAGCTAAGGGTCTTGATGTGTGACTTGTATCCCCATCTTAAATTAGGTGCTCTGTCTTGGGAATATTTAGGGACTTTTGCTAGAGAAATTTGTTATTATAATAAAAATGTAATTTTTTGCATTAAATAAATGCATATTTGCACTTTGAAGTTTTTATTAAAATTTGATTAATATAGAAGATTTATTTATTCTCTTTGTTGCCGTGACTTCCCCATAGGAGTTCACAGGGAAGGAAGAAAAGACATCATTGTTACTACATAATTACCATGCTTTTTTCCGAGAGCTGGACATTGAGGTCTTCTCTATTCTACATTGTGGACTTGTGACCAAGTTCATCTTAGATACTGAAATGCACACTGAAGTAAGTGACAGGCTAGGATCTCAGAATTTAATCTTCTTTCAGAAAGTTCCTCAGGTCTATTCTTATTTCACAAAGAACACTGTGACACTGAGGAGAGAAGTTAGACTGACTGTATAAGCCTTTATATGTGAAAGTAATGATGAATAATCATCCTTATCATATTGGTGTTTGTAAGTCATAAGGATTTTAAAAATGTGTCAGACATAAAATATGCCAATGATGTGATCCTTACGTTTAGGTTACTACTACTACTACTACTACTATTACTACTACTACTACTACTACTACTACTGCTAATAAGCTACTTAGATTATTTTTGTAGAGGAGCACTTTTCTGGTTCTTAGAGGTCATTGCCCTTTTCACTTTTTCACATTTGTTCAGCACCCGACAGGTGCTTACTGAGTCCTATTTTGTGTCTGCCACTAATCAAGGTACTTGCATTTTAGTAGTACATAGAGCATGATGCTTGCCTTCAAATAGCTTCTAATCTAATCGAAGAAGTGGAAATAGCTAGCAGTACCATAGCTTTATTATTATTAATTTTTTTAATAGTTCAGACAGTGAGGTCCACATTGAAAAAAACCAGGGACAGTTAGTCTACAAGTCCCCAAGACAAACAGTCAAATACAGCCTCCTTTCTCAGCTACAGTAAAGAAACCACCAAGGCTAGACTTAAAATTGAACCCATATTCCTTAGGGCCTGTTTTAATTGCTTTTGTAAAATAATTTTCTCTAGAGGCAGCCCGTCTCATCCCAAATAAGACTATTTCTCCACTCCTCCACAGAACCTCTCACTTCTTTTTTTTTTTTTTTTTGAGACAGTCTCGCTCTGTGGCCCAGGCTGAAGTGAAATGGCGCGATCTCCATTCACTGCAAGCTCTGCCTCCTGGGTTCACGCCATTCTGCTGCCACTTCAGCCTCCTGAATAGCTAGGACTACAGGCGCCAGCCACCTTGCCCAGCTAATTTTTTGTATTTTTAGTAGAGACGGGGTTTCACTGTTGTTAGCTAGGATGGTCTCGATTTCCTGACCTTGTGATCCACCCACCTTGGCCTCCGAAAGTGCTGGGATTACAGATGTGAGCCACTGCACCCAGCCATATTTTTTTTTTATCTTTCTACATCATCTCACCCTTAGGAGATTCCACATAAATGTTTATTGAGTGAGCAGTTTGCAATGAGACTGTATTTCACCCATTCTGCTTCTGGCAGTGTAATGTAGTTATTACACTGGGATCACTCTGGGATCCTGCCCAGAGTTAATAGTAGCAAAACATTAGAGGAAGAGAAGTATGAAAGGATTATTTAATGAACAGACAAAAGTGAAATTCCTTTGAATTAGTCTTTTTTTTTTTTTCCAAACTCTGCGTGTGGCATTCAAAGTCATTTTTTTAATCACAGGATATTTAGGAAATGCATCTTGGATCCACAACTGGAAAGGTATACAGAGGAATTTATAGAGAAAAAGTATGTCTTCTAAACTATACTGTCTTGAATTCTTATTTTACTATTCAGAATATTTATTTTGGACATGCTTGACTTTATTATATGACAGAGCATAATAGCTATCCTTTATATGAGATGGGTGCAATTTCCTCCTTTGCCTCTTTTTTCTTTTTAGAGACAGAGTCTTGCTCTGTCACCCAGGCTAAAGTGCAGTGGCAAGATCATAGCTCACTGCAACCTTGAACTCCTGGATTCAAGGATCAAGTGATTCTCCCACCTTAGCCTTCCAAGTATCTAGGGCCACTGGCATGCCCAACTACACCCAGCTAGTTTTTTTGTTTGTTTGTTGGAGACAGAGTCTTGCTCTGTCCATCAGGCTGGAGTACGGTGGCGGGATCTTGGCTCACTGCAGCCTCTTCCTCCTGAGCTCAAGCGATTCTCCTGCCTCAGCCTCCCAAGTATCTGCGATTACAGGTGCCCACCACCACATTGGCTAATTTTTGTATTTTTAATAGAGAGGGGATTTCACCATATTGGCCAGGCTGGTCTCAGACTCCTGACGTCAAATGATCTGCCCTCCTTGACCTCCCAAAGTACTGGGAGTTTGAGACCAGCCTAGGTAACACAGTGAGACCTGTCTCTACAAAAAGTAAAAAAAAAGAAAAAAAAAAAAAATAGCCAAGCGTGGTGACGCACACCTGTGATCCCAGCTACCTGGGCAGCTGAGGTGGGACCATCACTTGAGTCCAGGAGGTTGAGGCTGCAGTGAGCTGTGAACACAATATTGCACTCCAGCCTGAGCAACAGAGCAAGACCCTGTCTCAAAAATAAGTAAATAAATAAATAAAAGTCAAATTATTTACCCGGCCAGGCGCGGTGGCTCACACCTCTAATCACAGCACTTTGGGAGACCGAGACAGGTGTATCACCTGAGGTCAAGAGTTTGAGACCAACCTGGCCAACGTGATGAAACACGTCTGTACTAAAAATACAAAAATTAGGCTGGTGGTGGGCACCTGTAATCCCAGCTGCTTGGGAGGCTGAGACAGGAGAATTGCTTGAACCTGGGATGCAGAGCTTGTAGTGAGCCAAGATCATGCCACTGCCCTCCAGTCTAGGAGACAGAACAAGACTCTGTCTCAAAAAAAAGTTTTTTTTTCACCCATTGGAAAGTATTAACATGAAATAGCCAGGTGTGGTGGCTCATGCCTGTCCATAATCCCAATACCTTGAGAGACCAAGGCAGGAGGTTTGCTTGAGCCCAGGAGTTTGAAACCAGCCTGGGCAACAAAGTGAGACCCCATCTGTATAAAAAAAATTTAAAAATTAGCTGAGCCCAGGTGTGCTGGTCATACCTGTAATTCTGGCACACTGGGAGGCTGAGGCAGAAGGATCATCTGAGCCCAGGAGTTTGAGACCAGCTCGGGCAATATACTGAGACCTCATTTCTTATTAATTTAAAAAAAAAAAAAATGTAGCTGGGCATGGTTTCGTGTGCCTGTAGTCCCAGCTACTCAGGAGGCTGAGATGGGAGGATAACTTGGGCCCAGGAGTTCAAGGCTGGAATGGCTATGATCTTGCCACTGCACATTTACAAAAAAGAAAGAAAGAAAAAAAATTATCATGAAATGACTAGGACATTCTTGGAACTAATCCTTTCCTCCATGTGACAGGCGACAGAAGTTGTGCAACTTGGGCCCGCTGAGCTACTTTTCTTGCTAGAAGATCTCTCCCAGAAGCTGGAGAATATGCTGACACCTCCTACTGCCAGGAGAGTCCCCTTTTTCAAGGTTAGTATAGGCAGAAGCAGATGACTTGGGCTTAGTGGATTTGGGAACAAAGGAGGTATTAGTGATGAAAAAGTTGTCACTTTCTCTGGCTTTGTGTTTGGGTCACTGTGTAGCATGGGTGCAGCCGTATTGCCAGACAGTATTCATCTTGCTTTATTTATTTATTTATTTTGAGACAGAGTCTCACTCTGTCACACAGGTTGGAGTGCAGTGAAGTGATCTCAGCTCACGGCAAGCTCCGCCTCCCGGGTTCATGCCATTCTCCTGCCTCAGCCTCCCAAGTGTCTGGGACTACAGACACCCACCACCACGCCTGGCTAATTTTTTTAGTATAGACGGGGTTTCACCATTTTAGCCAGGATGGTCTCAATCTCCTGACTTCATGATCCACCCCCCTTGGCCCCCCAAAGTGCTGGGATTACAGGCGTGAGCCACCAACGCCCGGCCTCATCTTGCTTTAAAAAGGAAGTCTGAAAGCTGGGCCCGATAGCTCACGCCTGTAATCCCAGCACTTTGGGAGGCCGAGGAGGGCAGATCACTTGAGTTCAGGAGTTCGAGACCAGCCTGGCCAACATGGTGAAACCCCATCTCTACTAAAAATACAAAAAGAACTAGTAGGCATGGTGGTGCAGCTATATAGTCCCAGCTACTTGGCAGGCTGAGGCATGGGGAGGCGGAAGTTGCAGTGAGCTGAGATTGCACTACCGCACTCCAGTCCGGGCGGCAGATTTCGTCTCAAACCAACAAAAAGTCTACCTGTGCAGTGGCTCACACTTGTAATCCCAGCACATTAGAAGGCCGAGGCAGGTGGATCACCTGAGGTCAGGAGTTTGAGACCAGCCTGGCCAACGTGGCAAGAGCCTGTCTCTACTAAAAATACAAAAATAATTAGCCAGGTATGGTGGCGCATGCTTGTAGTCCCAGGTACTTGGGAGACTGAGGCAGAAGATTTGCTTGACCCCAGGAGGTAGACGCTGCAGTGAGCCAAGATCATGCTACTGCACTCTAGCCTGGGCATTAGAATGAGACTCTGTCTCAGAAATTTAAAAAAAATAAAAAAATAAAAAGGAAGTCTGAAACAGAAAATAGAAAGGCACTTGGAATAAGAAATGTATTTCTTTTTTTGAGACAGTCTCGCTCTGTTGCCCAGGCTGGAATACAGTGGCACGATCTTGGCTCACTGCAGCCTCTGCCTCCTGGGTTCAAGCAATTCTCATGCCTCAGCCTCCTGAGTAGCTGGGGACTAGAGGCGCGCACCACCATGCCCAGCTAATTTTTGTATTTTTAGTAGAGAAGGGGTTTTAACATGTTCGTCAGGCTGATCTCAAACTCCTGACCTCATGATCCGCCCACCTCGGCCTCCCAAAGTGCTGGAATTACAGGCGTGAGCACCACGCCCGACCTACAAAGTGTATTTCTAAATGCCCTAAACATTCCTGAATCCTGTTCTTTACTTGAATTTTGGTTTCAACAGCCTCCCAAACTAAGCCCGGGCCCATGCCTCAATGTAGTAGTAAGCTGTCTAGAGCGGCCAGAACTTCAGATGTGTATGTAGTGTACGAACATGCACCTAATATCCGGGGAAGCAGTTGGATGGTGCATATAACTAAATAAGAAAATCTTGGATATAAGCATTTTAAACATCAATATATCCAGTTTCTTGATTCCTTCTTCTTTTTTTTTTTTTTTTTTTGAGTTGGAGTCTTCCTCTGTTGCCAGGCTGGAGTGCAGTGACTTGATCTTGGCTCGCTGCAACCTCCGCCTCCCAGGTTCAAGCGATTCTCCTGCCTCAGCCTCCCAAGTAGCTGGGACTACAGGCACACGCCACCATGCCCGGCTAATTTTTTTATTTTTAGTAAAGACGGGGTTTCACCATGTTGGCCAGGATTGTCTCAATCTCTTGACCTCGTAATCCGCCTGCCTCAGCCTCCCGAAGTGCTGGGATTACAGGCGAGAGCCACAGTGCCCAGCAATTCATTCTTCTTTGTATTCACTATTGGCTCTACTTTTTGAGACAGGGCTTTGCTATATTGCCCAGGCTGGAGTGTAGTGGCACAATCTTGGCTCACTGAAACCTCCACCTCCTGGATTCAAGTAATCCTCCCACCTCAGCCTCCTGAGTAGCTTGGAGTATAGGCATGTGCCACCACACTCAGCTAATTTTTGTATTTTTTGTAAATAAGAGTTTCAGCATGTTGCCCAGGCTTTTACATTTTTTTTATTTGTTTGTTTTTCAATTATAAGAGGGAGGCAGGACACAGTGGCTCACGCCTTTAACCCCAACACTTTGGGAGGCCAAGATGGTGGATTGCTTGAGCTCAGGCGTTCGAGACCAGCCTGGGCAATGTGGTTAAACCCCATCTCTACAAAAATTACAAAAACTAGCCATGTTTGTTGGCATGTGCCTGTGGTCTCAGCTACTTGGGAGGCTGAGGTGAGAGGATCACTTGAACCCAGGAATTCAAGGCTGCAGTGAGCTGTGATCGTGCCACTGCACTCCAGCCTGGGTGACAGAGCAGAACCTTGTCTCAAAAAGAAAAAAAAAAAGTTATAAGAAGGAGTCGATTGCTCTACATTTGTCAACCTAAATGATTTCTACTTTTATGTGACCTTTATCTGATTAGTTATGATAGGGCTATATGTCTCAATCAAACACTGTTCCTCCTCTACAAAAGCCAATCTCTCAGTCATTAGAAGATGGAGCAAGATTTTTATCCCTCTGTTAGAATATAGTCTTAGGTGAACAACTCATTTCTCCCATCCTCTCCTACCTGGTGACACAGGTTTGACTTAACTCCATTGCGAACCCTTAGTTTCTGAGAAGCTATCCAGCAATTTCTTCACTCATAACTCTGAATTTATTATAGAACAAAGGAAGCCGAAATATTGGATTCTCACATCTCCAACAGAGATCTGCCCAAGAAATTGTTCATTGTGTTTTTCAACTGGTGACCCCAATGTGTAACCACCTGGAGAACATTCACAACTATTTTCAGGTCAGAAGCCTAGACTTAGAAGCCACTAAGCAAATATGAGGTTTTATTTTTGGCTGGGAAAAAGGAAAATGAGGACAATTACTGAAGCAACTGTCCTAAAATCATTTTTATTTTTAGTGTTTAGCTGCTGAGAATCATGGTGTAGTTGATGGACCAGGAATGAAAGTTCAGGAGTACCACATAATGTCTTCCTGCTATCAAAGGCTGCTGCAGATTTTTCATGGGCTTTTTGCTTGGTAAGTATGTGGGAAGTGTGGAGAGAAATGATTATATACTTGCTTTTACTTAACAGTCACCAAGGCACTGAAATGTAGAAAAGAAAGAAAAGGTTCAAAAACCTTATGTAAATATGGTTCTTTAATTTTGTGGGAGTGTTCTTGTCTGTATTATTTCATTTGATCTTATACCCTCTGAGTCCTTTGGAGTCACTATTGTTAACCATTTGACAAATTAGGTGACTTGCTGATGAGCTGACATATAACAGATCTGGCCATCTGATCCTCAGTCCAGTTTCCTTTAGCATGCTTTAATTCCAGATTGTTTGGTGATGAGCTGAACACAGTGTGAGCTGGACTATTCCATGATACCTTCATGGAAACAGTGGGACTCGAGGGAACCCCAGAAGGGTACATGGCCTTTAGAGAGATAAAGGAAGGAGGTGGAAGGTACAACATGGACAAAAGTAGAACTAAGGGAGGTGTGCCCCTTAAATACTTTTGTTCATCAGGGACAGACCTTGGGCTCTCTGTTCTCATTATACAAGATTTCTGGGCCGGGCGCGGT
>NW_012104721.1:2124805-2133743 GCF_000951045.1 Mandrillus leucophaeus | reverse complement strand
AAAATTCATTTTCTGAGCTATAGGCATTTATATCCAACTGCCTACTCAACACCTCCTTAGATGTGTCATTGACACCTCAGACTCCACATCCAAAATGGAATGTGTCATCCCTAGCACGCTCCTTCAGCTTTGTCTGGCTTAGTACATGGTACCACCAATTGCCTGAACCAGAAACCAGGAGTTATTCTTTGTCCCTCCCTCTGCTCTCCACCGTCTTTTTCCCACATCTGATTGCCAAATCCTGTTGATTTTATTTTCTATTATAAATAACATCCAGATAGCCATCTGTCCCTGTTTCTCCACTGCTTCCAAACTCCCATTATCTCTCAACCTGGACTGGGCTAGGTTCACACTTGGCCTCTCTCAGTCCATTCTTCACATGGCAGTAAGAGTGATCTTCCTAACATAAACCCAATTTGATCCTATCCCAATTTGGATTTCTGATTGCTCTTAGATTTTTCTTGAGTTAAAACTCTCTTACCTAGCCTCTAGGTCTTCTTCTGACTCCTGCTATTCCATTTATTATATTATACTCTGCCTCCAGCCTCACTGAGTTAATTTCAGCACCCCATATAGCTTTTATGTGGGAGACTTTGCACATGTTCATTCTCCTGCCAGGACCCCCACTCTTCTTGATCCCCAACTTTTTCTGACTCATCACATCTCTTGAGATCTGGACTTAAGCATCCATCCTGCCTCTCTAACCCCCAGTTCTCTTCTAACACTCTGGTATCCGTTCGTGATAAAACTTAATCTCATTTTATTATAATTACTTGTTCAGCAGTCTTTTCTGCTAGACTCTGAGCTCCATGAAGGCAGATGTCTGTCATTTTAATATCCTCAGTACTTAAAAGCAGTGCCTGACAAAAAATTTGAAAAATTTTTCGAGGAGACTTATAGATGGCACGTGTGAAAGGGACCTGACATTGTGGTTTATGCCTGTAATCCCAACAGTTTGGGAGGCCAAAGTGGGTGGATAACTTGAGCTTAGGAGTTCGAGACCAGCCTGGGCAGCACGGCAAAACCCTATCTCTACAAAAAATACAAAAATTATCTGGGCATGGTGGCATGCATCTGTAGTCCCAGCTACTCAGGAGGCTGAGGTGACAGGATGGCTTGAGCCTGTGAGGCAGAGGTTGTAGTGAGCTAAGATTGCAACACTACACTCCAATCTGGGCAACAGAACCAGACCTTGTCTCAAAAAAAAAAAAAAAAAAAATCTGGGCACAATGGCCCAGCGAAGTTAACACAGAAAATAAACCATCTCTAAAAATTATAAAAATAATAATTAGAATAAATACATGAAAAGATGTTTATTTATTACTTCTTAAGGAAATGCAAATTAAAAGCACAATGAGATAGCACAACACACTCACTAGCATAGCTACATTAAAAAGACTTAGCATGCCAAGTGTTGGTGAGAATGTGGAGCAACGAGCTCTCACATGCTTCTAGGGGGACTTTACAATAGTACATCCATATTGAGAAATAGTTTGGTAGTTTCTTAAAAAGCTAGACGTGTACCTACCATGTGACTCAGCCATTCCGTCTTTAGGTATTTAACCAAGGGAAATGAAAGCATATATCCACCAGGGTCTGGTACAGGAATATTTTTAGCAATTTAGCCTGTGGTTTTACATAGTATATTCTAAACTTGTTTCCCATGTTTGTGTGCGTGCGTGCGTGTGTGCATGTGTGTGTGTGTGTGTGTGTGTGAGAGACGGAGTCTTACTCTGTCGCCCAGGCTAGAGTGCAGTGGCGCAATCTCGGCTCACTGTAACCTCTGCAACCCAGGTTCAAGTGATTCTCCTGCCTCAGCCTCCTGAATAGCTGAGAATACAGGCGACTGCCACTGTGCCTGGCTAATTTTTGTATTTTTAGTAGAGACGGGGTTTCACCATCTTGGCCAGGCTGATCTTGAACTCCTGACCTCATGATCTACCCTCCCAAAGTGCTGGGATTACAGGTGTGAGCCACCGCACCCGGCCTTTTTTTTTTCCTGAGACAAGGTCTTGCTCTGTTGCCCAGGCTGGAGTGCAGTGACGCAATCGCAGCTCACTGCAACCTCTGCCTTCCAGGCTTATAAATCCTCCCACCTCAGCCTCTCAAGCAGTTGGGACTGCAGGCATGTACCACCATACCCAGCTAATTTTTGCTTTTTTTTGTTTGTTTGTTTTTCTTTGGTAGAGACAGGGTTTCGCCATGTTGCCCCCAGGCTGGTCTCGAACCCCTGAGTTCAAGTGATCCACCTGCCTCAGCCTCCCAAAGTGCTGGCATTAGAGGCGTGAGCCACCATACCTGGCCCAAATTCAACATTTTAAATACATGAAGTTTGCTGTACATCAATTATATCTCATTGAAGCTATGGTAGACATAAAACCTGACACCTAATAGGCCCTCAGAATACATTTGTTGAAAAGAAGAATTACTATCACTGGTGGTCGGGAAAATGCTTCTAGAGAAGATCTAGGAAGTCAGATTGTGCTGGGCGTCAAAAGTCAGGCAGAATAATTTAAATGTTGTCCAGGGAAGCCATTTTGGAGTTTTATGATCATAGCCATGATGCAATGAAAGCAGTGGTTTAGGAAAACCCATCTGGCAGCAGAGTGCAGGACAGATTGAAAAGGGATGCAAAAAGAACACTCAAAAATACATGTGTCACTATGATCTACACATGTATTGATAGGGGCCTGGCCAAAATGATGGTCTGGGCTTGGAAAGGAAGGGACAATATGAAAGGTAATCCAAAGATAGAAATGTCAAGACTTGACTGGTTAATGTAGGAGAATGGGTAAGTACCACTATGGGCTGGACATTGATTTAGCAGTTGGACAAAATTATTCCTATATTTTTGAAGAAGACTACCTATCTCTAAAATGTAGGGAATGAAGGAGAGCTTTTTGCCCTTGAAAATAAACCTATGGGCCAGGCGTGGTGGCTCACACCTGTGACAAGAAAGAAGAAAAGAAACCTGTGAAGACTTCAGGAAAGATTACTTTGGATGTATTTCAATTTCTACTCTGATACTTAGAGCTGTGATTGAATTTGGTACTTCAGTACTTTCCATTTCAATTCTTTTTTCTTTTTTTTTTTTTTTTTGAGATGGAGTCTCACTCTGTCACCAGGCTGGAGTGCAGTGGCACAATCTCGGCTCACTGCAACCTCTACCTCCCTGGTTCCAGCGATTCTCCTGCCTTAGCCTCCTGAGTAGCTGAGGCTACGGGCGCCCACCACCACGCCCAGCTAATTTTTGTATTTTCAGTAGAGACGGGATTTCACCATGTTGGCCAAGATGGTCTCCATCTGTTGACCTCGTGATTCGCCCGCCTTGGCCTCCCAAAGTGCTGGAATTACAGGCATGAGCCACCACGCCTGACCTCTCAATTGTTTTTTCAAACTGTTAAACTATTGATGGTATAGACTGGAGGCCAGGATCCTTAAATATTATCCAAGTAGTTTTCCAGAAACTAAGCTAACCCCTCTTACCTTGACTTCCTTAGGAGTGGATTTTCTCAACCTGAAAATCAGAATTTACTGTATTCAGCCCTCCATGTCCTTAGTAGCCGACTGAAACAGGGAGAACACAGCCAGCCGTTGGAGGAACTGCTCAGGTGAGTCAGACTACATAGCCAAGATTGTTGTCCCAAGAAACTCCTAGGAACAGGATTGGCAACTTTCTTGAAAATACCTGGGTGTCTTTCAGTAGTTGTAAAGGAAATTATTTTCAGCTACTCTCCTCATATATGAGCGTTCTCATCTATATATTCTGATAAATCCTGAAGTATTAGAAGCCTTGAATAATCATGCTAAATCTTCATGAATGTATCAGCCCATAAACACAGCCTTTTCAAGTAATAATGATGAAAACATTGACCATCTGTAATCAACTCTTGATTATCCAGGGACCTACTGTCTCCCAGCAGGGTTGGGTAATTAGGCAGCAGCTAGTTATCACTGATAACCTGCTTCTTTCCCCTTGTCTTGTAGGAAGACCTTACGTGGCTGAGGGGTAGGCAGTGGACAAGGGAGGTGAGATGATCTCAGGGGCATGGCTTTTCAGCCCCCTCCCCCTTCAGTCAGATTTGACTTGGTCTTTCTCTGACTTCCCTTGATAACCTAGACCATCACTGGGTCAGCAGTCAGTGCTTATCATCCCTGTCTATAGGTCAGGACCTTATTTCTTCTTTTATTTATTTTTATTTATTTATTTTTTTTTTTTGAGAGAGAGAGTCTCACTTTGTCACCCAGGCTGGAGTGATCTCGGCTCACTGCAACCTCCGCCTTCCGGGCTCAAGAGCTTGTCCTGCCTCAGCCTTCCAAGTAGCTGGGATTACATGCGCATGCTGCCACACCCTGCTAATTTTTGTATTTTTGTAGAGATATTTTCGCCATGTGGCCAGGCTGGTCTCTAATTCCTGAGCTCAGGTGATCTGCCTGTCTCAGCCTACCAAAGTGCTAGGATTACAGGCATGAGCCACCATGGCCGGCCTGTGAACCCAGATTTTAAAAATTATTTTCAGTGTATTGCCTAAGGCTTTAAAGAGCAGATAATTTATCTAGGGTTGTGCATATTAGCGTGGTGCTTGGGTTTCTCAGCATACATGACCCCTTCAAGGCCAACATTCCATCCATGGGGCTGTCTTCTGCCCTGGCTTTTTCCATACAAAGGTATGGTTTTCTACCGAGATGCTTGAAGAGGGTTGCTACTAAAGCACCTGAAAATAAGGAGGATTCTGATTAGGCCATCAAACACTTAAAGGGACTTGGGCACGTCATGTGGATTTAAATATATCTGTAATACATAGGATATTATTGCATTTGTTTGTTTTTCTTGTCTTCTTACAGCCAGAGCTTCCATTACTTGCAGAATTTCCATCAAAGCATTCCCAGTTTCCAGTGTGCTCTTTATCTCATCAGACTTTTGATGGTTATTTTGGAGAAATCGACAGCTTCTACTCAGAACAAAGAAAAAATTGGTGATGGGCCCCAGATCCTTTTTTTTTTTTTTAAATGAATAGGACTAATATCTCACACTTGTAAACTTGGGGCTTCTCAGGACATTTTTACATGTAAATCCCCACATAACCTCAGACAGGCCCTCTTGCTATACCAAGAAGGTCATTTTCCCAGAACAACTTGACTGATTTCTGCTAAAATTGCTTAGTTTTCTCTTTGGCTTAAGTTTAATCATGTTCTTCCTTTTCAAAAAAAAAAAAAAAAAATTATCTGAGACATTTGACAAAACTACACAAACTATGAGGTTAATAAAGTAGGAGATAAAGGAGAAGTCAGGGTCAAGTGTAAAAGAAATACTAGCCTCTTCCCTGGCCTTTTTCTTTTCTTTTCTTTTCTTTTCTTTTTTTTTTTTTTTGAGATGGAGTCTAGCTCTGTCACCCAGGCTGGAGTACAATGGTGCGATCTTGGCTCACTGCAACCCTCCACCTCTGAGGTTCAAGCAATTCTTCTGCCTCAGCCTTTCAGGTAGCTGGGATTACAGGCATGCACCACCATGCCTGGCCAATTTTTGTATTTTTAGTAGAGATGGGGTTTCACCAAGTTGGTCGGGCTGGTCTCAAACTCCTGACCTCGTGATCTGCCTGCCTCGGCCTCCCAAAGTGCTGGGATTACAGGCGTGAGCCACTGTGCCCAGCCCTGGCTTCTTTCTTTAACTGTCTTTTGTTATAGCTCTTAGAATGCAGCTCATCCTAGTTTGCAGCACATCAGAAAGTAAGATAAAAATGCAAAACAAACCTTTATTTTTCCCTATTGATTAAAAGGGGAAGGTTTGGTCTGAATCTTGGAGGTGACCACTGCTATTGGCCAGCTCAGGAGGAACAAGATTGGCCTTCCCACTGCCCAGCAGCATTCCTTTTCTCTGTGTGTCTGTATTTATGTTCATGTTTGCATGTTTGTGTGTTTCAGTATGGGGTTGGGGTGGGACGTGTTGAGCCTTAGACAAATGAGTTTATGTCTGGCAAAAGGGCCAGTGGTTCAGGAACATGACAGCTTTTTGTAAGTTCCCTGTTAGACCGGGAACGTCTTAGTAAATGTAAACTAATAATCCTTTTGATCGATATCCTCAAAAGCCTGAAAAGCAAGAATGAGGTCAACTTCCCATATGTAAGATTCCTTTGTCTTCTTTTCTAACAGCTTCCCTTGCCAGACAATTCCTCTGTCGGGTATGGCCAAGTGGGGATAAAGAGAAGAGCAGCATCTCTAATGACCAGCTCCATGCTTTGCTCTGGTGAGATGTTTGGTTTCTTCCAATGAGCCAAATAGCCATTTTCTATTTTGCTACTGTTTTTTGTCAGAGACTGGACAAATGACCTTTTTAGTGGGAATTTGAAAACAATGAAGTAGGTTAAAAATGAACACAATTTGGAACATGTGGATCTTAAGATCCTCTGGTTCTGTTTTATGCTGTCAGCTAACTGCTTATTGTTAATTCAGATCATAGAGGAATTTGAGGAATCTGCATTGTATTCTACTTTGTTAATCAGTGGGTCAAATATTTGACTCTCAATGCAGTATCTACCTGGAGCACACAGATAGCATTCTGAAGGCCATAGAGGAGATTGCTGGTGTTGGTGTCCCAGAACTGATCAACTCTCCTAAAGATGTGTCTTCCTCCACATTCCCTACACTGACCAGGTAAGGGAGTTCTTTCCTCCAGTTTTTCCCTTAAGATAGAATCATCATCAGGCTGGGCGCGGTGGCTCACCCCTGTAATCCCAGCACTTTGGGAGGCTGAGGCAGGCGGATTACCTTGAGGTCAGGAGTTTGAGACCCACCTGGCCAACACAGTGAAACTCCGTCCCTACTAAAAATACAAAAATTAGCTGGGCGTGTAATCCCAGCTACTTACAAGGCTGAGGCAGGAGAATCGTTTGAACCTGGGAGGCAGAGGTTACAGTGAGCCGGGATTGCGCCACTGCACTCCAGCCTGAGCACCAAGAGCGAAACTCCATCTCAAAAAAAAGAATCATCATCACACTGTCCAATGTATGTAGCTTCCACACAACTGCTTTGCTCCTCCTCATCTAATTCTGATATAGACAGTAGATATATTCATTCATTCAATAAAGAGAGTTTGCTATGGATTCCTTTTAAGGGCTCTCAGCTAATACATTTGAGAGGACCCTGGTGGTTTTTGTTTTGTATTGTTTTGTTTTTGAGAAAACTTGCCACCCAGGCTGGAGTGCAGTGGCGCAATCTCAGTTCACTGCAACCTCTGCCTCCTGAGTTCAAGCGATTCTCCTACCCCAGCCTTTCAAGTAACTGGGATTATAGTCACCCACCACCACACCCGGCTAATTTTTGTATTTTTAGTGGAGATTGGGTTTCACCATGTTGGCCAGGCTAGTCTTGAACCCGACCTCAGGTGATCTGCCTGCCTCGGCCTCCCAAAGTGCTGGGATTACAGGCGTGAGCCATTGTGCCCAGCTGAGATATTTTAGCCATCTTAAGAACAGGGTGCTGACATGTATGTCTCACTTAATGGGTTTGTGTCTCAGAATATCAATAGTTATCTTAACGTTTGTAGTCTTTTCAGTTTATAAAGCACTTTTACTTTATCTCGTTTGATCCTTTTGATAATTCTGTGAGGTCTTTGGTATCATTGCCCCTATTTTACTGTTGAGAAAAATGAGAGCTAGGGAAATTCTCAAGCTTACACGTGCAATAAAATAAACATAGAACCAGGACTCAAACTCAGATCTTCTCACTGTTACTTCACTGCTTTTTCCATACTACCATACCACATCCTTTCATAAAGTTAATTCCATTGTTTGACAGGCAATCTTCTTGGACCTATTACTGAGTCCCTATTACTGAGTCCTTTCCACTCCCCCATCCTCTTCCTAAGGACCCTAGTGAAAGGACATTTAGAGAGGTAGGGAAGGAAGATACTTTTGGTTCCTGATTCTTCCCAAGTAGTTCTTAGCAGTACATCATGGCGTAGGCATGCATGCTTTTCTCGTCTTCTAGGCACACTTTTGTTGTTTTCTTCCGTGTGATGATGGCTGAACTAGAGAAGACAGTGAAAAAAATTGAGCCTGGCACAGCAGCAGACTCGCAGCAGGTGAGTAAGATATAGTCACTTCAAGAAGTGGACTTTGGAATACTTAGAAGTTGCTGATTCTTTTTTTTTTCCTTTCCCTGAGACAGAGTCTTGCTTGCTCTGTTACCCAGACTGGAGTGCAGTGGCATAATCTCGGCTCACTGCAACCTCGCCTCCTGGGTTCAGGCAATTCTTCTGCCTCAGACTCCTGAGTAGCTGGGATTACAGGCATGTGCCACCACACCCGGCTAATTTTTGTATTTTTTAGTAGAGACAGGGTTTCACCATGTTGGCCAGGCTGGTCTCGAACTCCTAACCTCATGATACACCCGCCGTGGCCTCCCAAAGTGCTGGGATTACAGACATGTGCCAGTGCACCCGGTAGAAGTTGCTGATTCTATTTCTTGGGTCCAAGTTTTCTCCTAAGCTGTTTTTTGTTTTGTTTTGTTTTGAGTTTCTGAGATTCAGGATTTTTTTCAAAGAGTTCCTAGTTTAATTTCCTTTCCCTCTAGTTAGAGATGAGGAATGGGCTCTGTTTTCCTTGGCTACTGCCCAGTTTGCCTCCTGTTAACTGACATGAGGTAAGCCAGTCTGTTTGAGATACTGTGGATCTTGGCAGCCTGCTAACCAGAACAGAGCTACACAAGTAAAGAGCTAGCATAGGGAAGCAGAGAAGCTACAGCCAATATATGTTTTTTCTTTTTCTTTTTGAGACAGGGTCTAAGTCTGACATCCAGGTTGGAGTACAGTGATGCAAACTTGGCTCACTGCAACCTTTGCCTTCTGGGCTCAGATGATCCTCCCACCTCAGCCTCCTGAATAGCTGGGACCACAGGTGCACGCCACCATGCCCGGCTAATTTTTCTATTTTTAGTAGAG
>NW_012104721.1:2120208-2122845 GCF_000951045.1 Mandrillus leucophaeus | reverse complement strand
GAGTCTCGCTTTGTAGCCCAGGCTGGAGTGCAGTGGTGCAATCTCTGCTCACTGCAAGTTCCACTTCACGGCTGCACAGTGAATTTTTAAGGAATTCTCTTAGCTAAATAGGGCTACTCTATTGTTTAATATCAGTAAAATATATATTCAAGAACATTTTAGGTAAATTCATTGATGATCAGCCAGCAAGAGGTTATGAAGAGGAACCAGAGGTGGTAGTGGTATGTCTTCTAGGCTTTGAATTATTTAGCTGCCATTGTCTTTGGATTACTCTGCCAAGCTATTCCTGTTCGATGGAACATACTGTTGGTCCATATTGGCGGGGCTTATGTCCTTATTCAGTATTCAAAGGTTTCTATAAGAAATATGAAGGCATGATGATAAACTCACAAAAGATGGATGTTATTTATCTCCATTCAGATTCACCAGGACACGAGACTCACACAACATGTGCCTCTGCTCAAAAAGACCCTGGAACTGTTAGTTTGCAGAGTCAAAGCTATGCTCACCCTCAACAATTGTAGAGAGGCTTTCTGGCTGGGCAATCTAAAAAACCGGGACTTGCAGGTAAGCCTTGGATCCTGCTAGTGATAATTCTCCAATCTTATTCTTTGTGACAGCATCAGATGGCATGTAAGGCAGTTCACCTAAGCCCTGGTCTCTCAGTAAGGCTACTTTTCTCTTAAGTCTGTGACTGTTGAACTCTTAAAGTTATGATACATTGCTCATGGGCCCTAGTCACAGGCTATACCCCTCATCTTAGGCAGCAAGGCACCAAAACATGCCATTGATACAAACAATGCCTCAGACATAAAGGAGTCAGACCAGCACAAACCTCTCTCCACAGCCAGAGGGGCTCCTTTAAGCCCCACTGAGGGTAGATTCATAATAACATTTTTGTATAGGGACAAACATTTCTTTTGTTTAGTTATACTAAGCCAATCTGTCTTATTCCGGAAATTATAAATTAATCTCTAATTTTAACTAATGAGCATTTATAAGGTTTTTTAATTGTCTGATTAGCTGAAATCTTGTGTTGTTTATAATACTACTTTGGAGTTACAACATTTTTCAGATAGGGTCGTATAAGCCCTTTTCTTTCATGCTTAAAATATCTGAGTCTTATAGTCAGTTATATATGAAATATATAAAATAGCACAGAGAATTAACTTCCTTTCTTCACATCAACCTTATGAGGCAGATACTATTGTTTCTTCGTAAAAATTGAAACTCAAAGAAGTTAAGTAATTTACCTAATGTCATTCAACAGAAAGTGAGTGGAGCCACGGTTTGAGTCCAAACAGTCCTAAATCCAGACTTGATGCTCTTAAACACTTCACTGTACTGTCCTTTAGCCTCTGCATGGCCTTTCGTAGTTGGTGTAATGGTGCTTATATACTTTAAGGTATTTGGGAAATTTTAGAACCATGTTCAGCATCAACTTAGAGTCACCAGTACAATCTAGCCTTTTAAAATGTAGTGTGATGCTAGCATACCAAGATGAACCTTTTGTTACATTACTTTTTATATCAGAGCCACAGACATCTCAGAAACCTGGAGTTGAGTATCCCTCCTCTAGATGCTGAATCACAAGTTGGTATCCATGTTTAACTGTGTTTTGAATGGCTAGAATATCTTCCTTTGTATTGCCTGTAAACTCAACCTTCTCCCCTATTACCCTAAATGTGGTCATTATAACCCACAATTTTCTTGGTCCATTCACATTTAGGGTGAAGAGATTAAGTCCCAAAATTCCCAGGAGAGCACAGCAGATGAGAGTGAGGATGACACGTCATCCCAGGCCTCCAAGAGCAAAGCCACTGAGGTATCTCTGCAAAAGGCACCAGAGTCAGGCACTGATGGTTGCATTTTGTTAATTGTTCTGAGTTGGTGGAGCAGAACTTTGCCTACTTATGTTTATTGTCAAGTACTTCTATGCCCATTTCCATTCCCTCCATAACAGCTTCTGTGCTTATATAATTTTTTGGGACCCAGAAAAAACAACCACACAATCTTAGAATCGCTACTGAGTATCTCGAGTTGTGGCATTTGTTATAGAGGTGACAATTCTCTGCATTATAGCCTCTCATTTTCCATGAATCCATATCTGAAATCATTTTAGAAGGGAGAAGTCATCGAAGTATTTTCTGAGTGTTGAAAAGAATGAGTTAAACCATTTAAACACATTTGAAACATACGAAAATAGAAATGTGAAAGCATTTGGTGAAAGCCAAAGCACAGAGTCAGAAGCTGCCACCTTAGAGAACTGAAATAAAAATAGAAGTTCTTACTCTTTTTTGTGGTACAGATGCTTTTGAGAATTTGAAGAAAGCTAAATAAAAATGTATACATGGCTGGCGCAGTGGCTCATGCTTGTAATCCTAGCACTTTGTGAGGCCAAGGTAGGAGAACTGCTTGAGCCCGGGAGCTCAAGACCAAGCTGCACAATATAACAAGACCCTATCTCCACAAAAAAATGAAAAATAAGCCCGGGTGCGGTGGCTCACGCCTGTAATCCCAGCACTTTGGGAGGCCGAGGTAGGCAGGTCACAAGGTCAGGAGTTCAAGACCAGCCTGGCCAACATAGTGAAACCCCATCTCTACTAAAAATACAAAAATTAGCTGGGTGTGGTGGCA
>NW_012104721.1:2114722-2120158 GCF_000951045.1 Mandrillus leucophaeus | reverse complement strand
TAAGCCAGTCTGTTTGAGATACTGTGGATCTTGGCAGCCTGCTAACCAGAACAGAGCTACACAAGTAAAGAGCTAGCATAGGGAAGCAGAGAAGCTACAGCCAATATATGTTTTTTCTTTTTCTTTTTGAGACAGGGTCTAAGTCTGACATCCAGGTTGGAGTACAGTGATGCAAACTTGGCTCACTGCAACCTTTGCCTTCTGGGCTCAGATGATCCTCCCACCTCAGCCTCCTGAATAGCTGGGACCACAGGTGCACGCCACCATGCCCGGCTAATTTTTCTATTTTTAGTAGAGTCAGGGTTTTGTCATGTTGCTCAGGCTGGTCTTGAACTCTTAGGCTCAAGCAATCTTCCAGCCTCAGCCTCCCAAAGTGCTGGGATTATAGGCATGAACCACTACACTTGGTCTGATGGCCAGTACGTGTTGCAAAGGCTTTTACTTACTTGGGAATTGCTGAAGAGGAAACTTTTTAGAATGTCTGTCTCTATGAGGTGTTCTAATGTTACCACAACATGTGCAGGCCTCAGAACCATCTTGTGGATGCACTGGTTGCTACATCTCTTGGGAAGGATAATTGGCTTAAATATCTGTATAGCTAGTAATTCAAGAACTATATCTTAGTGGGAATATACTAAGGAAAGTATCTGGCTATGACTCAGAGGTGCCCATATATTTGGCTGCCCCAGATTCATGAAGAGAAGCTCCTCTACTGGAACATGGCTGTTCGAGACTTCAGTATCCTCATCAACTTGATAAAGGTGAGTATGGAGGCTCCTTGACCCATCTCACCAAATAACTGCAGAAACCAAGTGTCCTGGCTTCCAAAATGGACTGTCCTTGCTCCTTTTCCCACTCTTCCTTGGGGCCTGCTCTCCCTGAATTGTCTTCTTCCTTTGTCCCCGTACCCGTCCTGGATAACCCTTTTTCTCACTAGGCATTTTTTTTTTTTTGCCTCTTCCTTTCTTCCTTTTATTTATGCCACAATACTATTTAATGACTCCTTCCATCTGTAATTTCTTCACTTTTTCACCTTGCCTTGGGTCCTCTGTGATCTGAGCACACATTCCCTCTTCTAACCCTGAAAGCCCTCGTTCTCCTGTAAACACACTGTACTCTCACCGACTCCATTGTGGTTTTGCTCAGCTTGTTCCCCCAGCCTAGAATGTCCTTGCCTCTCCTTTCCGTCTCTTTCATGTCTTTTTGTTTTTGTTTTTGTTTTGAGGCAGGATCTCACTCTGTTGTCCAGGCTGGAATGCAGTAGGGTGATCACAGCTCACTGCAGCCTCAATCTCCTAGACTCAAGAATCTTCCCACTTAAGCCTCTGGAGTAGCTGGGACTACAGGCACATGCCACCATGCCCAGCTAATTTTTCTATTTTTTATAGAAACAGGGTCTCATTCTGTTACCCAGGCTGGCCTCGAACTCCTGGGCTCAAGTGATACACCAGCCTCCGCTTCCCAAAATGCTGGGATATCAGGCATGAGCCAGCATGCCCAGCCTCATCCAGTCTTTCTTAAGTCTTCAGATCAAGGTTTTGGACCTCTAATAATGCCATCTTCTGAACACTTCCAGTTGGAATCAGTTTATTTCTCTTTGCTCTTCTCTTCCTTTTCTTGAACTCCAGTTGTGATCATTACTTTATTCTGCTTTGTAATATTAATTTAAATGTTGACATTCCTCCATTTTAGTATTCTCTACAGAACCCAAAGCTGTGTTTTGCGCAGTGGGAAACAGGCTGGAGTGCTCAAAGGAGCAGATCTCAGCCTTGGTTTCTTGTCTTTCACCTCTCCAGGTATTTGACAGTCATCCTGTTCTGCATGTATGTTTGAAGGTGAGAGATTTACTGGGCCCTGTTTCATATTCTTCCTGTGGATCACTCTAGAGAGGACCTCAGCTAAGATAAATTGCTCAGTTTCTTGCCCACAAGCCAGAGTTTCCAGAATCTGTGCCAGTTTAGGGAAGGCAATGGATAAATTTTCCCACACTAGTTGGATGATTGGAGAAGCCAGTTTTCCTATGAATTTGAAAACTTTTGGTAAGAATCTTAGTACTAGGAGGAATGGCTTCAGGGCAGTTGAGTTTAGGAGCAGTAGTTACCTTCCCTGCCATTCCTTACCAGGCAAAAGGGAGGAAGGAGTAGATGATTCTTCTTTAAAGTCTATGTGGTGGCCTTACAAATGTGGGATCTGATATCCTGAGAATTGCCAAACTTCTCTTTCTTGGGAATAGCCTGTATTAGCCCTAGATTTGATGGGAAGTCCAGTCGGAATGTTATGGGGAGAATGCTACTTCCCCACTCCTGAAGTTTCCTTCCAAGTGGATGGTGCCCCATTCTTGTTATCTGCTGGTCACTCTCTCCCTTTTTACTCCACCCTTGCGCAGTGTGGGAGCTGAACGAGTTGGAAAGAGGAGTGATTTATCTGATTGGGAAGTTTAGAAATTGGTCATATGCTTCCTCAGCTTTACCCAGTTTTTCCCTCTTGGGAGTAAGTTATCCTCAGATACAGCTCCCCTCTACTCCTCTATGCTCTCACTCCTAAGCTGAGCAAGTTCCCTTTCCATCCACTGTATCTGTGGTAGGTAAGTCTGCCTAATTCTGGGGCTTAGTTAACAGGCCTATTTGATTTTTGTGTTAAGTTACATTCTCCAAATAAACCTTTTGGACCATTCCCAATTTGTTTTTTATATATATAAATAAGAAAATAAAACCCTTGGGCAGAATGAGGCTATTCTGCCTCAGAAAGGGGCCTTTCAGTGAGATACCTCAGCTAGAGATAACAGTGTGTCTCTCTTCTTCAGTACGGACGTCTCTTTGTGGAAGCATTTCTGAAGCAATGTATGCCGCTCCTAGACTTCAGTTTTAGAAAACACCGGGTAAGAGCTAAGAGCAGAGAACAAAGATATGCACTGAAGAGTTGCTCAGAAGTTATGTCCATGGTGACTCCTGGGTGAGGCTGGGAGTGTTCTACCTGGGTTCCTCTGGTCCACTTCAGCTATAGCCAGAGATCCCCAAATAGGACTGAATATTCCAAAGTAGGCTGAACTCCTCAGACCCACTCTGGATCAAACCCACCTTTCTACTTCTTCTCCAGATCCGACAGTGGTTTTCCTTTTAGCTTGATTTTATTGTGCTACTGCACTCTCAGGTCCTCATGTATCAGTGTGTCATTTGCTTATTCCATTATGCTTCTGTAGGTATACTCAGAAATGATTTAAAAAAAAAAAAAAGTTCCTTTGTGTCATAAAACCCTTTGCTGTGGTAATGAACATTCTTGACAGTTTTTTAGCCAATGGCACCCAGGGCTAGAGTGATGAAGTAAGGATGGAATCAGATTATTTCCTTTACATACTTAGCAAGTTGAACAAACCACTCACCATATTTGGTTGGTCCCTCATAGCCCTGAAAGAGAAAAGGAAGGTGGTATTTTATCCTAATGTTGCAGATGGGAAAACTGAGACATGGTAACCTATGTAAAACTAAAATGCAGGTCTTATAACTCTCAGATTTATACAAGGGACAGAAATGGGAGAGTTGAGAATAAGCGGTAGCTGCTATTCCTCCTATTTGAGAGGCAAATTAAGATGATTATCAGCATAGGCTGGAACCTGCAGAGTTTATCCTCTTTGGAGCTTTTGATTCCAAGGGTATACTGAATCTAAAATGAAATCAGTACATTTCATAGAGCATTTATAAACTTATTGGTTATAGGAAGATGTTCTGAGCTTACTAGAAACCTTCCAGTTGGACACAAGGCTGCTTCATCACCTGTGTGGGCATTCCAAGGTAAGAAGGGGAGCAGATCCTATCAGCAGCCTGCCTGTTGGCTTAATCTGCAGTTGCTATTGGGAGATCCATGGGCTGCCGTCCTTCTTCATTTATATCTGGGACTGTGTCTGTCCAAAGGCAGTTTATTCAGAGCAAATCCTTAGTTGCTGCTTGAGATTGGGCAGTCCTCTAGAGGGGAATCTCTGCATCTGAAATTTGATTCAAACTCCAAAGCTCTTTTTCCTCTAGAAACTTCTTGGGTGAGAGGAATAGAATGCTGGTATATGTTTACTTCTGCAAAGTCCCCTAGGCGACAGGACTGTGATGTAAGTGATGATCCTGCAGGAGACAGGAGGTGGCTCTAAAGCAGCCATCTGTAGAGGCTTTCATCTGTGCTACTTACTTTCAAGGAATGCATCTGTGTCTTTTGAGAACATCTTAGCATTAAAGGATTTTTCCACTTGAAGCCTTCTTATAGTTAATGAGGTATTGTCACGTTTTGTCTGAATGAACATAGAACCCTAGAGTTCTGCAGTCGCTGGCAAACCAAATGATTCTTGAGTCCAGTTTCTGTTACTTACTTCCTCTTCTGGTTCTAAATGTGTAAGGTCCTGAAGAGTGAATTTTTTTTTTTTTTTTTTGAGATAGAGTCTCGCTTTGTAGCCCAGGCTGGAGTGCAGTGGTGCAATCTCTGCTCACTGCAAGTTCCACTTCACGGCTGCACAGTGAATTTTTAAGGAATTCTCTTAGCTAAATAGGGCTACTCTATTGTTTAATATCAGTAAAATATATATTCAAGAACATTTTAGGTAAATTCATTGATGATCAGCCAGCAAGAGGTTATGAAGAGGAACCAGAGGTGGTAGTGGTATGTCTTCTAGGCTTTGAATTATTTAGCTGCCATTGTCTTTGGATTACTCTGCCAAGCTATTCCTGTTCGATGGAACATACTGTTGGTCCATATTGGCGGGGCTTATGTCCTTATTCAGTATTCAAAGGTTTCTATAAGAAATATGAAGGCATGATGATAAACTCACAAAAGATGGATGTTATTTATCTCCATTCAGATTCACCAGGACACGAGACTCACACAACATGTGCCTCTGCTCAAAAAGACCCTGGAACTGTTAGTTTGCAGAGTCAAAGCTATGCTCACCCTCAACAATTGTAGAGAGGCTTTCTGGCTGGGCAATCTAAAAAACCGGGACTTGCAGGTAAGCCTTGGATCCTGCTAGTGATAATTCTCCAATCTTATTCTTTGTGACAGCATCAGATGGCATGTAAGGCAGTTCACCTAAGCCCTGGTCTCTCAGTAAGGCTACTTTTCTCTTAAGTCTGTGACTGTTGAACTCTTAAAGTTATGATACATTGCTCATGGGCCCTAGTCACAGGCTATACCCCTCATCTTAGGCAGCAAGGCACCAAAACATGCCATTGATACAAACAATGCCTCAGACATAAAGGAGTCAGACCAGCACAAACCTCTCTCCACAGCCAGAGGGGCTCCTTTAAGCCCCACTGAGGGTAGATTCATAATAACATTTTTGTATAGGGACAAACATTTCTTTTGTTTAGTTATACTAAGCCAATCTGTCTTATTCCGGAAATTATAAATTAATCTCTAATTTTAACTAATGAGCATTTATAAGGTTTTTTAATTGTCTGA
>NW_012104721.1:2107672-2110092 GCF_000951045.1 Mandrillus leucophaeus | reverse complement strand
TTTATAAAATTTTGTCACAATTCAGGTAGGTTATAGACACCAAAATCTCAGATTTAAGAAGCCCTGCTGTGGGGCCTCTGTCTATAATGCAATTTGAGTCTGATCCAGAAAGATCATTTAGTATGAAAAGTCTGGCCTGGTAGGGTGGCTCACACCTGTAATCATAGCACTTTGTGAGGCTAAGGTGGGAGGACTGCTTAAGCCCAGAATTTCAAGACCAGCTTGAGACCCCATCTTTACAAAAAAAATTTTTTTGAGCTAGCCAGGCATAGTGACGCATGCCTATGGTCCCAGCTACTCAGGAGGCTGAGGTGGGAAGGTTGCTGAAGCCCAGGAGGTGGAGGCTGCAGTGAGCCATCATCACACTCCAGCCTGGATGACAGAGTGAGACCCTGTCTCAAATTTAAAAAGTTCTTTTATTTACATGGTCCACAGTTTTATTTGTATAATATACCCCTTCCACCTTTTTCTCAGAGAATTTGAGGCAGACAGTATCCTATTAGTTTGGTACTTTCCCCTAAGCAAATCTCTCATACTAGAATTGTAAGCCAGACAGAACAGAATTTTGTACTGGATTCCTGTTGAGATACACCAGCACAGCACTTCTTTTTTTGAGACAGAGTCTCCCTCTGTCGCCCAGGCTGAGGTGCAGTGGTGCAATCTTGGCTCACTGCAATCTGTCTCCCAGGTTCAAGCAATTCTTCTGCCTCAGCCTCCCAAGTAGCTGGGATTACAGGTGACTGCCACCATGCCTGGCTAGTTTTTGTATATTTAGTAGAGACAGGGTTTCACCATGTTGAGCAGGCTGGTCTTGAACTCCTGACCTCAGATGATCCATCCACCTCAGCCTCCCAAAGTGTTGGGATTATAGGCATGAGCCACCGTGCACTGCCATAGCACCACTTGTAATAAATATTTCTTTCTATATTGATGCCCTCTTTGTTCCTATGTCATATACATGAAGTAGAGCTGGAGGACCATGGCTTGTTTAAAATTATGCAAATTGGGCTGGGTGCGATGGCTCAGGCCTGTAATCCCAGCCCTTTGGGAGGCTGAGGCAGGCGGATCACCTGAGGTCAGGAGTTTGAGACCAGCCTAGCCAATGTGGCGAAACCCCATCTCTACCAAAATACAAAAATCAGCCGGGCGTGGTGGTGCATGCCTGTAATCCCAGCTACTTGGGAGGCTGAGGCAGGGGAATCACTTGAACCTGGGAGGCGGAGGTTGCAGTGAGCTGAGATCACGCCACTGCATTCCAGCCTGGCAACAGAACAAGACTCCTTTAAAAAAGTAAATAAAAGTTTTAACAGTGACAATAGTACAGTTGTGTATCCTCTAGGAACTGTATTCCAGAGGTCACCCAGAGCAGTAACCTAAAATACTTATTTATTCTTTGCCCCTTAGGATGGTGAAGAAGACGAAGTAAGTGCTGGAGAAAAGGAGCAAGACAGTGATGAGAGTTATGATGACTCTGATTAGACCCCAGACAGATTGTTGCCCGCTTCTGTGTCTCTGCCAGCCACTGATCATTTTGTGTTTAGAGTTTGAAATCCGCTGTTTACCTTTCTTACTGGAAGGATCCTTTTTTTGTTCCTCTATTTTTTTTTTTTTTTTCCTAAGACGGAGTCTCACTGTGTCGCCCAGGCTGGAGTGCAGTGGCGTAATCTCGGCTCACTGCAACCTCCACCTCGTAGGTTCAAACGATTATCATGCCTCAGCCTCCTGAGTAGCTGGGACTACAGGAACACGCCACCATGCCCGGCTAATTTTTGTATTTTTAGTAGACACAGGGTTTCACCATGTTGGCCAGATGGCCTCGATCTCCTGAACTCATGATTCACCTGCCTCAGCCTCCCAAAGTGCTGGGATTACAGGCATGAGGCACCACACCCGGCCATCTTTTGTTCTTAAAGTGGGGGCTTTATTAACTTGTGGACATCATGGATTATCTAACATCATCACAGTCCCTGGCTCAGGATTCTAATGTAGCATTATTTATTGGTTTGGATAAACCTAGCTGTGCTACACTGCAGAGTAAAATCTCTGAGTCATGATTCTGGACTTTGGGAGCTAGTTTTGAAACTAATTTATTCTAGAACTTAGGCTTGTACCAATTTTACAAATAAATTCTCTTCTAAGTTCTGCTTCAGCTGCCTCATTTATCTTTCTGGATTTGCTTCATTATTCAAGGATTAGGTGGAATTGAATTGAGATTTGTGCAGAGAAATTATGGAGACTGGTGCTAACATAGTTCTGCCAATTAAAATCATGTCTCCTGGCCGGGTGCAGTGGCTCATGCCTGTAATCCCAGCACTTTGGGAGGCCGAGGCAGGCGGATCATGAGGTCAGGAGATCGAGACCATCCTGGCTAACACGGTGAAACCCCATCTCTACTAAAAATACAAAAAATTAGTCGGGTG
>NW_012104721.1:2102738-2106288 GCF_000951045.1 Mandrillus leucophaeus | reverse complement strand
AAAAAAGAAAAATTAGTGACTCATGCCTGTAATCCCAGCACTTTGGGAGGCCAAAGCGGGCAGATCACCTGAGATCAGGAGTTCAAGACCAGCCTGACCAGCCTGGAGAAACTCCGTCTCTACTAAAAATACAAAAGTAGCTGGGCATGATGGCACATGCCTATAATCCCAGCTACTAGGAAGGCTGAGGCAAGAGAATCGCTTGAACCTGGGAGGCAGAGGTTGCAGTGAGCTGAGATCGTGCCATTGCACTCCAGCCTGGGCAACAAGAGCAAAACTCCATCTCAAAAAAAAAAAAAAATTAGCCAGATATGGTGGCCCACACCTGTAGTCCCAGCTACTCAGGAGGCTGAGGCGGGAGGATCCCTTGAGCCTGGGAGTTTGAGGCTGCAGTGAGCCAAGACCATGCTATTGTAGTCCAGCTGGGATGACAGAAAAAAACAAAAAAATGCTACAAAATTACTTGTAGTTTATTAGAAATAGAACATTAGGAGTACATTTCAGCTAAAATGGAGAGTCATGAGTTCCATGTAGCCTACCAGAAAGCCTAGCTTCGTTCAGTGCTACCAAGATCTTTCTTGCCAGGCTGTACGTATTGTTTAATATCAGTATATTTCTACCCACTTTTGTACACTCCCGTGATATTAGGGTGTGGTTAGTTAGGGTTTTTTTCTTATTTTCATTGTTTTGGTTGGGGGAGGTTTTAAACCAATCCTTGACCTATATATAGATTTTTGACATCCCCTGGTACATAGAAATCCGTATCTTTCTCCTCTACACCCCTTTTTCCCCCAATTCATTGTGATCTTAGGTGTTTATGTGAGTTCACACTAGGCTTATTGGTTTATATCATTTGTTTAATGGTTAGCACATGTACATGTCAATGCTAGTTTGACTCTAAATGGTTCAACCTTACAATGGGAATGTTCTTCCTTGTTCTCTATCATTGGTCCTTTTTTGGAGGGGAAGGGGTGAAAGGGGCTCCTGAATCATCACTGCTTGAAACAAAAGCAAGATGGCTGGGGCAATGACACAGCTTCATTTACATGGACAGGTTTCTGTAAGCTTCAGTTACATACCAAAGGGCATGGTGTGAAGAAATGGGGATCAAATGAGGACCCTTTACTTGGAGTGCTGCAAGGCAAAGGTGCACTTTTTGTAAGTTGCATACAGCAAGAGGATAGAGCGCAGCATCTGTTTGCACATAGTCACTGTCATCTGAATCTGAGGCTCCTTCAGTCCAATGGGCCACTGGTGCTCCCTGCTAATGATTTTGCAAAAGGCTGACTTGTCTGAAACTCTGAAAGTCCCGGTCCATTTTGGTGGCTGAGCTGTGATAACCCTGCCAAAGACAGAATCTACTCCACTGAGGCGGATGGGCTGGGGCTTCCTGACCAGTCCTTTGTTGTTCATTGTTCGCAATTCTGATGTGTGACAGGGTAACTTGGGACTCACTCCAGATTCCAGGAATGGGCTGTCTAGGACTAGAGTGACCTCTTGAAAGCACAGCTGCACTTCAAGGTCAGATGGTGTGTGTGGGAAGCAGGGAGAGGCCCTGAAGGGGTGCTTGGAGGAAGGTATAGGTGTCGTGTGCCGCAGCCATTGGAAACTCTCATCCAGTGGGGTCCATGGTGACCAGAGCTGGTATCCTGCCATTGACAGTCCTAAAGGAGGGAAATCAGAGCATGGAATTTCCCTGATATGCTTTTCATGATGGTATGGACTTTCAAGTTCCCATCTCTGTCTCACTATTGACATAAACTTATTCTATAGTTCCCATGAATAGATTCCAACAGGTGTTAGGATATTAGTAATTCTTTTCTTTCTTTCTTTTTTTCTTTTTTGAGACAGTCTCGCTCTGTCACTCAGGCTGGAGTGCAGTGGAGCAATCTTGGCTCACTGTATTTTTAGTAGTGACAGAGTTTTGCCAAGTTGGCCAGGCTGGTCTCCAACTCCTGCCTTGGCCTCCCAAAGTGCTGGGATTACAGGTGTGACTCACTGCGCCCAGCGTGGGTATTAGTAATTCTAATAAAGGGAAGTAGGGAATGATTACAAATATTGATCTGGCAACTGCTATGTGTACTAAAACTCTATGTTACACTTTTTCACAAGCCTTTGGAAGTAGGTCTTAACCCATTTTATAGATGAGGAAATGATTTGTCTGAAATGAAATGAATATAGGTCCACTGTTAGGACCTATGCTATGTTGTTAGCTGCTAATGACAGAATCTATATGTTCTGAGGTGACAGAAGCTGCTGAGAATTCATGATGAGACCTTATTACTTGAGATTAGAAGAAGCTCAGAAAAGTCATATCTTAAAAATATTTATGGCTGGACACAGTGGCTCATGCCTACAATCCCAGCACTTTGGAAGGCTGAGGCAGGCGGATCACTTGAGATCAGAGTTCCAGACTAGCCTGGCCAACATGGTGAAACCTTGTCTCTACTAAAAATACAAAAATTAGCCGGGCGTGGTGGCGTACACCTCTAGTCCCAGCTACGTGGGGAGGCTGAGGCGTGAAAATCGCTTTAACCCAGGAGGCAGAGGTTGCAGTGAGTCAAGATTGCACCACTGCACTCCAGCCTGGGTGAAAGAGCAAGACTCTGTCTCAAAAAAAAAAAATTGTGCGGTTCGCAATGTATGAACTCTGTACAATGTATGAACTTGCAAGTATGAACTTCAGCATCATTTGGAAACTTGTAGATGTGCACATTTTTGGGCCCCACCTCAGACCAACAGAAACAAACTCCAAGTGGGGCCCAGCAATCTGCATTTATACAAGCCCTCTTGCATTGTCTATTTTGAGAATTTCTTATGCTATTCCTTTCAAACAATTCTAACTTTCACTATTCGTTACTGAGATCATCTCCTGGCCCCAAAGGCCACTGTATTTTCTCTGCACACGGGAGCAACTTGCAGACCCTTGGGTTATTTATATACCACCTCAGAGGAGCTGGTAGGAGACTGGGAGGAGAAACATTTCCAAAGTCCAGTCAAAATATTGTTAAAGATTTTTGTTTTTCTATGTGTGGGTGTGTTTTTAAATTTGTTTTTCTGTTTTGTTTGTTTTCCATCTGTGGAAGACCTACTGGTTCCATAAGACCTTAATTTTCTTTTTCCTTTGAAGATTAAAAAGGGCTGTGAGGATATTGCTAACTCAAAATTTATGCAAGTAAAATTAGAATTTTCTATCATTCTCCTTCAACATTGCCAGTATACAAGAAGGTTTACTGAATTCAGAAGCTAATTCTTTTTTTAGCGTGTACCTATTTTGTTAGTGGGCATAGTGGGTCCCTTTTCTTTCTAGCCAAGTGTATTTCTCTGCCCCTTCTCCCACAGAAGATAGCAGCAGATCCCATCCTATCCAGTAATTGCCCCAGAAATACTGTGAAAATTTTGACATCTTCACCACCATCTGTGAGATAGAAAAGTTGATTTTAAAAAAAGAACTGTTGGCCAGGCACAGTGGCTCACACCTGTAATCCCAGCACTTTGGGAGGCCGAGGCGGGTGGATCACGTGAGGTCAGGAGTTCAAGACCAGCCTGG
>NW_012104721.1:2098572-2102124 GCF_000951045.1 Mandrillus leucophaeus | reverse complement strand
CTGCCACCACGCCCGGCTAATTTTTTTGTGTTTTTAGTAGAGACGGGGTCTCACCGTATTAGTCAGAATGGTCTCAGTCTCCTGACCTCGTGATCCACCCGCCTCAGCCTTCCAAAGTGCTGGGATTATAGGCGTGAGCCACCGGACTCTGCCCCCAGGATCCTTTTTTTTGCCACGTCTTCTAAGAGGAAATAGAGGTAGAAGTAAAAGGCTTTGTCAAATGTCCAGCCTAAGTCAGGGCGCGGTGGCTCAGGCCTGCAATCACAGCACTTTCGGAGGCCAAGGTGGGCCAATCACTTGAGGTCAGGAGTCAGCCTAAATATTCGGCAGAACCAACATGGGATGAGGGGCTTCTAAACCTAGGTCCCCGCAACACTTCGCGCAAAGTTTAAAGATGGTTCATCCCATCCCCACTGCCCAGAAGTCACTGTCAACCACTCCAGAAGGGCTTGAACCTACGAAGTCTGCTCAAGCTGCTCAGTAGCTCCCAGATAGGGAACACCTGGTTCTCCTGGTCAAAAAGGTTTCCCCTTCACACCCCACTTCCGGTTCCAAGGATTTCCCCACCTGGGAAACGGGGCGTTAGCGCCAAAATGCAGCTGAGGTCGTGAACTGTAAATGGAGATGCGAAGGGTCTGGAGCTGCCGAGAGTGGAGAGGCTCCCACTCCAAGCCGGAAGAAAGGGCTTGGGCCTCCTGGGTCTCTATCCGGGGACGGGGACCAGAAGGTTCTGGCTGAGGAGGACGATGCGCTGGGAACCTGGGCCCAGTCCCACCATCCGGGCCCAGGGCTCACCTGCTGAACCCTGAGGGTCGCACGCTCCAAAGCGGCGGCCGCTGTTCGTGGCGCCTGGCAACCACCTTTGTGACTCAGGACTGCGGGGCAGCCCGAGCCGCGGCGGGGGGCCGCACTCCCCGCCCCCACCTCATTGGAATGCCTTGTCCAGGACTCGGCCTTCGGCCTTCAGGAGGGCTGGTTCGAATCCTGTACCCTCCATTGTCTGCCTCCCTACCGTGCCACACCTGTGTACCTTTGATCAAGTCACAGAGGACAGGCGACCCCTACTTCAAAGGGCCTGCAGAAAAGTCCCAGGACCTGTAGTTAGTGTTAAAAGTTAGCCCCAACTCATCACACTGTGCTCAGTGGGTGCTCAGGCTTGCTCAGTGTTGCTCTATTTGAATGATCCCAGTGCAAAGAAATAGAATAAATGTTCACCTGTCAAGAGGAGGAGGAAACGCACGTCCTTCCTTGATTTCCTGACAGAAAACCTTTCTCAGCCTTCTGTTAAACCTGAGAGTACCTGTAATCCCAGCTATCTGGGTGGCTGAGACGGTAGACTGCCTGAGCCCAGGAGTTCAAGACCAGTCTGGGCAACACAGTGAGATGCCCTGCTCAAAAAGAAAACAAAAATATCTCAAGAATAATTTTGTCTCATTCTTATAATGCAGAGATACACTTTTGCCATATTAGTGAAGGAGTGATTTGACAACTTTGTAATCATCACTTAAAATAATGACCCTGGATGGCTGAGGGAAGGGAGGAGTCTACCCAGCTGATGTCTGTATTCCCAGTACCTGGTTATTGCCATGCCTGGCAGTGTGCAGTATTTGTGGGGGGAAGTAGCTAATGGCCTACTTGGCCTTCCCTTGTACACCCAGAATCGCCCTTGCATTTTACACACTATAGAACACACACCACAAATAAGACTTGTCACCTTTGGTCTGGTTCTTTGGGTAAAGCTGATGGAGAGAGACTGAGGGCCTGAGCATAGGGTCAGGCAAGATCCTGATTTAGAAGACACACACCCACTGTCTGTGCATGTGTACCTTGTGGAAGAAGAGGTAAGTGGAGAAGAGTGTGGAGGGAGTGTCAGAACATGAAGAGAGGGGCACAGAATAGTGAGACTTGGAAGAGACACAAATGATTTTGAATTACAAAACTTTTTTCCCCAGTTAGTTCACTTTTATTTCCATCTCTTTTTTTTTTTTAATGGAGTCTCACTGTGTCGCCCAGGTTGGAGTGCAGTGGCTTGATCTCAGGTCACTGCAACCTTCACCTCCAGGGTTCAAGCGATTCTCCTGTCTCAGCCTCCTGAGTAGCTGGGATTACAGGTGCCCGCAACCAGGCCCAGCTGATTTTTGTATTTTTAGTAGAGATGGGATTTCACCATGTTGGCCAGGCAGGTCTCGAACTCCAGACCTCATGATCTGCCCTCCTCAGCCTCCCAAAGTGCTGGGATTACAGACGTGAGCCCCCACACCCAACTTTATTTCCCTCTTGAATAAAAAAAGACATTTTTATTTTAAAAGAAAACAGTCGTTTTTGTTTAGGTTTTAATTGCACAGTGATTTTTTTGTTGTTGTTTTGTTTTTTAAATGAAAGTCCTCAATGCAAAATTGTATGTTTAAAAATTACTAGATAGATAGGGCTTCATACTGTTAAGAATTTGTATGGGCTGGGTGCAGTGGCTCACACCTGTAATCCTAATACTTTGGGAGGCTGTGGCGGGCAGATCACCTGAGGTCATGAGTTCAAGACCAGCCTGGCCAACATGGTGAAATCCCATCTCTACTAAAAATACAAAAATTAGCCAGGCGTGATGGTGGGCACCTGTAATCCCAGCTACTCGGGAGGCTGAGGCAGGAGAATCGCTTGAACCCAGGAGGCAGAGGCTGCAGTGAGCCAAGATCATGCCATTGCACTCCAGCCTGGGTGACAGAGCAATACTCTGTCAAAAAAAAAAAAAAAAAAAAGGGATTTGTACAACAGTCCTCTGTGCAGTCTGTCCAGCTCTAAGGGATGTGTTCTCAGAAATGCCATTCACCATCACCTCTAAGTCTGATAGTATGCTCCATATGGAAAACCAGAATGTGATCTGTATCATCCAGTGCTCAACATTCTGGTTGCACTGTTCAGGGATTCTCATGACAATAGCCACATTTACTCTGCCAAAAGCTGATTCAATGCTTTCAAAGCAGGCACCAACACTGCTATGGTGCACAAACTGTATCCACCCTTAGATGTCTCAGCACATGTTCCATTTATTATGGCAGTAATATGGTGTCACGAAGTGTTAGTAGGAATTTGAAATACTGACTTAACAGGCCCAGCTGTGCCAATGATGGTCCAAGTGCATATGACTGCAAAGGAGGCTCAAATGACCAGGCTTAATGTAAGTGCTATATTTCTTCGAGCTTTGATTCCACATTGATTCTTATACCTGAAGTCATCACTGAGATCCCCAAGTTCCGTGAAGTGTATGGCCAACTCAAAGTGAAGACAGGGGCTCGGCATGGTGGCTCATGCCTGTATCCCAGCACTTTGGGAGCCTGAGGCAGGTGGATCATTTGAGGTCAGGAATTTGAGACTAGCCTGGTCAACATGGCAAAACCCCGTCTCTACCAAAAAATACAAAAATTAGCCGGGCATGGTGACTCATGCCTGTAATCCAAGCTATTCAGGAGGCTGAGGCAGGCAAACTGCTTGAACCCAGGAAACAGAAGTTGCAGTGAGCCGAAATTGCGCCACTGCACTCCAGCCTGGGCAACAGAA
>NW_012104721.1:2095901-2096647 GCF_000951045.1 Mandrillus leucophaeus | reverse complement strand
ATGGTCTTGATCTCCTGACCTCGTGATCCGCCCGTCTCGGCCTCCCAAAGTGCTGGGATTACAGGCTTGAGCCACCGCGCCCGGCCTGCAATACCTTTAAAGGAAAAGCAGGTCTATCTGACTTTGTGATATCTAAGCAAAATGCCACTTCAACAGCATCACTTAGGATACAGGGCCTTGAGCAGCAGATAGCCTACTGCATGCTTAGGCTTCCCTAATTCTCTATATCTATTATTTATTTTAGAAATCATTTATATGTAGGCCAGGCACGGTGGCTCATGCCTGTAATCCTAGCACTTTGGGTGGCCGAGGCGGGTGGATCACCTGAGGTCGGGAGTTCAAGACCAGCCTGACCAACATGGAGAAACCCCATCTCTAATAAAAATACAAAAAAAAAATTAGCCAGGCATTGCACTCCTGTAGTCCCAGCTACTTGAGAAGCTGAGGCAGGAGAATTGCTTGAACCTGGGAGGCAGCGGTTGCAGTGAGCTGAGATCGAGCCATTGCACTCCAGCCACAGCAACAGAGCAAGACTCTGTCTCAAAAAAAGAGCATTTACTGCATGCCAGATTGTAAGTATTCCCTAAAACGAGAATAAAATTGTTCATATTCCACTACCTTAGCAAAGCAGATACTGACTTTTTTGGTAGATCCTTCCTGTCCTCAAGCAGACATTTTTCCATAGTTGCAATTAAAGAAAAATGTGGGCCAAGCAGGGTGGCTCATGTCTGTAATCCCAGCACTTT
>NW_012104721.1:2090816-2094119 GCF_000951045.1 Mandrillus leucophaeus | reverse complement strand
GGGACTACAGGCGCCAGCCACCGCGCCCGGCTAATGTTTTGTATTTTTAGTAGAGACGGGGTTTCACCGTGGTCTCGATCTCCTGACCTCGTAATCCGCCCGCCTCGGCCTCCCAAAGTGCTAGGATTACAGGCGTGAGCCACCGCGCCCGGCTATTTAGTGTGATTTAATCGACTGTGCCCATCTTACTGCGGACACAGCCTGGAGCAGTTGAGGGAGACGGCAAGACCCCCCACGAGCCCGTTTAACACCATAACGCGCGTGCACTACAACCTCGCCGCCGGAGTCGAGGCTTCTGTTTTCTACAGCGTGGGAGTAGAGAGCAAACGCCAGCGAGGACGTTACATTGCACAGGCGTATCACAGTACCCGAGAATTCGTGGGCGCTCCAGAGGATGGGTGTGGGCTGATGGCGCAGGCGCGCTAGAGGCCTGTAGGGTCGGGGCGCCTGCGCAGTCGCTCTTCCTCAGGCGGCCGCCATGGCGGGACAGGAGGATCCGGTGCAGCGGGAGATTCACCAGGACTGGGCTAACCGGGAGTACATTGAGATAATCACCAGCAGCATCAAGAAAATCGCGGACTTTCTCAACTCGTTCGGTCAGCGGGCCAGCAAGGGGAGGCGGGGAGGAGGGAGGCCGCTGAGGCGCTTGGGCTGGGCTCCGGGGAGATGCTTTGAGAGGACTCCCGGAGCCTTCGGCTGTTGCGGGTTTTCACTTCCTCCTTCAGGTCCCACCTTCTTCCTCCCGTCCTTTCCCTCAGGCTCCGCTGGACAGTCTCTGTAGGGTTATCCTGCCCTACGCTGAGCTCCTGGCTTCCTGCCATGCCCCTGGACCCATTCTACAAGTCCTTTTCCCAGACGGGTCAGGCAGCCCCATCCTCGCTCCGTGGTTCTCCTAAGTGGTCTCCCTGCCTCCTTTGTACTCTACATCCATTCCAGTCCCCACTTTGCGCTCAAAGTGAACATCCGGGACCGTGTCACTGCTCTGTTTGAAGACTGTTGACGGTTCCCCATCTTTAGGATCTGCTCGAAACCCTCTAGCGTCATGACTTTTAGTTGGACCCGTTGTCAACCACTCCCGTCTTGTCCATTTCTTCCCGTCTCCTGTGTGTGCTGCGGTGAGAGTGGTTGGAGATGAGGTCAGAGGGATGCCAGGATCTTGGAAGTCCTCTCTGTATTGCTAGTATATAGCTTGTGGTAGGTGTTCTGTCTACTTCTAGCCTGTTCCTCAGAGCTAGTACAGGTAGGGTGCCTTCAGCAGAAAGACATCTTTACCAGAGTCTTTCCTAGGCATGGCCTGCTCCGTGACAGCCTTAAATTCTTATGAACAGCAAGCAAAGTAATCAAGACTCCTACCCCTTCTTCTCCAAGTGTTTAAGAGAACTTGGCACTGGTTAGATTTTCTTGTGTAATTACAGGATATAGGGATGCATCTAGTGAACTTTTCCTCAACTAGTGTACTTTGGAAAGATTTTTAAATGAATTATTCTCTAGCTAAAGGAATGATGGCCTTAGGAGTGTGAAGGTGACAGAGCAAGAGATTGTCAGAAAGCATTAGCGAGAGATGCTAGAGCTCCATATGAGGCCCTCTCTTAAGGCATAGTGGGAGACACAGAATAAGAACCACTTTCTACATTCAAAGAAGTTCTAATCTTGAAGATGAAATAATGACAACTTCAGAACAAAGAAGAGCATCATTTTTGTATTAAAGTATTTTCATACAGGGTGATAGGACTATAATCATGGCTGGGTTCAATGGCTCATATCTGTAATCCCAGCACTTTGGGAAGCCAAGTTGGGAGGATTGCTTGAGCCCAGGAGTTCAAGACCAGCCTGGACAACATGGCCAGATCCTATCTCTACAAAACAACAACAACAAAAAATTAGTTGGGCATGGTCATGCATACCTGTTGTCCCAGCTACTCGGGAGGCCGAGACAGGAGGATCACTTGAGCCCTGGAGGCAGTGAGCCATGTTCATGCCACTGCACTCCAGCCTAGGCGACAGAGTAAGACGCTGTCTCAAAAAAAAAAAAAAAAAAATCCTGAGTTGGATTCTAGTAATGTAATTTCATTTCTGAGAACAGAATTGTACCAGTAAGCTTTTAATTCATTATGTTTATCTTTGACATAGTCTTGGTATATCATACCCATTCAATTTATAGTGAATGAGTCTTGGGACTGACTGAAAATTGAAAAGCTTAAGCTTAGGATTTGTAAAGGAGAAATGTCTCTTTTCTTGCTTAATAGGCAAGGAGATATCAGCTCAGACATTATGTCTGATTTGTAAGAGTCACATTTTATGATCAGATGGAGAGTAAAGACTTTTTATTTGGGCTTTCCAACAATTTTTTTTTTTTTTTTTTTTTTTTTTTTTTGAGACAGGGTCTCACTCTAGTCCAGGCTGGAGTGCAGTGGCATGATCTCAGCTCACTGCAACCTCGTCTTCCTGGACTCAAGCTATTCTCGTGCCTCTGCCTCCTGAGTAGCTAGGTTTACAGATGTGCACCACCACACCTGGCTGATTTTTGTGCTTTTTAAAGTAGAGACAGGTTTTGGCCATCTTGCCCAGGCTGGTCTCAAACTCCTGAGCTCAAGTGATCCACCCACCCCAGCCTCCCAAAGTGCGGGGATTACAGGCGTGAGCCACTGTGCCCTGCCCCCAACAAATTCTAAACTAAGGAATTAGACATACAGAAGTCCAGTCTTTTGGAGCCAAGATAAATGACTTCCCTTAGCTTAGATCATTATCCTCCCTTAAAGTGATGATGATGGCCAAATGTTTGGAGTAATTACTAGGTGGTTTTTAAAGATTTTAGAAAGTGAATTTAGAGAAAATAACAATTAAATTCAACTAAGTAAGAAGATAATTATAATGCAGGATTAACAGTCAAAGGAATTTGACTTAGTAGTTAGGTGTACCTGAGGCAGGTTCTTAAAGATTGGCGTGGTGGCTCATGCCTGTAATCGCAGCACTTTGGGAGGCTGAGGTGGGCGGATCACCTGAGGTCAAGTTTGAGATCAGCCTGGCTAACATGGTGAAACCCTGTCTCTACTAAAAATACAAAATTAGCTGGGTGTGGTGGTGCACGCCTGTAATCCCAGCACTTTGGGAGGCCAAGGCACACGGATCACCTGAGGTCAAGTTTGAGACCAGCCTGACCAACATGGAGACTGTCTCTTATACACATCTAGATGTGTATAAGAGACAGGTGTTTAAGAGAACTTGGCACTGGTTAGATTTTCTTGTGTAATTACAGGATATAGGGATGCATCTAGTGAACTTTTCCTCAACTAGTGTACTTTG
>NW_012104721.1:2086032-2090766 GCF_000951045.1 Mandrillus leucophaeus | reverse complement strand
AATTTGACTTAGTAGTTAGGTGTACCTGAGGCAGGTTCTTAAAGATTGGCGTGGTGGCTCATGCCTGTAATCGCAGCACTTTGGGAGGCTGAGGTGGGCGGATCACCTGAGGTCAAGTTTGAGGTCAGCCTGGCTAACATGGTGAAACCCTGTCTCTACTAAAAATACAAAATTAGCTGGGTGTGGTGGTGCACGCCTGTAATCCCAGCTACTCAGGAGGCTGAGGCAGGAGAATCGCTTGAACCGGGGAGGTGGAGGTTGCAGTGAGCAGGGATCGTGCCACTGCACTGCAGCTTGGGCGAAAGATTAAGACTCCGTCTCCAAAAAAAAAAAAAGAAAGATTGACAATATCACAATGCAAGAGTTTAGAAAAAGACCCCACAAGCTGCAAAATTGGATAAATTTTAAGGATAGACTTGAGTATGTTTTCTTGGTATTGGATGATTTAGGATGACTGTGTATGGGATGTTTTTTTCCCATCCTAAGCCATTAGCAAGCTTGTACAATTGTCCCTTGAACAATACATGTTTGAACTGCAGGGATCCATTTACAGGTAGATTTTTTTTTGAGACAGATTTTCACTCTGTCACCTAGGCTGAAGTGCAGTGGCATGATCTCGACTCACTGCAACCTCCACCTCCCAGGTTCAAGTGATTTTCTTGCCTTAGCCTCCCGAGTAGCTGGGACTAGAAGTGTGTGTCACCATGCCCGGTTAATATTTGTAGTTTTAGTAGAGACAGGATTCGCCATGTTGGCCGTGCTGCTCTTGAACTCTTGGCCTCAAGTGACCCACCTCTGTTCAACTTCCCAAAGTGCTGGGATTACACGCATGAGCCACTGTGCCTGGCCATAGGTGGATTTATTGCGATGAAAGTTATACAGTATGCCTGCCTCTCCTGCCTCACCTTCCACCTCTGCCACCCATGAGGTAGCAAAACAACCTCTCTTCTTCCTCCTCTTCCTCAGCCTAACTTAGCAGGAAGACAATGAGGATGAAGACCATTATGATGATCCACTTCCGTTTAATGAATAGTAAATATGTTTCCTTTTCCTAGTGTGTTTTTTTGGTTGTTGTTTGTTTGTTTGTTTTTTGAGACGTAATCTCACTCTGTCACCCAGGCTGGAGTGTAGTGGCGCGATCTCGGCTCACTGCAAGCTCTGCCATTCTCCTGCCTCAGCCTCCAGAGTAGCTGGGACCACAGGTGCCCGCCACCACGCCCGGCTAATTTTTTTGTAATTTTTAGTAGAGATGGGATTTCACCATGCTAGCCAGGATGGTCTCCATCTCCTGACCTTGTGATCCGCCCGCCTAGGCCTCCCAAAGTGCTGGGATTACAGACGTGAGCCACTGCACCCAGCCTCCTCATGTTTTTTTAATAACATAGTCTTTTCTCTAGTTTACTTTATTGTAATACAGTATGTCATATATGTGACTTCCAAAATATGTGTTAAGCAACTGCTCCTGTTATCAGTAAGGTTTCCAGTCAACAGTAGGCTATTCGTTTAGTTCTGGGGAGACAAAAATTATATGCAGATTTTCTTTTTCTTATGTATTTAAAACAGAGATGAGGTCTTACTGTGTTGCCCAGGCTGTTCTCAAACTCCTAAGTTCAAGTGATCCTCCTGTCTCAGCCTCCCAAAGCGCTAGGATTACACGTGTGAGCCACCGTGCCAGCCTGTGCAGATTTTCAACTGCACAGAGGGTTGATGTTCTTAACCCCTGAGTTGTTCAGGGGTTAACTCTAACATGTTTATGATGATATGGTTTGGTGGTGTAAAGATTCAATAAGAATTTACTGCCAGGTGCAGTGGCTCACGCCTGTAATCCCAGCACTTTGGGAGGCTGAGGTGGGCAGATCATGAGGTCAGGAGTTCGAGACCAGCCTGCCCAACATGGTGAAACCCTGTCTCTACTAAAAATACAAAAATTAGTTGGGTGTGGCGGAGTGCACCTGTAATCCCAGCTACTCAGGAGGCTGAGGCAGGAGCAATCCCTTGAACCTGGGAGGCAGAGGTTGCAGTGAGCCAAAATCGTGCCACTGCACTCCTGCCTGGGCGACAGAGCAAGACTCCATCTCAAAAAAATAAAATAAAATAAGAATTTACTTTGAGGCCAGGCACGGTGGCTCATGCCTGTAATCCCAGCACTTTGGGAGGCCAAGGCAGGTTAATCGCTTGAGCTCAGGAGTTTGAGACCAGCCTGGCCAACATGGCGAAACCCTATCTCTATAAAAAATACAAAAATTAGCCAGGCATGGTGGCGCATGCCTGTAATTCCAAGCTACCTGGGAGGCTGAGGCATGAGAATCACTTGAACCCTGGAGGTGAAGGTTGCAGTGAGCCAAGAACGTGCCACTGTACTCCAGCCTGGGTGACAGAGTGAGACTCTGTCTCAAAGAAAAATAATTTACTTTGAGGGAGCATCTGAAGTTCTTCAAATATGTTAGCAATTCTGTAGTCCTTACCCTGACCACAGAGAATCTGCATGGGCCATGTATTTTGGAGAGAGAATTGTTTTTCTAAGATAGTGAATGACTTTCTGAAAAGCATTTACCCTATGATTCCAGCTGGTGAGAGTAGAGTCACAGTCTCCCACTTGAACTTGAGGACGTACAAATCATAATGTAGCAATAACATCCTAACACTAGGCCTATTCTGTACTTTGGAATTGGTGAAGCTTCTAAAAACAGATGGTTAGAGATTATCGCTTTTTATTCTTATACTATTTTTTTTCTGGTTCTAAAGGTAATATATGCAGAGAATTATAAAGAAAAAATAGAGAATGTGGCTGTTTTTAAAAAATCTTAGTTTTTGTACTAAGCCAACAAATACAGCATGCCTGGTGTGTGTTAGATGCTGTGAGAAAGGAATAAATATGAATAAATGGATATGATACCCACTCCTAAGATATTCAGAATTTTTCTGGAAAAGTAAGACTTAACTACAAAAACATTCCAAAAGAAAGGCAGTATTTTTTTTTTTTTTTTTTTTTTTTGAGACGGAGTCGCTCTGTTGCCCAGGCTAGAATGCAGTGGTGCAATCTTGACTCACTGCAACCTCTGCCTCCTGAGTTCAAGCCATTCTCCTGCCTCAGCCTCCCGAGTAGCTGGGATTACAGGTGCACGCCACCATGCCCAGCTACTTTTTGTATTATTAGTAGAGATGGGGTTTCGCCATGTTGGCCAGGCTGGCCTCAAACTCCTGACCTCAAGTGATCCGCCCACCTCGGCCTCCCAAAGTGCTGGGATTATAGGCGTGAACCACCATGCCCAGCCTGACAGTATTGATTTTTGTAATGCTAAAGTTATATGCAGTAAGTTCACAGAAGGAGCTGTCTGATAAAAGCATTTGTTCCCTAACAAGAACTGGTATTTTCAGTTAAAGGCTGGTGATAATGTACACATACTTGTGCTCTGGTCTCAGATTTATCCAGCTGCTGAATGCTTTCTCGGTGTTTTTTATTTGAACCAGCGTGTACTTATTAGGATTTGAAATATGACCAAAGTTTCTGGAGTTGAACATTTTCTGTTTCTCAACAGTGTTTATCCATGTAGGCCAGTAGCATAGTATTGTTCCTGAATTCTAATTCATTACCAGATTGACAGCTAGAACAGAATAGCCACCCAGGAAGGAACCTTCCCTCTCTCTTACCTCCCCCAATGAAGTTGGTATGTCTTTCTTCATGGGAAATGACAGGTTGTCAGAGATAATATTCATGCTGTTACTCACTAGCATACATAATATGCTTTTAGACTTCCAAAAACCAGACTGAAAGGCTTGGTCCTGTGGGGCAGTTCTGACAGAAACTGGCAGTGCATCCAGGAAAAAGGGGATGCTGAAATGATCATACTTAAGCTAGACCTGGGAATTCAAGGAAGCAGCACAAGCATAAAAAGAATGAAGAATGTCCAGAAATGGCAAATCCATAGAGACAAAGATTAGTGTTTCCCAGGGACTGAGGGGTGGCAGAATGAGGAGTAACAGAACTAAGAGGTACAAGGTATCTTTTGGGGATGATGAAAATATTCTAAAAGTAGATTATAATGATTGCACAACTCTGTAAATATACTAAAAACCATTGAATTGTATACTTTAAGCAGGTAAAAGAATGGAAAGTGGCAGAGTTGGGCTGGAGACCTGGGGTATAAATTATAGCCCTGGAGGCACAGAAAGATGGTAGCAGTGTGCATTGGGACAGTGTGATGGGAAAGAATACCATACTGGGCAGTGAGAGAACGGGGTTCTAAACTCAGCCCTGCTGTTATTTTGTCCCATTACTGACCCAACATGGGCCCTCAGCTTACCTAGGCCTCAGTTTTCCCACTTGTAAGGTGAGTAGAGTTATACTAGAGTCAATCTTTTGTTCCACTAACATACCAGAATGCATCCTTTTTTTTTCAGTCAACGTCTGTGTACCAGGCATGATACTGAGGTTACAAGAGGCAATATGTACTTCTTTCAATTAACTTGTTCTAATGGTGAAACAGACATGTAAATAAATTGTAAATTATAAGTACATAAATATCATTTGGCTTTGTAACATGAACATTTTCCCGTTTCATTAAATACTCCTCAAACTTGTAACTTTTTTTTTTTCAGACAGAGTTTCACTCTTGTTGTCCAGGCTAGAGTGCAATGGCGCATTCTCAGCTCACTACCTCAGGTGATCCACCCACCTTGGCCTCCCAAAGTGCTGGGATTACAGACGTGAGCCACTGCACCTGGCCACTTTTT
>NW_012104721.1:2076648-2085482 GCF_000951045.1 Mandrillus leucophaeus | reverse complement strand
TTTTTTTTTTTTTTTTTTTGTATTTTTGGTAGAGATGGGGTTTCTCCATGTTGATCACGCTTGTCTTGAACTCCGACCTCAAGTGATCCGCCCACCTCGGCCTCCCAAAGTGCTGGGATTACAGGCATGAGCCACTGCACCCGGCCATTGTAACTTTTAATGCCTATTTTAATAGTCTCATTGATACACTATATCAAACCATTCCAATCATGGGCATTTGGTTTTGTTGCTTTTTCACCATCTTAAATAATAGTGATGCACATTCTTATTTGTAAAATCTTTATCCAAAGGGGGAAGTGATAACCAAAGACCAAGTACATGAATAACTTACAATTTAGAACTTCAGAGGCTGGCACAGGGCCTCATGCCTGTAATCCTAGGACTTTAAGAGGCCAAGCAGGAGGATTGCTTGAGTTCAGGAGTTTGAGATCAGCCTGGGCAACAAAGTGAGACCCCGATCTCTACCAAAAAAAAAAAAAAAGAAAACAATTAGTCGGGCACAGTGGCATCCACCTACTGAGTAGTAATTCTAGCTACTCGGGAGGCTGAGGTGGAAGGATCACTTGAACCTAGGAGTTGAGGGGTGCAGTAAGCTATGATTGTGCCACTGAACTCTAGCCTGGGTGACAGAGCAAGACCATGTCTCTTAAAAAAAAAAAAAAGATATTCATCCGTAAATGTTTAGGTAAATACAGAAGAGAATTATGATATCCATCTGGCAAGACCTCTCAGAGATAGAATTTGAACTTAGCCTTGGGGGAGATAGGCAGGCAAGATGAGTAAGATTTGGATATAATAAGATGAAAGTTGAGGCAAGATTAGGGTGTAGGAAGATTTGTCAAAATGGATGCTGAAGCGCTTTTGCAAAACAGCCAGGGAATAGATGAAAAGGCAGCTTGTTAGCTAAGTGTTAAATCATTGCGTGGGAGAGTCTCAGCGAATGTTTCAAACTTAAAAACTGTAGGTTATTGAGAGATGACTGAACAACAATGTTGGAGGAGAGAGTAGAAGATAATGACCATGCTAAGATACCTTTTCTCTCATATATTGAGAATAGTTGGAAAAAGAATAGTTCCTGTTACAGAAGTTTGCAGAGAAAAAGATGTTTTAAATTAAATCTGGTTTCATTTTGAATGAGATGGTAAAAGAAGACTGGAAAAGCTAGAGGAAGAAAAAGAATTTTGGCTGTTTTCACAGATGGAATGTGGGCTTTATAGGGTATTTGATGTTCTCCAAGTTTTCTCTAGTTCTGAAAGGCCTTTTGCCTCTAGGAGGAACAGTAGTGACATGGCTTTAATGAGCTCAGAACTCTCACACCTTCCCTCTCCATAATTTCTGCTGCTTTCTTGGCCTCGACTTTTTTTGTTTGTTTGTTTTGAGATGGAGTCTCACTCTGTCACCCAGGCTGCAGTGCAGTGGCGCGATCCTGGCTCACTGCAACCTCCACCTCCCAGGTTCAAGTGATTCTCCTGCCTCAGCCTCCCAACTAGCTGGGACTAGAGGCACTTGCCACCACGCCCGGCTAAGTTTGTGCTTTTAGTAGAGATGGGGTTTCACCATGTTAGCCAGGCTGGTCTTAAACTCCTGACCTCAGATGATCTGCCCACCTTGGCTTCCCTAAAGTGCTGGAATTACAGGCATGAGCCACTGCACCTGGCCTCATTTCTTTCCTATTGAGATTATTTTCTTATTCTTGCCATGTCCCCTCTTTTGAAAGTCTTACTTAGGCCATTAGTAAATGGCTGTACAGCCTTGGTGTATTCATTTGCTATTCCTGGCATAACAAATTACCACACAGGCTGGGCACAGTGGCTCACACTTGTAATCTCAGCACTTTGGGAGGCCAAGGTGGGTGGATCACGAGGTCAAGAGATTGAGACCATCCTGGCCAACGTGGTGAAACCCTGTCTCTACTAAAAATACAAAAAAAAAAAATTAGCTGGGCATGGTGGTGCACACCTGTAGTCCCAGCTACTTGGGAGACTGAGGCAGGAGAATCACTTGAACCTGGGAGGCAGAGGTTGCAGTGAGCTGAGATCACACCACTGCGCTCCAGCCTGGCAACAGAGTGAGACTCCGTCTCAAAAACAAACAAACAAAAAAATTACCACACATTTTATGGCTTAAACCACATAAATTTATTATTTACCATGTGTAGGTCATAAATTGAACACTGGTAACTGGGCTAGCAATCTTCACACCTTGGCCTTCTGAAGTATTAGGATTACAGGCATGAGTCACTGCTCCTGGCCTGAGCTCCAATCAGGGTTTCAGCAGGACTGCCTTCCTTTCTGGAGGCTCAAGGAGAGGGTCTAGTTCCTCGAATATTGGGTTGTTGGCAGAACTCAGTTTCTCGTGGTTGTAGAACTGAGATCTCTGTTTTGTTACTGGCTGTCAGCTGAAAGTTGTTCCCAGCTTCTAAAGGTGACTTACATCCCTTGGCTCATGACTCCCTTCTTCCACTTTCAAAGCCAACAATGGCAGATTGCATCCCCTTCACACATCGAATCTCTTTTTCTTCTTCCATTTCATCTCTGACCCCCTTCCTCTGCCTTTCTCACCTACATTTGTGAGCTTATGATTAGATTGGGGCCAAATGGACAATCCAAGACAAACTCTAGGATCTCAAGGTTCTTAACCTTAATCATACCTGCAAAGCCGTGTTTCCTCACGTATAATCCATATTCACAGGATCCAGGGATTAGAGAAAGGACTTTTTTTTTTTTTTAGTTTTGCTCTTTCACCCAGGCTGGAGTGAAGTGGCGAGATCTTGGCTCACCGCAACATTTGACCCCCGGTTCAAGCGATTCTCCTGCCTCAGCCTCTCGAGTAGCTGGGATTACAGGCATGTGCCATCATGCCCGGCTAATTTTTGTATTTTTAATAAGAGACAGAGTTTCACGATGTTGGCCAGGCTGGTCCTGAATTCTTGACCTCAGGTGATCTACCTGTCTAGTCCTCCCAAAGTACTAGGATTACAGGCATGAGCCACCACACCCTGCCGGAAAGGACATTTTTGTGGGGCCGTTATTCTCTACTTGCAATACTTGATAGGAAATTCAGCAGATCCACTCTAAGGAACTGTGCTAAGATACTTCTCACTGTATCCATTTCCATTTGTATTCTGTGTAGTATTCCTCTTTTTCAGTGTAGGAGTTGTGTGTGTCTGTTTGAAGTGACCTTAATTCTGAACACCAGTCTCTTTTTCTTAGATATGTCTTGTCGTTCAAGACTTGCAACACTAAACGAGAAATTGACAGCCCTTGAACGGAGAATAGAGTACATTGAAGCACGGGTGAGTTTGATGGGCCAGGGCATTCCAAGAGAGAATGCGCATTTCCACTTATTACTGAAAAAAACCTGAAAGCAGAAACAGTCTTAGGAAGCTTAAGCACTGGCCAGACATGGTGGCTTACGCCTGTAATCCCAGCATTTTGGGAGGCCGAGGTGGCGGATCACCTGAGGTCAGGAGTTCAAGACCAGCCTGGCCAACATGGTGAAACGCCATCTCTACTAAAAATACAAAAATTAGCCAGGCATGGTGGCTCACACCTGTAGTCCCAGCTACTCGGGAGGCTGAGGCAGGAGAATCACTTGAAACTGGGAGGCAGAGGTTGCAGTGAGCCGAGGTCGCACCACTGCATTCTAGCCTGGGTGGCAGAGTGAGACTCCGTCTCAAAAAAAGAAAAGAAAAGTTAAGCAGATTGCCTGGATTTGAACCAGGTTTCTGTGACTTCACAGCTATCTTCTTTTCTACTATTTCTCACTGCCTAGGATCTAAAGAAAGAATTTTTTTTAGACCCCTCTAATCTTTTTGAATTTATCTAAATGTCAATTTTCCTTTCCTTTCACAGGTGACAAAAGGTGAGACACTCACCTAGAACAGTGACGTGCTGCTGCTGGGAAGTTGCTTTACACAACACAGGCCACATGGGAAAGGCCCCAGCAGCCTTCAGCTCCTTCCTTTCTCCTTAAAGAGCAACAGGGCTTATTCTTGTTTTTCTTTTTTCAAAAGTGTGGCCTTTGGGCTCTGCCATCTGGGGTGTGGTGTGTTATGTGGGGAGAAGTCCAGAGGAACTGTTGGAAACGACATTAGGCATTTTACCTTTTCAGTAACATTTTATAGATCTACTTGTCAATGTATTTGAGACATTCACAGCCAAAACCCTGGGACTCTTTGTGAAGGTCCTCCCCGCCTCTATCTTTCTTTCTCTCTGTCTCAAACTTTCCTTAGAGTTCTCATTGCCTTTGTACTGCTTCTGTGAACAGTCTTTATCTCCTCCCCACCTTTGGTGGGAAGTGGGGGGCAATCCTGGCCAAGACACTCATGCCCTGGCAATGTGGCTGCCAGAGAATGTTGTTGCAGACCCACCAGTTTCTTGTTGATTTGGGGAGGTCAAGGCCAGGCCCCCACTTGGCTTGAAGGGACATTTTTAGACTTTTCTTTCTGTCACTTGGGAGTGTCTATGCCTCCCATATTTCCCTAATAAACTCAACTTTTTATCTGACTGCTGTGATTATGGTGGGGAGAGGAGCTAGAGGTGGACTTACTTATTGCACAGAAATGTAATATATGGCATTATTATTCTAACATAAAACTTTCAGATGCAGCTGTTTGATTCAAAGCCTAGGTGGCTTACCAGCCCAAGTCCCCATGTTTGGACTCTGAGCTGACTAGCTCATCCTGGGAATCATTTGGTCATTCAGCACATTTACCAAGTATTTACTATGTAGGCATGTTAAACTCCAATAAAAGATACAGCATTGAATCAGACATGATGCTTACAGTCTGTTGAAATACCAGCATTCACACAATTTAGCCACAATCCAAGGCAGATTATTAATTTTATAAAGGCAGAAGCTAAATGTCTACTTCTTTGAAAAACAGATAGCCGGGTGCAGTGGCTCATGCCTGTAATACCAGCACTTTGGGAGGCCAAGGTGGGTAGATCATGAGGTCGGGAGATCGGGACCATCCTGGCTAACACAGTGAAACCCTGTCTCTACTGAAAATACAAAAAATTAGCTGGGCGTGGTGGCGGGTGCCTATACTCCCAGCTACTTGGGAGACTGAGGCAGGAGAATCGCTTGAAACCGGGAGGTGCAGGTTGCAATAAGCCGAGATCACGCCACTTCACTCCAGCCTGGTGACAGAGCAAGACTACGTCTCAAAAAAAAAAAAAAAAAAAAAGAAAAACAGATGGTTTAAACTTTTCATTTTGGTATCCAAAGCTTACTATAAACTTGTACCAACCTACTTCTAAAGGCTTATCCACTATATAGAATCTATTTTAGTCACACAGAAATCATTATACTCTGTATACACTGATTTCCCTCAATTCAAATCATATTTGCCATTCAAAGTCTAGCGCAAGGGCCAGCACGGTGGCTCATGCGCGTTATCCCAGCACTTTGGGAGGCCGAGGCGGGTGGATCACAAGGTCAGGAGGTCGAGACTGTCCTGGCTAACAGGGTAAAACGCCGTCTCTACTAAAAAAAAAAAATACAAAAAAAATTAGCGGGGCATGGTGACGGGCGCTGTAGTCCCAGCTACTCAGGAGGCTGAGGCAGGAGAATGGCGTGAACCTGGGAGGCGGAGCTTGCACTGAGCCAAGATAGCGCCACTGCACTCCAGCCTGGGTGACAGAGGGAGACTCCATCTCAAAAAACAAAAAACAAAGTGTAGCTTAAGCCAAATTTCCCCCTGAAAGTTCTCTTAGACTTGACTTTTTCATTTAGCATTGCCCTTTTCCTCTTCTCAGTTCCTCCCAATCCTACCATGCTGACACTGTGCTTCAGCTCTGGATTTGATCTTGATACGGATTTGTCTCCGATTTAGCATGTGCATCCTAGAATAGAAATGGACATCTTTGGCCAGGTGCAGTGGCTCACACCTGTAATCCCATCACTTTGGCTGGGTGGATCACTTGAAGTTAGGAGTTTGAGACCAGCCTGGCCAACATGGTGAAACCCAATCTCTACTAAAAATACAAAAATTAGCTGGGCATGGTGGCAGGCACCTGTAATCCCAGCTACTCAGGAGGCTGAGGCAAGAGAATCACTTGAACCTGCAGAGGTTGCAGTGAGCCGAGATTGCGCCACTGGACTCCAGCCTGGGTGACAGAGGAAGACTCCGTCTCAAAAAAAAAAATAATAATATGTTCTAAACGAGTTAGTGCCCTTAATAGTACCATATTGCTAGGTGTGGTGGTGTGTACCTGTAATCCCAGTTACTCAGGAGGCTGAGGTGGGAGGATAGCTTGAGCCTAGCAGGTCAACACAAGCCTGAGCAACATAATGAGACCCGTCTTTATTTTTTTTAATTTTTCTATTTTTTTAGTTAGCTCTTTTTTCTTTCTTTTTTTTGAGACAGAGCCTTGCTCTGTTGCCAGGCTGGAGTGCTGTGGCACAATCTTGGCTCACTGCAACCTCCACCTGCCAGGTTCAAGGGATTCTCCTGCCTCAGCCTCCTGAGTAGCTGGGACTACAGGTGCCTGCCACCACACCTGGCTAATTTTTTATATTTTTAGTAGAGACGGGGGTTTCACCATGTTAGCCAGGATAGTCTTGATCTCTTGACCTTGTGATCCACCCACCTTGGCCTCCCAAAGTGCTGGGATTACAGGTGTGAGCCACCGAGCCCGGCAACTCTTTTCTTCTTTTTACGCCCAGCCAACTCATCATAATTTTTTTAATTATAATTTTTTTAATCTACCTTTTTTTTTCAAGATGGAGTTCGAGACCCACCTGGGCAATGTGGCAAGACCCCATCTCCACTAAAGATACAAAAATTAACTGGGCATGGTGGCATGCACTTGTAGTCCCAGCTACTCAGGAGGCTGAAGTGGGAAGATTGCTTGAGCCCAGGAGGTGGAAGCTGCAGTGCTGAGATTGCACCACTCCACTCCATTCCAGGCAACAGAGTGTGACCCTGTCTTAAAAAACAAACAAACAAACAAACAAAAATCTGTGAGTGGAAAATGAGCTAAATTTAAAATTTTCCTCTAAGCCATTCATAGGCACCTTCAAGGGAACCTCTTCACGCCTGTATACTTTGAAATGTTTTTTACTCTGTAATTTGGTTTAATTCACTTATTTACTGAAAAGTAAGAGGTTTGAGCCCATGAGCAATTAGGCATAGATTGCAAGTCCCTTGATAATAAAGCAGTTTTCAGTCTGTCTTTAAAAATTAAGCTTGGGCCGGGCACCGTGGCTCACGCCTGTAATCCCAGCACTTTCGGAAGCCAAGGTGGGCAGATCACGAGGTCAAGAGATCGCGACCATCCTTGCCAACATGGTTGAAGCGGATTTCAGAAGCAGAAAAAATAGGGAGCTTATTGTCTGGCTGATCGTTACAGAAGTACCCAGTTCTGTCATTCCACTCTTGTTACTCAGACATTTAACTACCCATGTTTATTTCACCAAGCTAAAGAAGTATAGTACAGGTTGATGATCTGCATTCTGAAAATTGGAAATGCTTCAAAATCTAAAACTTTTTGAGTATTGACATGGCACTCAAAGGAAATGCTCATTGGAGCATTTTGGATTTTGGATTAGGGATGCTCAACGAGTAAGTATATAAAGACGTTCCAAAAGATTTCAGATTTCCAAAAGCTGAAAAAATCCCAAATCCAAAACACCTCTGGTCCCAAGCATTTCAGATAACACTCAGCCTGTACTATAAGCCACACTAAGTGGGGTAGAGGCCAGCCGTGGTGTCTTATACCTATAGTCCTAGCACTTTGGGAGGCTGAGGCAGGAGGATTGCTTGAGCCCAGGAATTTGAGACCAGCCTGGGCAACATAGTGAGACCCCTCTCTATAAAAGCAGTTTTTAAATTAGGAGGGTGTGGTGGCACAAGCCTATAGTCCCAGCTACTGGGGAGGCTGAGTTAGGAGGATCACTGGAGCCCAGAAGTTCGAGGCTGCAGTGAGCTATGATCATGCCACTGCATTCCAGCCTTGGTGACAGAGTGATACACCATCTCAAAAACATGGTATGGGGGCTGGGTGCTGAGGTTTATGGCTCCCAGCACTTTGGGAGGCTGAGGCAGAGGGATCACTTGAGGCCAGAAGTTCAACACCAGCCTGGCCAACAGCAAAACCCTGTCTCTACAATAAAAAGAAAAATAGAAAAAATAAACATGGTGGTGGGGACAGGAAGCCTGTTGTTCATTTCTAGGCTCCTTCCCAGTATTTATACTCAGATTCATGCTGTTGCCTGCAAAAAAGGTTGGCCCCCAGTTGCCTCTGGATAATATGATTTAGAAAATTTGCTCTGGCAGCTTGCAGACAATTGCTGCCGTTAGTAATTGTACAAAAATACATGGCTGGGCACAGTGGCTCACACCTGTAATCCCAGCATTTTGGGAGGCCAAGGTGGGCAGATCACTTGAGGTCAGGAGGTTGAGACCAGGCTTGTCAATATGGTGAAACCCCATCTCCACTAAAAATGAAAAACAAAAAATTAGGCTTGATGATGTGCGCATGTAATCCCAGCTACTTGGGACGCTGAGGCACAAGAATCGCTTGAACCTTGGAGGTGGAGTTTGCAGTGAGTTGAGGTCACACCACTGCACTCCAGCCTGGGCAGCAGAGCTGGATTCTGTCTCAAAACAACAACAGGCTGGGCGCGGTGGCTCAAGCCTGTAATCCCAGCACTTTGGGAGGCCAAGATGGGTGGATCACGAGGTCAGGAGATCGAGACTATCCTGGCTACCACAGTGAAACCCCGTCTCTACTAAACAATACAAAAAACTAGCCGGGCGTGGTGACAGGCGCCTGTAGTCCCAGCTACTTGGGAGGCTGAGGCAGGAGAATGGCGTAAACCCGGGA
>NW_012104721.1:2070365-2076393 GCF_000951045.1 Mandrillus leucophaeus | reverse complement strand
GCAGTGGCGTGATCTTGGCTCACTGCAACCTCCACCTCCCACGCTCAAGCGATTCTCATGCCTCAGCCTCCTGAGTAGCTGGGATTACAGGAATGCGCCACCAGGCCCAGCTAATTTTTGTATTTTTAGTAGAGACAGGGTTTCACCAGGTTGGCCAGGCTGGGGTTTCTTCATTTAATTTTTCTTTATTTATTTGTTTTCTTTGTTTTTAGAGACAGAGTCTCACTATGCTGCTTAGGCTAGTCTCAAACTCCTGGGCTCAAGCAATCTTCCCGCTTTGGCCTCCCAAAGTGTTGGGATTACAGGAATGAGCCACTGTGCCCGACTAGTTTATTTTCTAAAGAAAAGTTACCCTGGAGGATCACTTGAGGCCAGGAGTTTAAGACCAGCCTGGGCACCACAGTGAGACACCGTATCTGTTAAAAAATAAAAAGTAAAGCCACCCTGTTCACTAAATTGGCAAAAGATTAGGACTAGCAAGAATTAAAACTCACAGAACATTAGGGTGAGAAAGAATCTTAGAGATAATCTAGTCTGCCCCTGCCATTCTGGGAATATAGAAGCAAACCCAGACAGGTTGAGTGACATGTCCATCCTGGTGGCAAAGCCAAAACTAAAACCTTATTCCCAGGTCAGTGCAGAGCCACTCAGGATCTCATAAATCAGTTTTGTGTTTTCTGTACCATACTGGCCCTCTACTAGCCTCTCCCTGGATCTCACTGATACCATGAGAGTGCAAAAAAAGCAATTGTTCGTTACATTTATCAAAGTGGTGGTATCCATTGGCATCAACATTTGCATTTAGGACAAAGTTATCCTTGGCACCTTTGAACTTGCTAAGACTATCAAGTGTGAAGTTTGTATTATGCCTCAGCTGCATCTTCCAACCATAACGGTTTTTTAAAAAATGATTTTATTGGATAGGTGTGATGGCTTATGTGTGTAATCCCATTACTTTGGGAGGCTGAGGTGGGAGGATTGCTTGAGCCCAGGAGTTTTGAGAACAAGCTGGGCAACCCAGAGAGACCTCCACCACAAAAAATAAACAAAATCAGGCGGGTGTGGTGGTGCATGCCTGTAGTTCCAGTTACTCATGGGGCTGAGGCAGGAGGATTGCCTAGGCCCAGGAGGTCATAGCTATAGTGAGCCAAGATCACACCACTGCACTTCAGCCTGGGCGACAAAGCAAGACTCTGTCTCAATAAATAAATAAATGAAATGAAATGTTTCAATTCAATAAATGATAAATGCTTCAGTGTGGCTTTCACAAACATTTTGTCTAAGAAGTTGTTTATTAGCATTAAATACATTGTGTATCTATTATGTGTGAGGCACTGGAGATAACATGAGAAACAGACACAGTTTCTAGGCTTATGGAGCTTATAGTGTAGTCACTTGTTCACTGTATGTTCTCAAACCAAAAGATGCTAGAATCACATTTGCAGAAAAACCTCAGGAAAACACAACATACACAAAGGAGCAATGCAGTATCAACTTCCCTACGTGATAAAGATACCATAGGCCAAAATTGTATTGTACATGGAAATGATGTTTGGGTTTTTTTGTTTGTTTGTTTGTTTTTGTTTGTTTACCATTGTAAAAGTAATACATCACCACATATACATTATGGACACACACATGCATTTGAAAAGCATTAACAATTGACCTGAATAAATATATAAAGAACTATTAAAACTCAGCAGTAAGAAAACAGCTAAAAAACAGGTGAAATATTTGAACTGACACCTTGAAGACAATACAAGAATGGCAAACTGGCCGGGGGTGGTGGCTCATACCTGTAATCCCAGCACTTTGGGAAGCCAAGACGGATGGATCACCCGAGGTTAGGAGTTCGACATCAGCCTGGCCAACATGGTGAAACTCCGTCTCTACTAAAAATACAAAAATAAGCCAGTTGTGGTGGTGCACATATATAGTCCCATCTACTCAGGAGGCTGAGGCAGGAAAATCACTTGAAACTGGGAGGCGGAGGTTGCAGTGAGCTGAGATCACACCACTGCACTCCAGCCTGGGTGACAGAGTGAGACTCTGTCTCAAAAAAAAAAAAAAGAATGGCAAACAAAATACAACAGATTTTTTAATGTTCATAAGCATGATGAGTGGGTTTTCATGTTCATGTGTGAGGTGTGCCTCCCTCAAACCTTGTTATGATGTCAACACATTGCCTACCTGATGAGAAGTGAAAAAAAACAGTGAAAAGGCAGTTTACAGAATGGGAGAAAACATTTGCAAATCATACATCCAATAAGGACTTCAATAGCAAGGAAACAATTTTAAAATGGGCAAAGGACCTAAGTAGACATTTCCCAACAGAAGACATTAAATGACCAAAAGATAAGTGTTGGTGAGGATGTGGAGAAAATGGAACCCTCCCAGGCTCTTGGTGGGAATGTATATTAGTACAGCCATTATGGCAAACAGTACGGAGTTTCCTCGAAAAACTAAAAATGGAATTACCATATGATCCAGCAATCTCACTTCTGGGTATATGTATACAGGAAATGAAAATCAGTATTTTGGAGAGATATCTGCACTCCCATGTTCATTGCAGCACTATTCACAATAACCACATTATGGAATCAAGTGTCCATTGCCAGATGAATGGATAAAGAAAACGAGGGCCAGGTACAGTGGCTCACGCCTGTAATCCCAGCACTTTGGGGGGCCAAGGTGGGCGGATCACCTGAGGTCAGGAATTTGAGACCAGCCTGGTCAACATGGTGAAACCCCGTCTCTACTAAAAATACAAAATTAGCCAGGTGTGGTGGTGGGCGCCTGTAATCCCAGCTCCTCTGGAGGCTGAGGCAGGAGAATCGCCTGAATCCAGGAGGCAGAGGTTGCAGTGAGCCAAGATCACACCACTGCACTCCTGCTTGGGCAACAAGAGCGAAACTCTGTCTCAAAAAAAAGAAAAAGAAAAAATGGGCCGGGCGCGGTGGCTCACGCCTGTAATCCCTGCACTTTGGGAGGCCGAGGCGGGTGGATCACGAGGTCAGGAGATCGAGACCACCCTGGCTAACACGGTGAAACCCCGTCTCTACTAAAATACAAAAAATTAGCCGGGCGCGGTGGCTGTCTCTTATACACATCTAGATGTGTATAAGAGACAGCCACTGCACTCCAGCCTGGGTGACAGAGTGAGACTCTGTCTCAAAAAAAAAAAAAAGAATGGCAAACAAAATACAACAGATTTTTTAATGTTCATAAGCATGATGAGTGGGTTTTCATGTTCATGTGTGAGGTGTGCCTCCCTCAAACCTTGTTATGATGTCAACACATTGCCTACCTGATGAGAAGTGAAAAAAAACAGTGAAAAGGCAGTTTACAGAATGGGAGAAAACATTTGCAAATCATACATCCAATAAGGACTTCAATAGCAAGGAAACAATTTTAAAATGGGCAAAGGACCTAAGTAGACATTTCCCAACAGAAGACATTAAATGACCAAAAGATAAGTGTTGGTGAGGATGTGGAGAAAATGGAACCCTCCCAGGCTCTTGGTGGGAATGTATATTAGTACAGCCATTATGGCAAACAGTACGGAGTTTCCTCGAAAAACTAAAAATGGAATTACCATATGATCCAGCAATCTCACTTCTGGGTATATGTATACAGGAAATGAAAATCAGTATTTTGGAGAGATATCTGCACTCCCATGTTCATTGCAGCACTATTCACAATAACCACATTATGGAATCAAGTGTCCATTGCCAGATGAATGGATAAAGAAAACGAGGGCCAGGTACAGTGGCTCACGCCTGTAATCCCAGCACTTTGGGGGGCCAAGGTGGGCGGATCACCTGAGGTCAGGAATTTGAGACCAGCCTGGTCAACATGGTGAAACCCCGTCTCTACTAAAAATACAAAATTAGCCAGGTGTGGTGGTGGGCGCCTGTAATCCCAGCTCCTCTGGAGGCTGAGGCAGGAGAATCGCCTGAATCCAGGAGGCAGAGGTTGCAGTGAGCCAAGATCACACCACTGCACTCCTGCTTGGGCAACAAGAGCGAAACTCTGTCTCAAAAAAAAGAAAAAGAAAAAATGGGCCGGGCGCGGTGGCTCACGCCTGTAATCCCTGCACTTTGGGAGGCCGAGGCGGGTGGATCACGAGGTCAGGAGATCGAGACCACCCTGGCTAACACGGTGAAACCCCGTCTCTACTAAAATACAAAAAATTAGCCGGGCGCGGTGGCGGGCGCCTGTAGTCCCAGCTACTCGGGAGGCTAAGGCAGGAGAATGGCGCGAACCCGGGAGGCAGAGCTTGCAGTGAGCTGAGATGGTGCCACTGCACTCCGGCCTGGGCGACAGAGTGAAGACTCCGCCTCAAAAAAAAAAAAGAAAAAATGAATATATGCATGTTCTCACTCATATGTGGAAATGCATGTTCTCACTTATATGTGGAATTTTTTTGTCTTTTTGAGACGGAGTCTCACTCTGTCGCCAAGAGCGAAACTCCGTCTCAATAAGTAAATAAATAAATAAATAAATAAAAATTAAATAAGTTGAACTCACAAAAGCAGAGAGTAGAATGGTGGTTGCCAGAGTCAGGGGTTTGAGATGAAACGGGGAGATATTGGTCAAAGGGTATGAGGCACCCTTTTGGTTGGGAGGAGTATATTCTGGAGATCTGTTATACAGCATGATGACTATAGTTAATAATGTATATTTGAAAATTGCTAAGAGTGTAGTTTTTTGCTTTTTTTTTTTTTAAGACAGGGTCTTGCTCTGTCACCAGGCTGGAGTGCAGTGGTGCGATCTTGACTCACTGCAACCTCCGCCTCCTGGGTGACAGAGCAGGAGCACTGTCATCTTGGACAAACACCACCACTTTAAGTTCCAATTCCCTTTCTAGCCTCATACATTTCAAGGAAATCACTTCTCTTCTAGCTATAAGCAGCTAGAAAGAGCAGACAGTAAAACACAGATAAGACAGCTCGGGCTCAGAGGGCGGTGGGGATAAAGTCTCTTGGGTGACTGCCAAACTTCACGCTCATACAATGTGCCCCAGTAAAACAGTGGGCCTTAATAAGCACATTCCTTTCCCTCAGGTGCACTAAGATAGGGAAGCTAAAAGCAGACTCGGGGGATATGCCCGCAGCTGCAGAAAGAAGTACAGGAACAGACACAACTCTCCCTCCCAGATAAGCACAACAAAGAAACACAGAAGCAGTCCAAGTCTCTGATAAACTCTCCAACCCTGAATCCTTAAAAACTCTCAGTATGTAAGATTGTGCAGCTTCTGACCTAACTTGGTCAGAAGTCCCTCCCAGGTTTGAAATAAACCTGTTTATTGACTGTCAAGCCACCCTTCGTGTTTCTCTCCTTTTTGTTTAATTCTTACACTAGGTTCAAGCGATTCTCCTGCCTCAGCCCCCCGAGTAGCTGAGACTACAAGCACCCACCACCATGCCTGGCTAATTTTTGTATTTTTAGTAGAGATAGGGTTTCACCATGTTGGCCAGGCTGGTCTTGAACTCCTGACCTCAGATGATCTGCGTGCCTTGGCCTCCCAAAGTGCTGGGATTACAGGCATGAGCTACTGTACCCAGCCAAGAGAATAGACCTTAAATATTCTCACCACAAAAAAACTGAGGTGTTAGATATGTTAGCTTGATTTAAAAAAAATTTTTTTTAATTTTTAATTTTTTTACAAAATAGAGATAGGGTTACACTATGTTGCCCAAGCTGGTCTTGAACTCCGGGCTCAAGCCATCCTCCCACCTGGGTCTCCCAAAATGGTGGGATAACAGACGTGAGCCGCTGCACTTGGCCAGCTTGATTATTTTTTAATGGCAAACAAGCTCATGAAAAGATGTTCAACATTGTTAGTTACTAGAGAAGTACAAATTAAACCTCAATAATATACCACTATACATCTATTAGAATGGCTAAAAAATTTTATTTTGTTTATTTATTTATTTATTTATTTTGAGACGGAGTCTCGCTCTGTCGCCCAGGCTGGAGTGCAGTGGCGGGATCTCGGCTCACTGCAAGCTCCGCCTCCCGGGTT
>NW_012104721.1:2065359-2070109 GCF_000951045.1 Mandrillus leucophaeus | reverse complement strand
ATCTCTACTAAAAATACAAAAAATTAGCCAGGCGTGGTGGCGGGCGCCTGTAGTCCCAGCTACTTGGGAGGCTGAGGTAGGAGAATGGCATGAACCCAGGAGGCGGAGCTTGCAGTGAGCCGAGATCATGCCAATGCACTCCAGCCTAGGCGGCAGAGGGAGACACTGTCTCGAAACAAAAGAACAAAACCTCAAATCTGATAATACCAACTGTAGACAAGAATGTGGAGCAACTGGAACAGTCATACGTTGCTGGTGAGAATGCAAAATGATACAACCGCTCTGGGGAAACAGGTTAGCAATTTCTCATGAAGTTAAACATGTACTTCCCATTTGACCTAGCAATCTCCTAGGTGATTCTTACCCAAGAGAAACAAAACTTAAGTTTGCAAGAAACCTGTACACAAATGTATACAGCAGCTTTATCGTTGCTAACAACTGGAAACAAACCAATATCTTACAGTTGGTAAGTAGATAGTGTGGAATACCCTTGGCAATAAAAATAAGTTGTTATATACTACAACTTGGATGAATCTCAAATGCATTATGCTAAGTGAAAAAAAGCCAAACTCAAAAGGCTACATACATATGATATGATTTGGTTGTGTAACATTCTGGAAAGGCAAAACTATAGGGACAGAAGACAGACAGATCAGTGGTTGCCAGGGATTAAGAGTGGGAGCAGGGTTTGACCATGAAGGAGTTTTGGGGGTGATGATATTCTGTTTTTTTTTTTTTTTTTTGAGATGGAGTCTCACTTTCACCCAGGCTGGAGTGCAGTGGCACGATCTCGATCTCGGCTCACTGCAAAAACTGGAAACAAAGGCAGTAAATATGACAACATGCTAATTACATATGAGATTATCAGTATTTGCTTTATTATTGTACTTGTATTTTTTAATTAGCTGACATACAAACAAGGTAAAATATATCCCCCTTAGAGAAAATTTAGAAAAGACAGAGAAGGAGATAGAAAAAGTCACCAGTTGTCTTTTATTCATTTATTTATTTATTTATTGAGACAGAGTCTCGCTCTGTCACCCAGACTGCAGTGCAGTGGTGCCATCTCTGCTCACTGCAAGCTCCGCCTCCCAGATTCACGCCATTCTCCCGCCTCAGCCTCCAGAATAGCTGGGACTACAGGCGTCCACCACCATGCCTGGCTAATTTTGTTTTTGTATTTTTAGTAGAGACGGGGTTTCACCATGTTAGCCAGGATGGTCTTGATCTCCTGACGTCGTGATCCGCCCGCCTCAGCCTCCCAAAGTGCTGGGATTACAGGCGAGGTCCATCGCGCACGGCCCACCAGTTGCCTTTAGACATTGTATTTTTTATTATTTTCTACATGTCTTTTTGCACAATGAAAAGTGAACCGTAAGAACAATTTTGCCTGTGGTTTTACTTAGTATATTCTAAACTTGTTTCCTTTGCAATTTTTTTTTTTTTTTTTTTGAGACACAGTCTTGCTCTGTTACTCAGGCTAAAGTGCAGTGTCGCGATTGCAGTGTCGCGATCACAGTTCACTGCAGGCTTGACCTTCCTGAGCTCAGGTGATCCTCCAGCGTCAGCCTCCTGAGCAGCTGGGACTATAGGTGCACCCATGCCTGGCTAATTTTTTGTATTTTTTGTAGAGACAGGATTTCATCATGCTGCCCAGGCTAGTGCTGAACTCCTCAGCTCAAGTGATCTGCCCACCTCAGCCTCCCAAAATGCTGGGATTACAGCATTTGTAATCCCCTTCCTCTTAAATGATCTTTGAAACATATTTGCAATCTCAAAGCCTGCATTTATCTAAACAACTGGTTTCATTTTAGGGATGTAGGCATTTCTGTAATATTAAACTGGTATATTTCACCTCGCTATCATGGTATCCCCTCAGTACAACTGAGGGGATGTTTGCATGAATCTTGTGAATTATGATGGCTCTGAGCCATTGTAATTTGATTAACCGAAGTCTTACTTTGGGGTTTATTTTATTTTTATTATTTATTATTATTTTTTTTGAGATGGAGTCTCACTCTGTCGCCCATGCTGGAGTGTAGTGGTGCTATCTGGGATCACTGCAACCTCTGCCTCCTGGATTTAAGTGATTCTCCCACCTCAGCCTCCCAAGTAGCTGGGACTACAGGCACGGGCAACCATGCCAGGTAATTTTTTGTATTTTTAGTAGAGACGGGATTTCACCATGTCGGCTAGGCTGGTCGCGAACTCCTGACCTCAAGTGATCTCCTCACTTTGGCCTCCCAAAGTGCTGGGATCACAGGCGTGAGCCACCACGTCTAGTCTACTTTGGGATTTTTCTCTACAACATTTTCATGTTGTTAATGTAGCTGGGGGTCCAGCATCACTGCTGGTCACTTAATCTGGCTGGAGGCCACCAGGATACACCATCTCTTTGTAGTAAGCTGTTAAGGAGAGCCCTAGGCAAAATTACTTAGGTTCATGGTGTCAGTGCTTTTGTGGAGATGTCCAACTCCTGAGGTTCACTCATACTGTCATTTTTTCCTAAGGCATCAGGTGATGAGCCTCTCTGACCCAGCATTCTGACTACACTACCCTTTTCACATTCTTTTCTTTCTTTTTTTTCTTTTTTTTTTTTGTGAGACAGGGTCTGGTTCTGTTGCCCAGGCTGGAGTACCCTGGCATGATCACAGCTCACTGCAGCCTCGACCTCCCGGGCTCAAGTGATCCTCCTGCTTCAGCCTCCTGAGTAGCTGGGACTACAGGTGCACGCCACCATTCCTGGCTAATTTTTTCATTTTTTATAGAGACAGGACCTCGCTATGTTGCCCAGGCTGGTTTCAAACTCCTGGACTCAAGTGATCTATCTCCCTTGGGTTCCCAAAGTCTTGTGATTACAGGCATACGGTGCCTGGCCTTCACATTCTTATATACCCTTCTGTTTCCTTAGTTGTGAAATGGAGATAATGACATAGCCTTAATTCATGTGGGATGCTTAGCACAGTGCCTGGCACTTGATAGACTTTTTCTTTCTACTTGAAATTTATTTTTGAGCTGGGCATGGTGGCTCACACCTGTAATCCCAGCACTTTGGAAAACCAAGGCAGGCAGATTACCTGAGGTCAGGAGTTCGAGACCAGCCTGGCAAACATGGTGAAACCCCGTCTCTACTAAAAATACAAAAATTACCTGGGTGTGGTGGCACACACCTGTTATCCCAGCTACTCCAGAGGCTGAGGCACGAGAATTGCTTGAACTCGGTAGACAGAGGTTGCAGTGAGCTGAGATTGAGCCACTGCACTCCAGCCTGGGTGATAAAGAGAGACTGTCTTTAAAAAATATATTTTTAACTAATATAAAACTCTCTGGATCCTTCTTTTTCTGAGCTGCATCTCCACTTGAGTCCATCCCACATCATTGAACATTTAATTACACAGAATTGTGTACCATCTTCCTTGACCCCCAGATCTTTAGCCTTCTATAGTACCCTGTGTCTCTTTTTGTTGTACGAGTCACAGTTGCAATTTTTTTTTTTTTGAGACAGAGTCTCATTCTGTCACCCAGGCTGGAGCACTCACTGCAACCTCCGCCTCCTGGGTTCAAGCAGTTCTCCTGCCTCAGCCTCCTAAGTAGCTGGGATTACATGCCCGCACCATCATGCCAGGCTAAGTTTTGTATTTTTAGTAGAGATGGGGTTTCACCATGTTGGTCAGGCTGGTCTTGAACTCCTGACCTCCTGATCAGCCCTCTTCGGCCTCCCAAAGTGCTGGGATTACAGGTGTGAGCCACTGCACCCGCCCATAGTTGCAATTTTATTTGTGTGATTGAGTGCCATATGACCCTTTTATTGAAGTACAGTGAAAGCAGGAAACATGACCGATTTTTACAGTATTTTCAACACTTACCACCATAGGTGGTACATAGTAAGGCCTTAATAAACATTTGTAAAATGAACAAAGGTCATGAGTGTTTATGTTTGTAGTTTTAATTGCCCTAAAGTAAATATCTGATTTGCCAATTTCCACCAGAGTGCTCTGCGCATAGTAGGTCTAATTATTTTTCCCTCTTTACTAATCACCCATGCCTTGTAAGAATTCAGTTAGCTGACTTTTTGTAGTTTATAAGCCTGATGACTGGGTGTTCCCGTGTGTGTGAGATGTGCCACCCTCGAACCTTGTTACTACGGCGGCACATCGCGCGTCTGACATGAAGAAAAAAAAAATTCAGTTAGTCGGCCAGGAACAGTGGCTAAGGCCTGTAATCCCTGCACTTTGAGAGGCCAAGGCAGGAGGATCACTTGAACCCAGGAGTTCGAGACCAGCCTAGGCAACATAGCGATACTCCGTCTCAAACAACAAATAAAAATAATTTGTCGGGCATGGTGGTGCGCGCCTGTAGTACCAACTGCTCGGGAGGCTGAGGCGAGGGGATCGCTTGAGTCACGGAGGTCAAGGCTGCAGTTGGCCAAGCTCGCGCCACTGCACTCCAGCCTGGGCGACAGAGTGAGACCCTGTCTCAAAACAAAACAAAAAACCTTAGAGGATTAAAAAAAAAATTTATAGCGGAAATATAGTAACGAGTTGCCCTAGGCTCGTCTTCGTTCAGCCTTCGCCTCCGCTCAGCCGCCGCCTCCGTTAGAACGGCCGCTGGTGCTGGGGGATCCTTTTGCGCACGCGCACAGCCTCTGGCCGGCTATGTCCTCGAGCGGGTTCCATCCTCTACCCAGCGCGCGCGAAGGCTACGGAAGTCGACTCGGGAGCGCGCACGCAACTACGCCTCGCGTCCGGCC
>NW_012104721.1:2057754-2063921 GCF_000951045.1 Mandrillus leucophaeus | reverse complement strand
ATCCGGCCTGGGCGACAGAGCGAGACTCCGTCTCACACACAAAAAAAGAAAAGCTCCGCCTTTAACATCCCATCTGTTCAGTCCTGATGACTCCAGTGGGCCAGTTCTGCGCAGTCTCTGTCCTCATGGAGAACATATTCCTCCTGGGGAGACAGACAGATGCATTAACTGACAGGAATAAGCCAGGGTCATGTTGACGCCGAAAGAGCCGACCGTGTGTGACGTGGGAGCTTGACCTACCTGCCTGCTCGGAGTTGGAGGGGTTGCGGTTGTGTGGTTTCAGTTAAGGAGCGCTTCCCAGAGAAGGAAGGGAGCAGGATGGAGTAGGAGCTAGCCAATCCTAGGTAAGAGGTTCTAGACATGCATGCGTTGAGACCTGGTGTCTTGAGAGAGGAAGCTCTAAAGGTGATTTTACCCCCTAGGAATGTGGAGGCATTGAAATTTTTTTTTTTTTTTTTTTTTTGAGACGGGAGTCTTGCCCTCCAAGCTGGCGTGCAGTGGCCCAAGCTAGAATGCAGTGGCGCAATTGCGGCTCATTGCAACATCTGCCACCTGGGGTCAAGTGGTTCTCTTGCCTCAACCTTCCGAGGATTGGGGATTAGAGGCGTGCGCCACCACGCCTGGCTAATTTTTTTTTAGTAGAGATGGGGGTTTCGTCATTTTGGCCAGACTGGTCTCGAACTTCTGACCTCAGATGATCCACCGGCCTTGGCCTCCCAAAGTGCTGAGATTACAGGTGTGAGCCACTGCGCCCAGCCCTTTGAAAGTTTTTCTATATATATATTTGAAGTGGAGTCTGGATCTGTCACCAGACTGGAGTGCTGTTGTGCAATCTTGGCTCACTGCAACCTCCCGATGCAACCTCCGGATGCAACCTCCCAACTCCCTGGTTCGAGCGGTTCTCCTGCCTCAGCCTCCCGAGTAGCTGGGATTACAGGAGCTTCAAGTATGTGCTCTTTGCTTACCGTCTTATACCTTGAGCATGTCACTTGCCCTCTCAGACCTGTTTTCTCATCTATAAATGGATCTGTTGTGAGGACTGACTGAGTTAATGTTACTAGGAGGGCTTTGTATGATATTTAAGCAGAGTGAGAGGCAAGCTTTTTAGCTTTTTGTGTAGGTCAGGGGAAATGGAGAAAATAGGTGCCCTGACTTCGACCAGTGTGGCTCTTTTTTTTTTTTTTTGGAGATGGAGTCTTGCTCTGTTGCCCAGGCTGGAGGGCAGTGGCATGATCTCAGCTCATTGCAAGCTCCACCTCCCTGGTTCACACCATTCTCCTGCCTCAGCCTCCCGAGTAACTGGGGCTACAGGCACTCGCTACCACACCCGGCTAATTTTTTTGTATTTTTAATAGAGACGAGGTTTCACCGCGTTAGCCAGGACGGTCTCGATCTCCTGACCTCGTGATCCGCCCACCTCGGCCTCCCAAAGTGCTGGGATTACAGGTGTGAGCCACCGCGCCCAGCCACCAGTGTGGCTCTTTAACAACCTTTGCTTGTCCTGATAGGTCACCTTTGGCTCTTCAGAGATGCAGGGACACACGATGGGCTTCTGGTTAACCAAACTGAATTATTTGTGCCATCTCTCAATGTTGACGGACAGCCTATTTTTGCCAATATCACACTGCCAGGTACTGATGTTCAGTTTTACTTTTTAAAAAGATAAGGTTGTTTGTTGTGGATAGGCCACTTGAAAAATTAAGCCCAGTCCTTAATTTTTGCCTGATGTCAGGCAAGGTATCCAATCTTTTTGTATCCTATTCTCTACCATAAATAAAATGGAACTGATGTATTTGTATGTTTTGTGTTAAAGATGTTATGGTGTCTCAGAAGCACTTTGGGCTCTTAAGAGACAAGCAAAATTAAAGTATCACATCATAGATTAGTTTTGTAGAATTGTAAAATTATGAATGCCTTTTGTTTCCCTGGCCGAATTGTGCCCTGGAGCTCCAGGAGAACAATGTGTAGAGCATGAGATATTTTGGCTTATTTCTTGTTGACTTCTAATTTTTTTTATTTTTTTCAGATGGAATCTCGTTGTGTTGGCCAGGGTGGAGTACAGTGGCGCAGTCTTGGCTCACTACAACCTCTGCCTACTGGGTTAGCGATTCTCTGTCTCAACCTCCTGAGTAGCTGGGACTACGGCGTGTGCCACCCACCCCGCTAATTTTTTGTATTTTTAGTAGAGACAGGGTTTCACCATGTTAGCAGGATGGTCTCCATCTCCTGACCTCATGATCTGCCTGCCTCAGCCTCCCAAAGTGCTGGGATTTACAGGTGTCAGCTGCAGCACCCGGCCTATGTATTTTTATTTTTATTTTTATTTATTTATTTATTTGAGACAGAGGAGTCTCCCTCTGTTGCCCACGCTGGAGCGCAGTGGCATGATGTTGGCTCACTGCAAGCTCCGCTTCCTGGGTTCATGCCATTCTCCTCCCCCAGCCTCCCCGGTAGCTGGGACTACAGGCGGCCGCCCCCGTGCCTGGCTAATTTTTTTTGTATTTTTTAGTAGAGATGGGGTTTCACCGTGTTAGCCAGGATGGTCTCATTCTCCTGACCTCGTGATCCACCCGCCTTGGCTTCCCAAAGTGTTGGGATTACAGGCGTGAGCCACTGCGCCTGGCCTATGTATTTTTAATTTAACACAATCAAGCTCACAGTGCCAATCAGAGGTATATTTATTTTTGTTTTTATTTTTAGAGAGTCTCACAGTGCCATCCAGGCTGGAGTGCAGTGGTGTGATTTCAGCTCACTGCAGCCTCTGCATCCCAGGTACAAGTGATTCTCCTGCCTCAGCCTCCTGGGTAGCTGGGGTTATAGGCGCCTGCCACCACACCTGGCTAATTTTTGTATTTTTAGTAGAGATGTGGTTTCACCATGTTGGCCAGGCTGATCTTGAACTCCTGACCTCAGGTAATCCGCCCACCTCAGCCTCCCAAAGTGCTGGAATTATAGGCATGAGCCACCGCGTCTGGCCTGTTTTTTTTTGTTTTTTTTTTTTTAATCATTGAAGATTGGTATAATACTTCACTATTTGTTTGAAGCTCAAATGATTTTATCAGGGTAAACCCTAATAAACTGATGTTCCTGTGGGTAAAAAAACTCACTAAAGACCAGCAATGCATGGTGGCTCATGCCTATAATCATGCCTGTAATTCCAGCACTTAGGGAGGCTGTGGCGGGAGGGTCGCTTGAGGTCAGGAGTTCTTGACCAGCCTGGACAACAAAGTGAGACCCCAGCTCTACAAAAAAAATTTTTTTAAATTACCTGGCTGTCTTAGCATGTGCCTGTAGTCGCAGCGATTTGGGAGGCTGAGGTGGGAGGATCCCTTGAACCCAGGAGTTCGAGGCTGCAGTGAGCCATGATCACACCACTGCACTCCAGCCCAGGTGACAGAGTGAGACCCTGTCTCAAAAAAGAAAACAAACAAACAGAAAAACAACCCACAAAGCCCCCCAAATACATGGGTTTCATAGGATTCAAACTAATACATGTGCATAGATTCTGTTTAAGGAAGTAGATATATAAAAATGAGCATTGCTGAGTTAAATTTGGTAAATTTGCCTTATAGAATACCCTTAAGGAGTACGTTTCCAGTGAGTGTAAAATAGGAATTGGGATACCCAATTCAGTTGTACTAGATTTTCGAAGTACACATTGTTTTGGTTATGTGTTTTGTGACTACCACCCCAAAAACCCCCTTTTTTTTTTTTTTTTTGTGGGCGGGGGGAGACAGAGTCTCACTGTGTCACCCAGGCTGGAGTGCAGTGGTGTATGATCTTGGCTCACTGCAACCTCTGCCTCTTGGGTTCAAGCGATTCTCCTACTTCAGCAGCTGGGACTACAGGTGTGCACCACCAAGCCTGGCTAATTGTTTGCATTTTAGTGGAGACTGGGGTTTCGCCATGTTGACCAGGCTGGTCTTGAACTCCTGAGCTCAGGCAACCTGCCTGTCTCAGCCTCCTAAAGTGCTAGGATTACAGGTGTGAGCCACCGCACCTGGCCCACCATTTTATTTTGTTCATAATTCTGTAGTCCAGGCTGGGCTCAGCTAGGCGGTTACTCTGCTGGTGGTAGTCGTTGGTATGGCTGTCTTTTGCTGGCAGCTCAGGGCTGGACCTGTCCCTCTTTTTTTTTTTTTCATTTTTCTTTTTTTCCGAGATGGGTTCTCACTCTGTCACCCAGGTTGGAGTGCAGTGGCATGATCTCAGCTCACTGCAACCTCTGTCTCCAGGGCTCAAATGATCCTCCTCCCACCTCAGCCTCCCCAGTCGCTGGGACCATAGGCACGTGCCACCATGCCTGGCTAATTTTTTGTATATTTTATAGGGACAGAGTTTTGCCATGTTGCCCAGGCTGGTCTCGAACTCCTGAGCTTAGGCGACCTACTCACGTCAGCCTCCCAAAGTGCTGGGATCACAGGCATGAACCACCATGCCTGGCCAGGGTCTGTTCCTCTTTATGTGGTCTCTCTAGCACGGTGGCTCAGGGCTTTCAAAAGAATAAAAGCAGAAGTCGACAGGTCTTTTTAAGGCTTCGACCCAGAATTGCAGTGTTGCTTCATCCACATTCAGTTAGTTAAAGCAGTCACAAGCCCAGCCCATTTCAAGGTGAAATTATTACCATGAGGTGTCCATAGGGGGCCATCAGTATAACACACTGCCACATACATGCACTCACTTTTTTTCTTTAACCTAAAGTGAGATCCATCAGTAGTAAAGGTAGCTGTTGGCAAAGCCTCTTGCTCATTTGTTGTACTGAGACCCTAGTCTGCCACTGAGGATTTGGTTTTTGCCCTTCCAGTGTATACTCTGAAAGAACGATGCCTCCAAGTTGTCCGGAGCCTAGTCAAGCCTGAGAATTACAGGAGACTGGACATTGTCAGGTCGCTCTACGAAGATCTGGAAGACCACCCAAATGTGCAGAAAGACCTGGAGCGGCTGACGCAGGAGCACATTGCAAATCAACGGATGGGAGATTGAAGATTTCTGTTGAAACGTACACTCTTTCATCTCAGCTTTTGATGGTACTGATGAGTCTTGATCTACATACAGGACTGCTTCCTTACTCAGTTTCAAAGTGTCTCATTCTCAGAGTAAAATAGGCACCATTGCTTAAAAGAAGGTTGACTGACTTAACTAGGCATTGTGATGTTTAGGGGCAAACATCACAAAATGTAATTTAATGCCTGCCTATTAGAGAAGTATTTATCAGGAGAAGGTGGTGGCATTTTTGCCTCCTATTAAGTCAGGACAGCTTGTGTGTAAGGAGGTTTGTATAAGTAATTCAGTGGGAATTGCAGCATATCGTTTAATTTTAAGAAGGCAGTGGCATCTGCTTTTAATGGATGTATAATACATCCATTCTACATCCATAATGGTTGGTGACTTGTCTGCCTCCTGTTTTGGGAAGACTGAGGCATCCTTGAGGCAGGGACAAGTCTTCGTCCTCTTTGAGACCCCAGTGCCTGCACATCATGAGCCTTCAGTCAGGGTTTGTCAGAGGAACAAACCAGGGGACACTTTGTTAGAAAGTGCTTAGAGGTTCTGCCTCTATTTTTGTTGGGGGGTGGGAGAGGGGACTTTAAAATGTATACAGTGAACAAATGTCTTAAAGGGAATCATTTTTATAGGAAGCACTTTTTAAATTTTTTAAGTTGTGCACTTTTCTTGGTCCACTCTTGTTGAAGTGCTGTTTTATTACTATTTCTAAACTAGAATTGGCTTTCTATAGTTGTGATAATAGCAGTTTTGTAACTTGACAGCTGCACAGAAAATAGGAGAAAATCTGCATGTTTGATTTTAGTATTAATGGGCAAATAAGTTTTTGCTAAATGTGAGTATGTCTGTTCTTTTTTGTAAATATGGGACATTCCTGATTGATTTGGGTGTTTTGTTTTGTTTTGTTTTTTTGAGACGGAGTCTCGCTCTTGTCACCTGAGCTGGAGTGCAGTGGCGCCATCTCGGCTCACTGCAACCTCTGTTTCCTGGGTTCATGCGATTCTCCTGCCTTAGCCTCCTGAGTAGCTAGGATTATAGGCGCCCGCCACCACGCCTGGCTAATTTTTGTACTTTTAGTGGAGACAGGGTTTCGCCATGTTGGCCAGGCTGGTTTCAAACTCCTGACCTCAGGTGATCCGCCCACCTCAGCCTCCCAAAATGCTGGA
>NW_012104721.1:2051257-2054134 GCF_000951045.1 Mandrillus leucophaeus | reverse complement strand
TATATATATATATATATATATATGTTGAGAATACAACAGTGAGGGCATGTGCTAGAAATCAGTGCACTAAGGATATGAAATAGATATCAATGTTTTACACAATGTGTGAACACCAGTGTGAACTTTTCAGATACTTTCACCCTGGGTCTCTGTATCCCATTCTTAGCACCTCAGTCCCACTCTCTGCTAGTCGCAGGCTTCCTGATACCCCTTCAATACAGATTGAGTATCCCTAGTCCAAAAATTCCAAATCCAAAGTGCTAAAAAATCCAAAAGTTTCTGAGTCCTGACGTGACTCCACAAGTGGAAAATTCCACATGTGAGTACTTAATACAAACTTCATTTCATGTGCAAAACTATGAAAAATATTGCTCAAAATTACCTTTAGCCTGTGTCTATAAGGTGTATATGAAACTGGTGTTGTGATGTATATGTTTTCTGTTTTTGTTCCTGGCTCATAACTCCCACAGCCCTTGTTATGGATGTGAGCCGCCTTGCCTGGTTAATTTTTTTTTTTTTTTTTTTGAGACGGAGTCTTGCTCTGTTGCCCAGGCTGGAGTGCAGTGGCCGGATCTCGGCTCACCGCAACCTCTGCTTCCCAAGCATGATTCTCCTGGCTCACCCTGCTGAGTAGCTGGGATTACAGGTTCCTGCCACCATGCCCGGCTAATTTTGTATTTTTAGTGGAGATGGGGTTTCACCATGTTGGCCAGGATGGTCTTGATCTCCTGACCTCGTGATCCACCCACCTCAGCCTTCCAAAGTGGTGGGATTACAGGTGTGGGACCTGTCTCTTATACACATCTAGATGTGTATAAGAGACAGGTATATGAAACTGGTGTTGTGATGTATATGTTTTCTGTTTTTGTTCCTGGCTCATAACTCCCACAGCCCTTGTTATGGATGTGAGCCGCCTTGCCTGGTTAATTTTTTTTTTTTTTTTTTTGAGACGGAGTCTTGCTCTGTTGCCCAGGCTGGAGTGCAGTGGCAAGATCTCAGCTCTCACCCTGCTGAGTAGCTGGGACTACAGGTGTACACTATGACGCCCAACTAATTTTTTGTTTTTTTTCTTTGAGATGGAGTCTCACTCTGTTGCCCAGGCTGGAGTGCAGTGGCGTGATCTCTGCTCACTGCAAGCTCCACCTCCCGGCTTCAAATGATTCTCCTGGCTCACCCTGCTGAGTAGCTGGGATTACAGGTTCCTGCCACCATGCCCGGCTAATTTTGTATTTTTAGTGGAGATGGGGTTTCACCATGTTGGCCAGGATGGTCTTGATCTCCTGACCTCGTGATCCACCCACCTCAGCCTTCCAAAGTGGTGGGATTACAGGCGTGAGCCCCCGCGTCCAGCCAGCCTTTTTTTTAACCTTTGTGTCAAAATGATAGTTCATGTTCCTCTTGTTAAAACATGTAGGCCGAGCACGGTGGCTCATGCCTGTAATCCCAGCATTTTGGGAGGCCGAGGCAGATGGATCACCTGAGGTCAGGAGTTCAAGACCATCCTGGCCAACATGGTGAAACCTCATCTCTATTTAAAATACAAAAATTGCCAGGTGTGGTAGCTCACACCTGTAATCCCAGCACTTTGGGAGGCCGAGGCGGGCAGATCAGGAGGTCAGGAAATCGAGACCATCCTGGCTAACACGGTGAAACCCTGTCTCTACTGAAAAATAGAAAACATTAGATGGGCGTGGTGGTGGACGCCTGTAGTCCCAGGTACTCGGGAGGCTGAGGCAGGAGAATGGCGTGAACCCGGAAGGCGGAGCTTGCAATGAGCTGAGATCATGCCACTGCACTCCAGCCTGGGCAACAGAGTGAGACACTGTCTCAAAAAAGAAAAAAAAAACAAACAAAAATTATCCGGGCATGGATACGGGCACCTGTAATCCCAGCTACTCGGTAGGCTGAGGCAGGCAAATCTCTTGAACCTGGGAGGTGGAGGTTGCAGTGAGCCAAGATCACACCATTGTACTCCAGCCTGGGCAACAAGAGTGAAATTCCATCTCAAAAACAAACAAACAAACAAAAAAAAACCATGCAGTTTGAGTACTGTGTTTTTGGTGTTGTCCAAGGAAAATTAAAAACCTGTAGTGTGAATAATATATGTTTTTCATTTGAAATCTTGTGAATGTATTAAATATATAGCTCTTAAGAGACTGTGAAGTTCCTATTTTAAGGTTTTTTTTTTTGTTTTTTTTTTGTTTTTTTAAAGCTGTTCTTTAATACATTAAATGGTGCTGAGTAAAGGAAATAGGCAAGGTGTGTTGTGTGGTGTTTTAACCAGGCACTTCTCTCTCAGAGAGTTTTGAAACCTGTTTACATAAAGGCCCAGGATGAGAAGGAGATCCAGACATAAGCCACCAGCCTCATTCCAAGTCTCTTCTCTTTCCAACCCTGGATTTTGTTTTTTACTTAACATTGTTTCTTTTAGCTTTATTTTTCTTATAAAAGAAATATATCACTATACAAAATTAAACACTACAGAAAAATATTAAGAAGAAAAACATTTACCTCAGAAACAAAGTTTTTTCCCATGAAAACAGGACCCAAAAAGGTAAGTGGTTAGTATTGCACCAGCAATTAATTATGTTGAGAATAAGGCCAGGTGAGGTGGCTCACGCCTGTAATCCCTGCACTTTGGGAGGCCAAGGCGGGCAGATCATCTGAGATCAGGAGTTCGAGACCAGCCTGGCCAACATGGTGAAACCCTATCTCTACTAAAAATAAAAAAAACAGCCGGGTGCGGTGGCTCAAGCCTGTAATCCCAGCACTTTGGGAGGCTGAGACGGGCGGATCACAAGGTCAGGAGATCGAGACCATCCTGGCTAACACGGTGAAACCCCGTCTCTACTAAAAAATACAAAAAACTAGCCGGGC
>NW_012104721.1:2049824-2051207 GCF_000951045.1 Mandrillus leucophaeus | reverse complement strand
ACCGTGTTAGCCAGGATGGTCTCGATCTCCTGACCTCGTGATCCGCCCATCTCGGCCTCCCAAAGTGCTGGGATTACAGGCATGAGCCACCGCGCCTGGCCATGTTTGTTTTTCTTAATTTTTTTTTTTGTTTGTTACTGTTTTTTGTGTTTTGTTTGTTTGTTTGTTTTTGCCTTTTCTTTTTCTTTTCTTTTTTTTTTTTTTTTGAGACGGAGTCTTGATCTTATTGCCCAGGCTGGAGTACAATGGCACAATCTCAGCTCACTGTAACCTCCACCTCTGGGTTCAAGTGATTCTCCTGCCTCAGTCTCCTGAGTAGCTGGGATTACAGGCATGCGCCACCACACCCAGCTAATTTCGTATTTTTAGTAGAGACGGGATTTCTCCATGTTGGTCAGGCTGGTCTTGAACTCCTGACCTCAGGTGATCCACTTGCCTCAGCCTCCCAAAGCGCTGGGATTACAGGTGTGAGCCACTGCACCCAGCCATGTTTAATAGAGGTGGGGTCTCACTATGTTGTCGAGGCTGGACTCCTGGGCTCAGGCAATCCTCTCTGCTTGACCTCCCAAAGTGTTTGGATTACAGGGGTGAGCCATGGCGCCCAGCCCATCACAATTTTAGATGTTCATCTTTGCTCCAGAAAATCTAGTTTTAGGAATTCACCTTAAGAAAGAAAAAACAAGTGTGAATAGATGTACATATATGAAGTTTGCTGCAGTATTATTTAGAATAGTATAATACTGGAAATAAATTTATACTGATAGGAGTTTGGGCACGTATAGTATGGTGTTCCTGAATAAGCCATTAAGCCGGGCGCGGTGGCTCAAACCTGTAATCCCAGGACTTTGGGAGGCGGAGGCGGCAGATCACCAGGTCAGGAGATCGAGACCATCCTGGCTAACACGGTGAAACTTCGTCTCTGCTAAAAATACAAAAAAAAAAGAAGCCAGGCGTGGTGGCGGGCGCCTGTAGTCCCAGCCACTTGGGAGGCTGAGGCAGGAGAATGGCGTCAACCCGGAAGGTGGAGCTCGCAGTGAGCTGAGATCGCGCCACTGCACTCAGCCTGGGTGACAGAGCAAGACTCCATCTCAAAAATAAATAAATAAATAAATAAGCCATTAAAAGGGAAATAGTACTATGCTCATATATTGACATGAAAAGCTATTAATTGAAAAAAATTACAGAAAATTAAAGGTTTAAAAAATTTTTTTTCACCATTGTGTCTGCAAAAAGAAAATATGTTTAAAAAATTGTCTGGTCACGGTCGTTCTCTCCTGTAATCTCAGCATTTTGGAAGGCCAAGGTGGGCAGATCATGAGGTCAGGAGATCGAGACCATCCTGGCCAACATGGTGAAACCCCATCTCTACTAAAAATACAAAAA
>NW_012104721.1:2048166-2049774 GCF_000951045.1 Mandrillus leucophaeus | reverse complement strand
TTTTAGTGGAGACAGGGTTTCGCCATGTTGGCCAGGCTGGTTTCAAACTCCTGACCTCAGGTGATCCGCCCACCTCAGCCTCCCAAAATGCTGGATTACAGGCGTGTGAGCCACCGTGCCTGGCTGATTCGGCATTTTTCATCAGGCAGGACCAGGTGGCACTTCCACCTCTAACCTCTGGTCCTACCAGTGGATTCATGGAGTAGCCTGGAATGTTTCATAGTTTTCTAAATATACAAACTCTTATAGGCTAGACTTAAATTCATTAACTCAAATTCAATACTTCTATCACACTCAGTTTTTTGTAACTAATAGCTTTTTTTTTTTTAATTTTTATTCTATTCCTCCCCTAATAGCTTTTAAAAAAATATCCCCAGTAGAGAAACATTTGGAAAAGACAGAAAACTAAAGAGGAAGAAAAAAGATCCCTATTAGATACACTTCTTAAACACAGCCACATTAACAGTTTGAACTGTTTCCTTTCAGCCTTTTTAGGGCATATATTGGTTGATTTTTACATAGTTGAGATTGTACTGTTTATACAGTTTTATACCCTACTTTTTCATTTAACTTTGTAACTTAACTATTTCTCTATGTTATTATAAGCTTTTCACAAACATTAGTGTAGTCTTCCTTTTATAATTAATGTTTGGGGGTATTTCTTGGCATCTTTAATTCCTTATCCTAGCCTTTGGGCACAATTCCTGTGCTCAAAAATGAGAGTGACGGCTGGCATGCTGGCTCACGCCTGTAATCCCAGTGCTTTGGGAAGCCAAGGAAGAGGACTGCTTGAGCCCAGAACTTCAAGATGAGCCTGGGCTCATAGTGAGACCCCATCTATACAAAAAAATTTTAAAAAATTAGTGTGGCGGCACACATCTGTAATCCTAGCTACCTGGCATGGTGAGGTGAGAAGATCATTTGAGTTTAGGAATTGGAGGCTGCAGTCAGCCATGAGTACACCACTGCACTCCAGCCTGGGGGACAGAGCAAGACCCTGGCTCAAAAAAACAAAAAAAAATCAGGCCAGGCATGGTGGCTCATGCCTGTAATCCCAGCACTTTGGGAAGTCGAGGCGGGCAGATCACCTGAGGTCAGGAGTTCAAGACCAGCCTGGCCAACATGGTGAAACCCCGTTTCTACTAAAAATACAAGAATTAGCCAGGTGTGGTGATGCACGCCTGTAATCCCAGCTACTCAGGAGGCTGAGGCAGGAGAATTGCTTGAACCCAGGAGGCGAAGGTTGCAGTGAGCTGATATCACACTGTTGCACTCTAGCCTGGGTGACACAGCAATACTCTGTCTCAGAATAAAAAAAAAAAAATTCAAAGCAGAGTGAAGTGAATGAGACACTCCACAGTTTTCCTTCTACTGCAAATTTCAACTGATTTTAGCCCCTTCTTTCAACATTCAACAAATAGTCTTTTTTTTTTTTCTTTGAGATGGAGTCTCACTCTGTTGCCCAGGCTGGAGTGCAGTGGCGTGATCTCTGCTCACTGCAAGCTCCACCTCCCGGCTTCAAATGATTCTCCTGGCTCACCCTGCTGAGTAGCTGGGATTACAGGTTCCTGCCACCATGCCCGGCTAATTTTGTATTTTTAGTGGAGA
>NW_012104721.1:2042552-2045641 GCF_000951045.1 Mandrillus leucophaeus | reverse complement strand
GCCCGCCACCTCGCCTGGCTAGTTTTTTGTATTTTTTTAGTAGAGACGGGGTTTCACCGTGTTAGCCAGGATGGTCTCGATCTCCTGACCTCCAAATCCGCCCATCTCGGCCTCCCAAAGTGCTGGGATTACAGGCTTGAGCCACCGTGCCCGGCCCTGCCTGGTTAATTTTTAAGTTTTTTTGCAGAGATGGGGTCTCGCTCTGTTGCCCAGGCTGGTCTTGAACTCCTGGGCTCAAGCGATCCTCCCACCTTGGCCTCCCAAAGCCCTGGTATTACAGCCCTCATTTCAGAGAAGGTCCCACCCCATACCCTGGGGGAAGGAATGGTGACATAAAGCCTCATTAAAACCCATGAGGACAGTGGAGAGCGTCAGGATAGCTGAACTTGCAGAGATTCCTGGAGGGTGGTTTGTCCAGGGAGGGGACAGAAGCTCTGTGCCCCTTACCTATGCCTTGGTCTATGCATTTCTTCATCTGTATCCTTTATTACATCCTTTATGATAAACCGGGTAGGCCGGGCGTGGTGGCTCACACATATAATCCCAGCACTTTGGGAGGCTGAGGTAGGAGGATTGCTTGAGCCCAGGAGTTCAAGACCAGCCTGGACATCATAGATCCTGTCTCTACTAGGAAAAAAAAAAAAAATTAACCAGGAGTGGTGGCGCATGCCTGCAGTCCCAGCTGTTCAGTTTGCACTCCAACCTGAGTGACAGAGCAAGACCCTGTCTTGAAAAAATGACTGGTAAACATTTTTCACTGAGTTTTGTTAGCCACTCCAGCAAATTAAACCCAAAGAGAGGGTGGTGGGAACCTTAACTTGAAACTAGTTGGTCAGAAGTTCTGGAGCCCCAGACTTGATACTGGTGTGGGGATGGGGGCAGTCTTGAGGACTGAGCCCTTACCCTGCAGGATCTGATATTATTTCCAGAAAGATTGTGTCGGAAGTGAATTAGAGGATACCTAGTTGGTGTTCACTGCAGAATTGATTGCTTGCTCTTGGGAAGAAATCTACACATTTGGACACAAAAGTGTTCTAGGTTGGTATTGTGTTCGTGTGGAATCTAGAGGAAAAACACTGAGAGTTTTTCTGAAATAGGTAATGAATTTCACCTTTAGACTTGGGTCCCATTCTCGAGATATCTCATTATATATATGCACATATTTCAAAATACAAAAAAATCTGAAATTGGAAACACCTTCAGTCCCAAGCATTTCCAATGAGGGATATTCAACTTGTTTTTCCCCTTCCTTTCGGCACACCTAAACTGCCTGCCCCAACAAAACATTTTCCTGCCCCCACCCCTCGCCACACATACCCAGTAGTCCATTGGCAGGTCACAGAAAATTGAGGTACACGTATGATGGACATGAGAAGGATTGGGCAATAGTACTCGATATATGAGAGGGAGAAAAACCCACAAACTTGTTTCAAAATTCAAAACATGAAACTGCAGGAAAATATAAGTCTGCTTGACATACAAACTAATGGCAGTAGGCTCTCTCCCTGTCTGTCAGATGGAAAAACACAAAAGACTGTTGCTTTCCAATTGGGAGAAGTTGAATCCTGGAGGCCTGGGGCTGGTCCCACAAATGCTAATAACAGAGCTGAGGTTACTGAAAGGCTGGGGGGAAGTCCTATTGAACCATTTCATCTTAACATAAGTTGGAGGAGAGTTAATTGGGCAAAGGACAGTTAAGCAATTTGCTTGATGGGGAATGACATGAGATGATAGTTTGTCCTTTGTAGGAGGGTGTTCATTACCTAGGCCCAACTCAAGAATTTTGAGAACTCTTGTTGTAGCTATCCCATGCTCACGAACCTCAGATAGGAACTGTGGTAAGGGCTTGTATTAGTCTGTTCTCATGCTGTTATGAAGGAATACCCAAGACTGGGTAATTTATAAAGAAAAGAGGTTTAATTGACACAGTTGCTCACGGCTGGGGAGGCCTCAGGAAACTTAAAATCATGGTGGAAGGCACCTCTTCACAGGGCAGCAGGAGAGAACGAATGTCAGCAGGGGAAATGGCAGATGCTTATAAAACCGTCAGATCTAATGAAAACTGTCACTATCATGAGAACAGCATGGGGGAAATTACCTCCCATGATTTGATTAAATTACCTCCCACCGGGTCCTTCCCACAACATGTGGGGATTATGGGGATTACAATTCAAGATGAGATTTGGGTGGGGACACAGCCATACCATATCAGGGCTGTTCCAGCAGGTCTGGGTTACCCTGGCCTGGAGCAACTCCAGGCAGTAGGGAGGACTTTGAGAAGGTCTAGTGTGCCTCTGGGGCAGCTGTTTTCCAATACTTGTTTATACTTGGCAGCCTTCAGGACTTCCACCCCCTCTGATAGATGCAGAAAGCAGATCCCTCTGGAACAGACTCCAATATTGGAAATAAATGTACATCCATGGGAGATTGCCCAAATTAAGTATGGCACTCCTAAATAAGCCATTAAAAAGGATAGGGGCCAGGGGCTGCGGCTCACGCCTGTAATCTCAGTGCTTTGGGAGGCTGAGTTTAGAGAATCGCTGGAGGACAGGAGTTTGAGACCAGCCTCAGCAATATAGTGAGACCTCCATCTCTACCCGAGTAGCTGGGATTACAGGTGCACACCACCATGCCTGTCTAATGTTTGTGTTTTTCGTAGAGACAGGGTTTCACCATGTTGGCCAGGCTGGACTCAAATTCCTGACTTCAAGTGATCTGCTTGCCTTGGCCTCACAAAGTGCTGGGATTGCAGGCATGAGTCACCACACGTGGCTGAAAATTTTATTTTTTCAATTATAATAGAGACAGGGCCTTGCCATGTTGCCCAGGCTGGTCTTAAACACCTGGGCTCAGGCAGTCCTCCCGCCTTGGCCTCCCAAAGTGCTGAGATTATAGATAAACATGCACCACCACACCTGGCCTTATGTTTGTTTTTCTTTTTTTTTTCCCTGAGAAGGAGTCTCCCTCTGTCCCCCAGGCTGGAGTGCAGTGGCGCGATCTCGGCTCACTGCAAGCTCCACCTCCCGCGTTCATGCCATTCTCCTGCCTCAGCCTCGAGAGTAGCTGAGACAACAGGCGCCTGCGACCAT
>NW_012104721.1:2035430-2041137 GCF_000951045.1 Mandrillus leucophaeus | reverse complement strand
AAAAACTAGCCAGGTGTGGTAGCATGCACCTGTAGTCCCAGCTACTTGGGAGGCTGAGGCAGGAGAATCGCTTGAACCCAGGAGGTGGAGGTTGCAGCGAGCCGAGATTGCGCCACTGCACTCCAGTCTGGTGACAGCGAGACTCTGTCTCAAAAAAAAAACAAAAAAAAAAAAACAAAAAACCCCAATAATTTTGTATAGGACTAAAAACATGTAAAAGGAGTATATACTCCAAACAATAATGGTGGTTCCTCAGGGATGAGGTTATGGGAAGGTCTTTGTTTTCTCTTTCTTTCTGTCTTTGACAAATATCACATGCTATCAGAGAAGCCAATAAAGATATTTTTGTTAAAAAATAAAAATATAGCCGGGCACGGTGGCTAACGCCTGTAATCCCAGCACTTTGGGAGGCTGAGGTGGGTGATCACCTGAGGTCGGGAGTTTGAGACAAGCCTGACCAACATGGAGAAACCTCATCTCTACTAAAAATACAAAATTAGCTGGGTATGATGGCACATGCCTGTAACCCCAGCTACTTGGGAGGCTGAAGCAGGAGAATCGCTTGAACCCAGGAGGCGGAGGTTGCAGTGAGCTGAAATCACACCATTGCACTCCAGCCTGGGCAACAAGAGCAAAATTCCATCTGAAAAAAAGAAAAAAAAAAGTATATGCAAAATGCATAGAGAAGCTTTATTATTATTCTCCTTTCATCAGTCTTCCCTCCTGCTCCAGCTTTTTTTTTTCTTTTTTTTTCTTTTTTTTTCTTTTTTTCTATATGGAGTCTTGCTGTGTCCCCCAGTCTGGAGTGCAGTGATGCGATCTTGGCTCAGTGCAACCTCCACCTCTTGGGTTCAAACGATTCTCCTGCCTCAGCCTCCCAAGTAGCTGAGATTACAGGTGTGTGACATCACACCCAGCTAATTTTTTGGTATTTTTAGTAGAAACAGATTCCGCCATGTTGGTTGGGCGGGTCTCGAACTCATGACCTCAAGTGATCCACCCACTCCAGCCTCCCAAAGTGCTGTGATTGCAGGTGTGAGCCACCGTACTTGGCCTCTGCCCCAGCTTTCTGATATGACTGGCTCTCAACTCTGCCGGCACATATTATAATTATCTGGGAAGCTTTAAAAAACAGTAGTGCCTGAGCCCCACTCCAGAAGAATTGAATCTGGCTCCCTGGAGGTAGGGCTAGGCATTTATACTTTTTTTTTTTTTTTGAAATGGTGTCTCGCTTTGTCACCCAGGCTGGAGTGCAGTGGCGCGATCTCCGCTCACTGCAAGCTCCGCCGCCTTCCGGGTTCACGCCATTCTCCTGCCTCAGCCTCCCGAGAAGCTGGGACTACAGGCGACCGCCACCACGCCCGGCTAATTTTTTTGTATTTTTTGGTAGAGACGGGGTTTCACCGTGTTTACCAGGATGGTCTCGATCTCCTGACCTCGTGATCCGCCCGCCTCAGCCTCCCAAAGTGCTGGGATTACAGGCGTGAGCCACCGCACCCGGCCGGCATTTATACTTTTTAAAAGCATCCTAGATGTTTCTAATATGCAGCCAGGGTTGCAAACCACTGACTATAATTTCAAGGGAGTTAAACTTGAACAGCTCAAAATGACATAAGTGTGTAACCAATTACATTCAGCCTCAATAACTGTTGCTAACTGATCCTGGTGGGTGTTGGTCATGGAAAATAGCTAGTTAGAGGAAGAAATTAAGTGCGAGATCAGAGGAAATTTCTTGTGGTGAGGTGGTATAACAGAGCAGAATGGGTCAGACTTGGGTTGCATTCTATTGATGCGGAACAGGCAAGCCCCAAAATTGGGATTTAGCCTAGAAGGGTTCTTAGCTTCACCCAGAAAGGAATTCAAGGGCCAGCCAGTGGTGTTAAATAGCACCTTTTATCGAAATAGCAGTGTGCAGCAGCAGCAGAGGTACTGCTCCTTGCAGGGTAGGGCTACCCCATAGGCAGTGTGCCCGAGTAGCCGCTCAGAGGCAGTTCTACAGTCACATTTATACACACTTTTAATTATATGCAAATTAAGGGGCGCTTTATGTAGAAAATTCTAGGAAAGGGGCAGTGACTTCTGGGAGTCGCCATGGCAATGGTAAACTGACAAGGTACACTGCTGGCAGTGTCTTATGGGAGGTGCTTCCCATCACACCTGTTTTAGTTAGTCCTCAATTTGGTCCGATGTCCCAGCCATTCCTCTGGAGTCAGGTACTGCTTCCTACCTCACTGTCACTTGGCCAACTTGGCCCAGTTACAATTGACTTCGGCCTCAGTTTCTTCATCTGTAAAATAGAAGCAATAAATCTACCGTGCAGGGTTGTATGGATCACAGATAATGGATGCTAAATGCCTGCTAGGTCAGTTGGTAGGTGAAGTGCAACCCTTAGTAATAACAAAGACCTTACTTTGAAGAACTTATTCTAAAGAGTGGTAACCGAGATGTGTCCCTATGATGACCTGCTCAGGCCCAAAATGAAGGAATCGCAGTAATCCCAGCACTTTGGGAGGCCGAGGCGGGCGGATCACGAGGTCAGGAGATCGAGACCATCCTGGTAAACATGGTGAAACCCCGTCTCTACAAAAAAATACAAAAAAATTAGCCGGGCGTGGTGGCAGGCGCCTGTAGTCCCAGCTTCTCGGGAGGCTGAGGCAGGAGAATGGCCTGAGGAGGCAGCAGAGAGAGCAGTAGGGGCTCCTCTGCCTTCCAGAATTGACCAAGGCTGAATGTGAAACTTCCGTGGTCTTAAAGCCTCACCCCAGGGAAGAGGCCCTGTGGCACTGAGGGAGGAGCTCTACACACACACACACACACACGCACACACACGCTGCTTGCAGAAGAGAAGGAGAAGCAGGTAGGGGACTCTACAAAAAAGAGAAAAGGAGAAAAAGAAGAGGACCTTTATTCTCTTTTGCCCCCATGTGCCTGGGATGGAGATGCTTCTCCACCCAGCCTACGGCAAACCATCATTACAGTTCCCAAGTCCACGTTCAGCCACTGTGGAAAACACGGGACTTCCTTGAAAAGCAGGCTTAGAACACTATGTCCCACTTTCAACATCAAAGAGGACATCATAGTAATCCTTTATTGGGCTCAGCACTTCACAGTTGATCTTGAGCATTTTGGAGTCCATTTGGGCTTCATAACACTCCTTCCAAGTGGCTGCAGCAGGAGACCTAGTTTCCAAAAGGGAAAACAGAACTGGCTCAAAGGACTAAGAGCTGGAGAGGAGCTGAACCAGGGCTCCAGTCTTGATAGGACTCCAAGGCCAGTGGGTGCTTTTTCAAGATCACCAATGACAGCTACCACTTTTTGGGCACATTCTCTGTGCGAGGAAAGTCCAGTAGTAGGTGTTCTATGTAGGCTATGTAATTTGATTTATTCCACTCCCCTCACAACTCTAAGCCATAGGAATGAGCAGGCCCACTTTACAGATGCTGGAAACAAGTCTTGACAAATGAAATGAGTTGTCCAGAGTCACAAAGCCTGTTGGTGGCAGAACTGCAACTTGGTCCTAGGACTGCTCACTTTGATTTCAGTTTCCTCCTTTTGTAGCGCTCCTCCATAGCTAATGGCCACAGCTACACAGTGGTACCTACTCTAGTTACTTACCTGTCCTTCATGACCTCACCTAATCCCTTGGAATCTATTTACTTCTGTGTAAAATGGGGATAATAATATCTATAGTATAGGCTTGTAAGAATGACATAAGATCATTTTTGCAAAGTACATTGTAGATACATTTAAGTGTATCTGTATTTACAGTATACTTTAGCCAGCGGTGATGAAGAGCCTGGGGTCAGAATGCTTAGGTTCAAATGATTTTAACCTCTCTGTGCCTTAGTTTTCTTGTTTGTAGAATGGGGGTCTACCTACCTACCTCAAAGGGTCATTGTAAGGAGTAAGTAAAGTAACCCAGGTGAAGGCTACACACAGTAAGTGCTCAATAAATACTAGCTACTATATATTATACATATATGTGTGTATACACACACACACACACACACACACACACACTGTGAGTTCTGTTCCTTGTACCCTCTTTGTTTATTTAGAGACAGGGTCTTACTCTCACCCAGGCTGGAGTACAGTGGTGCAATCTTGGCTTACTGCAATCTCCACCTCCTGGGCTCAAGTAATCCTCCTACCTTAGCCTCCCAAGTATCTGGGACTACAGGCACATGCCACCATGCCTGGCTAATTTTTGTAGAGACAGGGTCTTGCTCTATTTCCCAGATTGGTCTCAAACTCCTGGGCTCAAGCGATCTGCCTGCCTCTGCCTCCCAAAGTGCTCGGGTTATAGGTGGGAGCCGCCACACCCAGCCCCTTATACCCTATTTAATAATCCAATTTGTCCTGCAGTCCCCTGTACCATACTCTGCTTTTCCCCCAGTAATAGTTATCATCTTCTAAGATAATGCAATTAGCCACCTGCACTCCCTTTTACCACCCTCTACTTTCATTCTTTTTTCTTTTTTTCTTTCTTTTTTTTTCAGAGAAAGGGTCTCATTCTGTCACTCAAGCTGCAGTGCAGTCATAGCTTACTGCAGTCTCAAACTCCTGGGTTCAAGAGATCCTACCCCCTTAGCCTCCTGAGTAGCTGGGAGTATAAGTATGCACTACTATGCTTGGCTCATTTAAAAATTTTTTGTACAGGCCGGGCGCAGTAGCTCACGCCTGTAATCCCAGCACTTTGGGAGGCCGAGGTGGGTGGATCACGAGGTCAGGAGTTCAAGACCATCCTGGCCAACATGGTGAAACCCTGTCTCTACTAAAAATACAAAAATTAGCTGGGCATGGTGGTGCGTGTTTGTAATCCCGGCTACTCGGGAGATTAAGGCATGAGGATTGCTTGAACCAGGACCTGGGAGGCAGAGGTTGCAGTGAGCTGAGATTGCGTCACTGCACTCCAGCCTGGGCTACAGAGCGAAACTCCCTCTCAAAAAAAAAAAATTTTTTTTGGTAGAGATAGGATCTTGCTATGCTGCCCAGGCTTCTACTTTCATTCTCCAACATAGTTTATCTGCCTATTTTTTTTTTGTTTTTTGAGACAGAGTCTCGCTCTATCGCCCAGGCTGGAGTGCAGTGGCCTGATCTGGGCTCACTGCAAACTCCACCTCCCGGGTTCACGCTGTTCTCCTGACTCAGCCTCTTGAGTATCTGGAACTACAGGCGGCCACCACAACGCCTGGCTAAAATGCCCGGCTAATTTTTTTGTATTTTTAGTAGAGATGGGGTTTCACCGTGTTAGCCAGGATGGTCTTGATCTCCTGACCTCGTGATCCGCCCGCCTCTGCCTCCCAAAGTGCTGGGATTACAAGCATGAGTCACCGCGCCTGGCCTTGTCTGCCTATTTTTATTGCTTATTGTCTGTCTCCCTCCAGGACAAGGATTTTGTCCTTCTCTTCAGAGGTATTCCCAGCACCTACAACAGTGCCTGGCTCATAGTAGCTGCACAATACATATTAGCTACTATAGTAAAGTCTACCTGACTACCCTATTTAATAGAATATTCCCCACACTCAATCTGAATTCCTGATTCTCTTTAACCAACGTTTTTGCCTTTTTTTGCAATAGTACTTATTGCCGTTTAAGACACTCTGTAGCTTATTATTTTGTAAGTCTCATGAAAGCAAGGATTTTTGTATGTCCCACCTCCTCTCCCCTCCCCTTCCCTCCCCTCCCCTCCCCTTCCCTTCCCTCC
>NW_012104721.1:2022921-2035015 GCF_000951045.1 Mandrillus leucophaeus | reverse complement strand
GTTAGCCAGGATGGTCTTGATCTCCTGACCTCGTGATCCGCCCGCCTCGGCCTCCCAAAGTGCTGGGATTACAGGCGTGATCCACCGCGCCCGGCTGTAGGCTTTCTTATTCAGGTATCACCAACACCTAGGGCAGTGCCTGGCATACAGTAGGTAATTAATGGAGTATTTGATGAGCGCATGAGACATGGTGTAGTGCCCATGGAAGTGGAGTCAGAAGGCCGCCTGCCGCTGCGGCAGAATTCCCGTGTGGCCTTCTCCCCGGGGGCCTCAGTTTCCCCTCGCAGTTACGATCCTCTGGCCGGCGCTGGGGTGGAGCCGGCGGGGCCGTCGTGCCGCCCGTGGCCGCTAGGGACGCTGATGCCCTCCCGTCCCGCCCACTTCCCGGCCGGTCCGCCCCCAGCTAGAGAAGCCCCAGCCCGCGGTGTCCGATCCAGTTGCCCCGCGCCGGAGCCCCGTAGCGCGCCATGGCCTGCTACATCTACCAGCTGCCCTCCTGGGTGCTGGACGACCTGTGCCGCAACATGGACACGCTCAGCGAGTGGGACTGGATGGAGTTCGGTAAGTACGGCCCGGGGAGGGGAGGGGTCCAGGGCGACTGGTGCCCCCAACGATCCCGCCAGCCGCCAAGCTCCCTCGGGCACCCGGGTTAAGCGGGTCCCGATCAGAGGGCGTGCGAGCTGAGCCTCCTGGACTGGGCCCGCCGCGGACCTTGGCCCGTCACCTGAAGGTGCCGCGTGGTCTCTGAGGACGTCTATCGGGAGCTCTGTCGCCGCCGCCACTGCGCTCTGAGTCCAGAGAACGGTGGGTGCTGGGGCCCTCCTGTCACCGCTGCTGGTTCCGTGACGGCCCCGGGTGGACATCCAGCCCACAACGGCGTGCGAAATGCGAGCCTCGACCCGGTCCTGCAGACAGCGCGGGCAAGTGCGCGGGGGCTTGGCGACCGAGCTGCAGAGGGTCTCTCAGGGACCACGGTGCTGTCACTCCTTGGGGGTGTGTGTGTGTGTGTGTGTGTGTAGTTTTAGTGCATATTAGAAGGATCTATTACTTAACATATATATATATATAGAGAGAAACGGAGTTTCGCTGTTGTCGCACAGGCTGGAGTGCAATGGCACGATCTCTGGCTCACTGCAACCTCTGCCTCTCGGGTTCAAGCGATTCTCCTTCCTTAGCCTCCCGAGTAGCTGAGATTACAGGCGCTCGCCACCACCCCAATTAATTTTTTGTATTTTTAGTAGAGACGGGTTTTCACCATGTTGGCCAAGCTGGTCTGGAACTCTTGATCTCAGGTGATCCACCTGCTTCTGCCTCCCAAAGTGCTGGGATTACAGACGTCAGCCACTGCGCCCAGCGTATTTATCATATTTGTGATTAAATGCACGTTACCATTGTAGTTTTAAAATCAAATATTTACTTTTAGTATACATTTTTGGATCACAGTATTTATGACTATAAACCTGTTTTGAGATCAGATGTGTCCTAATAGGTTCAGTGTGTATAATGTGGCCTAAGCACAGGCACTTACTTTCACTCTATCGCAAGGTGCACAGTTGTCGAAAATTCCATGGGAAGGCACTCAGACAACCTTCATATTTTGTATTTGTTGGTGCCTGATGGATGACTGGCGGAGGGCCATGGCCTCTGCTGGGGGTTGCTTGCCTGTTGTCTCTGCTTTCCAAGTGGAGATCTGCATTCCAGACTCTTGCTGTATGACTTTGGGTCCGTTTCTTAACCTCTCTGAGCCTCAGCTTCTGAATCTGTATGTAAACTGGATATGATAATTATAGCTTCTTCATAAAGTTGTGAGGAATGAAAATATTGTATAAGAGCACCAACACCTAAGTGTTAAATATTCTTATAAGTCATAAGTTGTAATCTTTCTTTTTATTTTTTGAGACAGTCTCATTTTGTGGCCCAGGCTGGAATGCAGTGGCGTGATCTCGGCTCACTGCAGCTTCTGCCTCCTGGGTTCAAGTGATTCTCCTGCCTCAGCCTCCTGAGTAGCTGGGATTACAGGCAGCTGCCACCACACCCAGCTAATTTTTATGTTTTTAGTAGAGATGGGGTTTCACCATGTTGGCCAGGCTGGTCTTGAACTCCTGACTTCAGGTGATTCGCCCGCCTTGGCCTCCCAAAGTGCTGGGATTACAGGTGTGAGCCAGTGCGCCTGGTCCTGGCTTCATTACTTTGAATATCTCCTGGGCAGTGGACAAACTTTGCATGGGACTCCCTCTCATTTTTTCCACATTGGCCCAGCCCTCAGTTACAAATGTCAGAACAACTTCTGTTTCTAGGAAATTCAATTAGAAGGCACACCTATGAGTTTAAAAAAAAAAAAAAAAAAAAAGCTTTATTGAGATATTCACATACCATACCATACACCTGTTTAAAGAGTACAATTTAGTGGCATTTAGTATATTCCCAGGGCTGTGTATCCATCTTCACAATCAATCTTAGAACATTTTAATCACCCCAAGAAGAAACTGTACCCCTTAATTGCCAATCCCCTCCTTCCATTTTCCCAAGTTTTAGACATTGCCTATTCTGGACATCTCATATAAATGGAACCATAATATATAGTGCTCTGTGACTGACTTGTTTCAGCTAGCATAAGGTTCATCCATGTTGTAGCATGCATCAGTACTTAGTTTCTTCTTATTATAGGATAATGTTCCATGGGATGGATATACTACATTTTATTCATTTATCAGTTGTTGGTCATTGGGTTCCTTTCACTTTTGGGCCATTATGAATAGTGCTGCTGTGAACACTCACGTACAAGGTTTTGTGCAGTGGTGCAAACGTAGCTCACCGCAGCCTCAACCTCCTGGGCTCAAGCGATCCTCCTGTCTCCTGAGTAGCTGGGACTAGAGGTGTGCACCGCCGTGCCCAGCTAACTTTTGTATTTTTTGTAGAGACGGGTTTCACCATGCTACCCAGGCTGATCCTGAACTCTGGAGCTCAAGCCATCTGCCCATCTCAGTTTCCCAAATTGCTGGGATTATAGGTGTGAGCCACCGCGCCTGGCTTTATGTTTAACTATTTGAGGAGCTACCAGATGTTTTCTAAAGTGGCTGAACCACCAGTGTATGTGGATGACCATTTCTCCATATCCTTGTCAACATGTGTTATTTTTTTCTTCTTTTCTTTTTCCTTTTTGAGACGGAGTCTCGCTCTGTTGCCCAGGCTGGAGTGCAGTGGCATGATCTTGGCTCACTGCAACCTTAGCCTCCTGGGTTGAAGTGATTCTCGTGCCTCAGCCTCCCAAGCAGCTGGGATTACAGGCGTAAGCCACCATGCCTGACTAATTTTTGTATCTTTAGTAGCGATGGGGTTTCACCATGTTGGCCAGGCCAGTCTTGAACTCCTAACCTCAGGTGATCTTCCCACCTCGGCCTCCCAAGGTGTTGGGATTACAGGTGTGAACCACTGCACCTGGCTGGTGAAGTGGCATCTTACTGTGGTTTGATTTGCATTTCCCTAATGACTAATGCTGTGGAGCATCTTTTCCTGTGCTTATTGGCCATTTGCACATCTTGTTTGGAGAATACCTCTGCGAGGCTTCCCACTGGGGTGGATATGATCTGAACGCTTCGCCAGGCCTGTCTGCTCTGACACATCTGCCCAGTGCTGGCCTTTCTGACCTCCTCATCTTCCACACCCACTGTCACTCCCCTGCTCCAGCCACACTGATCTCCCTGGGCCAGACACAGGGTCTTCTCATGTGCTGTTCCCTCCGCCTGGGACATTCTTCCCCCTGTGTTACCTGGGGCTAGATTTCTAGTCTATTAGTTTCCTCTTGCTGCAGTTACAGATTACCACAAAGTTGGTGGCCTATAACACCTCAAGTTTATTATCAGCATTCTGGAGGTCAGAAGTCCTAACTCAGGGCTGCTCTAGGGGTTTCCTTGCCTTGACCGGCTTCCTGAGGCCTGCAGCATCCTGTGGCTTGTGGCCCCTTCCTTCCTCCATCGTCAAAGCCACTGGTGTATATCATCACATCTGTCTCTGTGACCTCTGCTTCTACCGTCACCTCTTCTGTGAATCTGACATTCTGGCCTCCCCCTTACAGGGACCCTGGTAATTACCTTGGCCAGACCCAGATAATCCAGGATAATCTCAGCTTAGAATCCTTAATTTAATCAAATCTGCAAAGTCCTTTTTGTCACATAAGATACCATATTCACAGGTCTCGGAGCTTAGGATGTGGATGCTTTCCAAGGGTATTATTCTGTCTGTCATAGTCCTTCAGGTAAGCTCCCCTGGCACCTTCTTTGAAATGGAGAAGCCTTTCCTGCCCCTGTTCCTCTCTAGCCCATCACTGTGTTTCATTTCCCTCATTCCACTTCATGTTCTTTGATGTCCCCTCGTTCATTAAGTGTTTCCGCCTGTCTCTTCTTATGGAGTGGAAGCACAGTGTGGGCAGGGGCCTTACCTGTCTAGTTTTTCACTCCTGTATTCCCAGAGCCTGGGCAGTTCCTAGCTAGAGGGCAGGTGCCAGAGTGAATGATGAGCTGCCAGGCCTTGGTGTGGTGAGGATGTGGACTGCCCCCTATTACCCATTGGAGCTGGCCTGGAGCCTTGGGTCAGCCCCCTTCCCACACTGGATCACAGCCAGCCGTGCCCCCAGCCCACTGCTCCTCGCCTAGTACCAGCGCTCTGGTTCCCTCTTCAGCCAAATGAACGAGTGACTGTGATCGTCCCTTCAGTCCTAAAAATTCTTGGCTTCCTGTGGGTCATTTTAGAAAGAAGACAGTCCCTCGGAGCTGATGGTGGCACTGGGAGAGTGTAGTGAGAACACTAAAGTGATTCAGAAGATCCCGCAGCCATAGACAGACACGCTCTTTTGGACCCGACACTTGGCAGATAATCTGGCCACCCCTGGTTCTTGTCTCTGTGATGGCAGCTGCCTCTGTTGGGCTTTGCCTGACCCTGTGTAAGATGGATTTCCTACAGCTTCAGCCCCGGGTGTGTGCAGAGGGGCTCGACGCAGGGTCTCTTATGTGACCGCTCCCTGTCTCGTTCACTCATGCGTGTGCCAGCCTTTGTACACAGCCCTGCTTTGCCCCTGCCTGGCTGTGTGACGTCAGGCGGTGACTGTCTCTCTCCGAGCCTTTAGTTTCCTCATCCATGAAGCACCCTCACAGAGTTGCTGAGAGGCTGAGGAGACTTAGCTGGTTGTAAAGGGTCAAGTTAGGGCTTTCCTCATCCCCTACCCAGGGAGGGGTGTGGGCATTTGATTCTAAGATGGGTCATTTCAGAAGGCTGTGCCATCCCTGCTCTGGAGGACTTTGAAGATAGGCAAGGTTTTCTACTGCCTCGGGTGAACTCCTGCAGGATTCAGGCACTCAAGAGTGATAGTCCCAGTACTGTTAACCATCAGGGATAAAAACATTTTCAGGCCAGGTGCAATGGCTTACACCTCTAATTTCAACACTTTGGGAGGCCAAGTTGGGAAAATTTCTTGAAGCCAAGAATTTGAGACCAGCCTCGTGATCCGCCCGCCTTGGCCTCCCAAAGTGCTTGGATTACAGGTGTGAGCCACCGTGCCCAGCCTTTTTTTTTTTTTTTTTTGAGATGGAGTCTCGCTCTGTTGCCCAGGCTGGAGTCCAATGACATGATCTTGGCTCATTGCAAACTCCACCTCCTGGGTTCAACTGATTCTCCTGCCTCAGCTTCCAGAGTAGCTAGGACTACAGGCACATGCCACCATGCTCTGCTAATTTTTGCATTTTTAGTAGAGATGGGCTGGGCGTAGTGGCTCACGGCTATAATCCCAGCACTTTGGGAGTCCAAGGTGGCCGGATCACGAGGTCAGGAGTTCGAAACCAGCCTGACCAACATGGTGAAACTCTGTCTCTACTAAAAATACAAAAATTGGCAGGGTGTGGTGGCTCACGCCTGTAATCCTAGCACTTTGGGAGGCTGAGGCGGGTGGATCACGAGGTCAGGAGATTGAGACCATCCTGGTTAACACGGTGAAACCCCATCTCTACTAAAAATACAAAAAATTAGCTGGGCGTGGTGGCGGGTGCCTGTAGTTCCAGCTACTTGGGAGGCTGAGGCAAGAGAATGACGTGAACCCGGGAGGCAGAGCTTGCAGTGAGTGGAGATCACGCCACTGCACTCCAGCCTGGGCGACAGAGCGAGACTCAGTCTCAAAAAAAAAAAAAAAAAAAAGAAATTAGTCAGGCAGGATGGTACTCGCCTATAATCCCAGCTGCTCGGGAGGCTGAGGCAGGAGAATCACTTAAACCTGGGAGGCGGAGGTTGTGGTGAGCCAAGATTGCGCCACTGCACTCCAGCCTGGGCAACAGAGCGAAACTCTGTCTCAAAAAAAAAAAATAAATAAATAAATAAATGTAGAGATGGGGTTTCGTCATGTTGGCCAGGCTAGTCTCAAACTCCTGGCCTCAAGTGATCTGCTTGCCTCAGCCTCCCAAAGTGCTGAGATTACAGGCGTGAGCCACCGCATCTGGCCACAGAACAGGTTTTCATAGAGTGTAGATAGTTTAACACTTACGGCTAATACTTATATCATGTTTATTTTGTGTCAAGCACTGTTCTGAGTGCTTCTGTACTTATAACTCGTCTAATCCTTGCAACAGTCTCTGAGGCAGGGGCTGCTGTTATCTTTGTTTGACAGATGGGGAAAGTGAGGCTCAGGGAGAGATGAACACCTTCCCCAAACACACAGCAAGTAAGCAACAGAGACTGGATTTGAACCCAGGCTCCGAATCCCAATATCTGGCCTCTGAACCACCACTACTGTCCTGCTGACTTTCACACATGTTTTCATATCTGTAGAAAAAGTCTGGAAGATTAGACACCAAAATACAACTGGTGGTGTCCTTGGAGTCCTCCAAGTGGGATGGTCATGGGGACTTTCATTTTCTTATTTCTCAAATGTTCTACTATGACCAGGTATTACCGGTCCATGTTGAGAAAAAAACTTCGGACTTAGCAGAAGGCCTTGGTAGTGACTCATCCCCCCAAGATCTCTATCATATCCTGACTCTAAAGGGTCTGGTTGAGACTGGATACGGTGGCTCACGCCTGTGATCCCAGCACTTTGGGAGGCTGAGGAGGGCGGATCACTTGAGCTCAGGAGTTTGAGACCAGCCTGGCCAAGATGGTGAAAATACCAAAAAATTAGCCGAGAGTGGTGGCACATGCCCTGTAGCCCCAGCTACTTGGGAGGCTGAGGCAGGAGAATTGCCTGAACCTGGGAGGCATAGGCTGCAATGAACGGAGATCATGCTACTGCACTCCAGCCTTGGCAACAGAGCAAGACTCTGTCTGGAAAAAACTAAATACAATAAATAAAGGGTCTGGTTAAATGCTGATTGGTCAACACCTTAAGATATGGTACTGTCGTGGAACAAAAATATCTAAGCTGGAAGGCACCTTAGAGTTTAATTCCTGTTTCTCTTGTATTACTATCACGAGTAAGGAAAGTTCAGCCCACGGAGAATCAGGCTGTGGCTGAGTTCCTGCTGCCACCACCCACCGGGGTGGCCCTGGGCTTCTGTTTTCTCATTACGTCATGCTGCCTCCCAAGATGGGAGTGTGTGTGGATGCCCAGTGCTTCGTGCGGGGAGATGGTCCTTCCTTTTCCATCCGTTCTCTTCTCTGTATTGCTAGAAGCAGCCCCTGACCCAGCTGACATCACTTCCCACTGACTAGGAATCTGGCCTGGGGTTTCCAGTGACTAATATAGCAATTTAGGAACTTTCCATCCTAACGGGGCACTTCTCCTGGAGACTTTCTGTGTGCAGGAGGCTGTCACCAGCCCATTTTGTTCAAAGGGTAGGGGATTGTGCAATCTGATCGCAGCACTCACTGGCTCTGAAATCTTCTATGGTTCCTTGTAACTCTTAGGATCAAGTCCAAACTCCAAAGCTGGGCATTCGCTTGAGGGTCTTTGTTATGTGGTCCTGGGCTTTATCTCTTGCCTTTCCTTCTTCTACTTGGCCCACCTATGTTTATATTTTCTTTTTGTTTGTTTGTTTTGCTTTATTTTTTTGAGATGGAGTCTCGCTCTGTCACCCTGGCTGGAGTGCAGTGGCGCTATCTCGGCTCACTGCAACCTCTGCCTCCCGGGTTCAAGTGATTCTCCTGCCTCAGCCTCCCGAGTAGCTGGGACTACAAGTGGGCACCACCACACTTGGCTAATTTCTGTATGTTTAGTGGAGATGGGAGTTCACCATGTTGGCCAGGCTGGTCTCGAACTCTTGAACTTAGGTGATCCGCCCATCTCAGCCTCCCAAAGTGCTGGGATTACAGGCATGACTCACTGCACCTGGCCAATTATTCCTAGTTTAAAAAAATGCCTTTCTCACTTCAGTAAACTCAGTGGAATACTGGTCATAAAAATCCATTAATGGGCCAGGTGCAGTGGCTCACGCCTGTATCCAAAAAAAAAAAAAAAATTAGCCAGTCATGGTAGTGTGTCTGTAGTCCCAGCTGCTGGGGAGGCTGAGGTGGGACAATTGCTTGAGCCTGGGAGGCCAAGGCTGTGGTGGTCCATGTTTGCACCACTGCACTCATGCCACCTGGGCAACAGAGTGATGCCCTGTCTCAAAAAAAAAAAAAATTTTTAATTCTTATTTTTTTTTTATATTTTTGAGAAAGAATCTCACTCTGTCACCCAGGCTGGAATGCAGTAGCACGATCTCAGCTCACTGCAACCTCCACCTCCTGGGTTCAAGTGATTCTCCTGCCTCAGTTTCCCAAGTAGCTGGGATTACAGGCGTGTGTCACCAAGGCTGGCTAATTTTTGTATTTTTAGTAGAGACGGGGTTTTATCATGTTGGCCAGGCCGGTATCGAACTCCTGACCTCAGGTGATCCACCCGCCTCGGCCTCCCAAAGTGCTAGGATTACAGGCATGAGCCACTGTGCCTGGTCCCTGTGGTATAATGTTAATAAATAAGACCAGGATGCAGAATCTCAGGTGAGGTGCGGTGGCTCACACCTGCAATCCCAGCACTTTAAGAGGCTGAGGTGGGAAGATTGCTTGAGGTGAGGAGTGCAAGACCAGCCTGGTCAACATAGTGAGACCCCATCTCTTAAGAAAAGATATAAAATCTTACCTGCAGTGTGGCAACAACTACATCCAAAGACACATCTATGTAGAGGGGGTGATTTTTGGAAAGGAGGAGTACCCTAGTGGCCTTCGGAGGGTGGTGAGGTGCTGTGTAACTTCTCCCCCGTATTGTCCATGTTTTTTTTTTTTTTTTTTTTTGAGACGGAGTCTCGCTCTGTCGCCCAGGCTGGAGTGCAGTGGCCGGCCAACTTGTTCTTCTTTTTTTTTTTTTTTTTTTTTTTGGTGAACAACCATCAATTTTATGGTAAAACACCAAAAGAAAAAATACATTATTTTTATTGTTACCAGTGGTAGTTCCCTGCAAGTTTTGTCCCATACTTCAGAATAGGCAAAGTATTTTTGTATCCATGGCTCTCTTGATCCTTATAACAGTCCTCTGAAGACAATGTGGTATGTGTGTGTGTTTTCATTCAATCATTCACTTAGCATATTTTTTTTTTGTTGTTTTTGGAGACAAGGTCTTCCTCTGTTGCCCAGGCTGGAGTGCAGTGACATCATCATGGCTTGCTGCAGCCTCCAACTCCTGGGTTCAAGTGATCCTCCCATCTCAGCCTCCTGAGTAGCTAGGACTACAGATGCATGCCACCATGCCTGGCTACTTTGTTTATTTTTTGTAGAGACAGGTCTTGCTATGTTGCCCAGACTGGTTTTGAACTCCTGAGCTCCAGCAATCCCTCCTTGGCCTCCTAAAGTTTGGAACTGCAGGTGTGAGCTGCTGCACCCGGCCTCATACACTTGTTGAGTTCCCCTGACCAGGACTGGGACTTAGCTGAAAGGAATGAGATGCCCGGGGCAAAATGGAAGGAGGCGCTTACACTCAGGGTCCTGCGGTGCCACCTGAAGATGAGCGCCTCCTGCATTTTCCTTCCCTAGGTGCCTCACCTGACTCACCCTCATCCTGGCCCCGCCTCCACTCTGAGCCAGGCACTCTTCTCAGTTCTGGGGAAGTAACCATGAACCAAACAGGTAGAGCTCCCTGCCTACATGGACCTTCCATTACAGAAGGGGAGGCAGGTAGAGCTGGTACCCACTGAGGCTCCCACGGGCGCAGTGACTGCCCCAGGCATAGCAGCAGCTTCGACCCTCCTGTCCCGTGCTCTTTCTCTTAAGTCTTGTGTACTGGACCCCATGGGTGTCCAGCAGAATCAGCATTGTAACTTGGGCCACCTGTGGACCTCAGCTAATGGTGATGTTTCCAGTGTGGAGGGGTGGTTGGGGAGGATGTCCTGGAAAAGCCCAGCTAGTGGCTAGCGTGGGGACCTCTCCTGGAGGGACTGCCTCTCTGACTCTAAGCAGAGTCCTCTCCCTCCCTTCCAGCCTCCTATGTGATCACAGACCTGACCCAGCTGCGGAAGATCAAGTCCATGGAGCGGGTGCAGGGCGTGAGCATCACGCGGGAGCTGCTGTGGTGGTGGGGCATGCGGCAGGCCACCGTCCAGCAACTTGTGGACCTCCTGTGCCACCTGGAGCTCTACCGGGCTGCCCAGATCATCCTGAACTGTGAGTAACTCAGGGCCTTCCTTGGGTGGGGCCCATCATGCCCCTGAGCAGTTTCCGTCCGTGTGAGTTGCACTCTCTGGCCTTAATACTTTTTTCCTCTTTTAATTAAAAAACTAATTTAATGAGTGAGTTTATCATGCACATAAGAAACTGGTAACAGGCCAGTCCTGGTGGCACACGCCTGTAATCCCAGCACTTTGGGAGGCCGAGGCAGGTGGATCACCTGAGGTCAGGATTCGAGACTGGCCTGGCTAACATGGTGAAAACCTGTCTCTACTAAAAATACAAAATTAGCTGGGCTTGCTGGCCTGCGCCTGTAATCCCAGCTACTCTGGAGGTTGAGGCAGGAGAATCGCTTGAACCTGGGAGGTGGAGGTTGCAGTGAGCCAGGATTGCACCACTGCACTCCAGCCTCGGTGACAGAGTGAGACTCTGTCTTCAAAAGAAAAAAAAAGAAACTGGTAACAGTGGTTACCTGTGGGGAGAGGAACTGGGCAGCCAGAGAACACAGTGTTGGAGGGAGACTTTACTGTGAATTCTTTCGTACCTTTTAAATTTGGGCTATCTGTTCCAAAAATAAGTACATTAATTAATTTTGAAAACTCCAATAGCTATAACAAAAATTCAAAAAAGCATTCAGTAAAAATGATTCATATTGTCATCCTTTCCCTACTTTACATCCCAAGAAGTAATGACTTTGGTAAAAATTTCTGGCTTTTCTTACTAGAAATTTTCTCTGCATGGCAAGGGTATTTATGCATCTGCAATCCCTTTCTAAAAAGCTTTTTTTTTTTGAGACAGGGTCTTGCTCTGTTGCCCAGGCTGGAGAGCAGTAGTGTGATCAAAGCTCACTGCAGCCTTGATGTCCTGGGCTCAAGTGATCCTCCTGACTCAACTTCCTGAGTACTTTGGACTATAGGCACATGCCACCATGTCTGACTAATTTTTCATTTTTTTGTAGAGATCGAGGCTGGTCTTGAACTCCTGGTCTCAAGTGATCCTCCTGCCTTGGCCTCCCAACGTGTGGGATTGTAGGCACGAGCCACATTACCTTGCCTGCAACCCCCTTTTGATACAGATAGTAGCACATCATGTACTGGTGTGAATTTTTTTTTCACCTAGCAATAGACCTTGGGGACTGTTTCATATTGACATATTCTTTCTTTTTCTTTTTTTTTTTTTTGAGACGGAGTCTGGAGTCTCGCTCTGTCACCCAGGCTGGAGTGTGGTGGCGCAATCTCGGCTCATTGCAAACTCCTCCTCCCGGGTTCACGTCATTCTCCTGCCTCAGCCTCCTGAGTAGCTGGGACTACAGGCGCCCACCACCATGCCCGGCTAATTTTTTGTATTTTTAGTAGAGACAGGGTTTCACCGTGCTAGCCAGGATGATCTCGATCTCCTGACCTCCTGATCCGCCCGCCTCAGCCTCCCAAAGTGCTGGGATTACAGGCATGAGCCACTGCTCCTGGCCGACACATTCTTT
>NW_012104721.1:2019005-2022266 GCF_000951045.1 Mandrillus leucophaeus | reverse complement strand
TGAGCCACCATGTCCGGCCATTTTTCTGTTCTGTATAGTGTCATGATATACTGTCCTAGACGTATAGAGCCTGTTTTGCACACATGTAAGTGTAGCCATGGGACGGCTTTCTGTTATAGTATTGGAATGTCTGGGTTGAAGATTTTTGCATTCTAAGTGTTGATTGATATTTAGTATTAACAAATTACCTTCCTCAGAAAACAGGATCATGTGTGGTGGGGACATATTTAGCTGGTAATACCTCCCTACCCTGAAGGGTGGCTGTGAAGTTGAAGAGCAGATCAAGTGCCTGATGTCCAGCTGGTACTCAGCAGAAGGCAGTGGGAATGGGGGTTCTGGTTACCCCCACACCTCCTCACATCCCCAAAGGGACCCCCTCAGTGTAGGACTGGGAGCCACTCTTCTGCAGGTACTTACCTGAGCACCTGCCTGGTGCTGTCCTAGGTTCTAGAATACAGCACAGGCAAAGCGACAGCTCCTCTGCCCTCACGAGGGCACAGTCTTGTGAGGAGACAGTTAATGCACAGGAAAACAAGTAAAGAAATGGGCAGGCAGGATACAGTGACCAGATAGGGGAGCATCCTAGGACAAGGGGTGAAGGAAGGCCAGTGCGAGGATGTGAACCTGGAGGAATAGGAAGAAGACAGCCATGTGACGCATCGGTAAGAGCCCAGGAGAGAGGGGCCAGCGTGTGCGAGGGCGCTGAGGAGCCAGTGGTGGGAGTCCCAGACACCCGGGGAGGAGCTGTCCTGTCAGGGTTCCTGAGCTGGGAACCACCTGGCTGGACCAGCAGACCAGATTCAGCACCTGCCTGTCCCTCAGGTCTTCTGGAATCACTGAGGGCTTCCAGGAAGAGGGACTGGGAGCAAGGGCCTGAGGGTGGGGGCCTAGAGAGCACCACCTTCTGAGGTAAACCAGGAGAGCAGAGGATGGTATGGTGAACCTGCAGGTGGAGAGATCTAGAGCTACAGCCCAGGCTGGGTTTTTGGGGGCATCATGGAGCAGACCACACCAGGCACAGGGAGGCCAGTGGGGCAGCGAGAGCATCTCCTCCCTTCAGCTGCCAAGCGACTTTCCAGGCCTTCCTGTCTGGGGTAGGGAATGGGGTGATCTGGCTCCCAATGGGAGTGATGTTCCAGCACAGGACCGTGGCTGGGCCTGCTTCTGCACCCGCCGGACCCTGACTCCACTGTGTGCCCCAGCAGCATAGTGGTGGCTCCACTTGAGTCACGGTCCTCCCCATCCCCTGGACTTCTGTCTCCACCCCTGCTGGCCACCTCCCTAAACCCACCTTCCTCCTCAGAGTGGAGAGGGTCAGCTGCCCGGGCCACAGCCTCCCCACTCCTGGAACCCACCTGCAACCCCTCCTGCCCGGTGCTCCTGAGCTGCTGCCGTTCCTTACATTTCCCCTGTGAAAGTTGTCAGAATTGACATGGAGTGATTTTGTATTAAAAAAAATAATAATAATAAAATAACCCTTGGCTGCACGTGGTGGCTCACACCTATAATCCCAACACTTTGGGAGGCCGAGATGGGTGGATCACCTGAGGTCAGGAGTTTGAAACCAGCCAGACCAACATGGTGAAACCCTGTTTCTACTAAAAATACAAAAAAATTAGCTGGGTGCCTGTAATCCCAGCTACTCAAGAGGCTGAGGCAGGAGAATTGCTTGAACCTGGGAGGCAGAGGTTGCAGTGAGCGGAGATTGCACCACTGCACTCCAGCCTGGGTGACAGAGCGAGACTCCATTTCAAAAATAAATAACCCTGACAAATAGAACTAGGGAAGGCCATGAAGGGAGAACTGTCATGCATAAAGGCCCGACAACACTAACTGTCACGGAGGACTCTACAAAAACCACAACCTTACATAAATACCATCGTAACCACACACAAAAAATACCCCTGCGAGGACATCTGCCCAGCAAATGCCTGTCCGACCCTGGAGACTGTAATCACTCTTGCTATTCAAGGATAGTTATCTCAAAACAGTTACGTAATCCTCTTCACTTTTCCTTTGAAAAACCTCCCTGGATACGCCCTTAGTTTACTATAGCATATGTACTCTCATTCCGATGCCCTATTCCTGAGTAAGTATCATTTTCTTTTTTTTCTTTTTCTTTTTCTTTTTTTTTTGAGATGGAGTCTTGCTCTGTCACCCAGGCTGGAGGGCAGTGGCACGATCTTGGCTTGCTGCAACCTCTGCCTCCTGAGTTCAAGCGATTCTTGTCCCTCAGCCTCCCAAGTAGCTGGGACTACAGGCGCCTGCCACCACACCTGGCTAATTTTTGTATTTTTAGTAGAGACGAGGTTTCACCATATTGGCCAGGCTGGAATCGAACTCCTGACCTGAGGTGATCCGCTGGCCTCGGCCTCCCAAAGTGCTGGGATTGCAGGTGTGAGCCACCGCGCCCAGCTGCATCATTTTCTTGTAGAGAGCCTCTCCTTGTTTGTTATTTAGGTTGACACCCCGAAGGCCAGATCCTCATTCTGGCCCACCAGAGAGGCCAGGCGGTTTCACAGTGCAGTGGTGGGCGGCAGGCCTGAGTTTCAGTTCAGGCTCAGCCTTGATTGTGTGGCTCTGGACAAGTCCCTTCTTTTCCCTGGGCCCCAGACCTCTTGACCCCCTTGTCATCCAGCTCAAGTGCAGTCAGGAGCAGGGGGCGGGAATTCCAGCTAAGTCTACATTGGAGAGGGGGATGATGGGGTGGGGCTGGCACCAGACCCCGATATTGCTCCTGCAGCTCAGGCTGAGAGGTTGCAGGGGAGTCCCGATGCCTGAAAGCAGAGAAGCACCAGGGCTTTGAGACACAGCCTCTTGTTAGACACTCACCATTGATGTCAAAACTTGTTGACTAATCTCACACAGATTCTTAGCAATGTGACGCCAAAAAACAATAGAGTGTGAAATTTCCAGAGATACTCTCATCTGAGTGTGATGCCTTTTTAGGGGAACCACTGAGCACTTTTGAGGTGCTGGCAGCCCCTGAGGGTCGGCTCAAAGGAGCCCCTTCTCCACCCAAGGAACCTGGCCAAGAATGGCCAAGGGGTGAAGGTCACACCCGGGCAGCCTGGATCCAGAGCCATCCTGCTTAGCTTCTTTTTTCTGAGATGGAGTCCTGCTCTGTTGCCCAGGTTGGAGTGTAGTGGTGTAATCTCAGCTCACTGCAACCTCTGCCTCCCGGGTTCAAGCGATTCTCCTGCTTCAGCCTCCTGAGTAGCTGGGATTATAGGCGCCTGCCACCATGCTCAGCTAATTTTT
>NW_012104721.1:2013229-2013790 GCF_000951045.1 Mandrillus leucophaeus | reverse complement strand
TGAGACAGAGTCTCGCTCTGTCACCCAGGCCAGAGTACAGTGGTGTGATCTCGACTTACTGCAAGCTCTGCCTCCTGGGTTCACGCCATTCTCCTGCCTCAGCCTCCTGAGTAGCTGGGACGACAGGCGCCCGCAACCATGCCTGGATAATTTTTTTTTTGTATCTTCAGTAGAGACGGGGTTTCACCATGTTAGCCAGGATGGTCTTGATCTCCTGACCTCGTGATCCGCCCACCTCAGCTGCCAAAGTGCTGGGATTACAGGCGTGAGCCACTGTGCCTGGCCAAAACTCCATTCCCTGTTAAAGGAGTAAGTTCTTTGCTTGGCCTATTTTGCAGCCCTTGGTTCTCAGTGATCTGTGATTCTCAAAGCATCGTAAGCATCAGTATCACCTGGGAACTTGTTAGAAGTGCAAATTATTGGGCCCCACCTCATCTGCTGATTCAGAAACTCTAGGGGTGAGGCCCAGCAGTCTGGCCTAAGTTCCCCAGGTGATTCTGATGCACCTTGAGGTTTAAGAACCAATGCTCTGGCCAGGCGTGGTGGTTCACACCTGTAATT
>NW_012104721.1:1986108-2012624 GCF_000951045.1 Mandrillus leucophaeus | reverse complement strand
TTTTTGTATTTTTAGTAGAGACGAGGTTTCACCATATTGGCCAGGCTGGAATCGAACTCCTGACCTGAGGTGATCCGCTGGCCTCGGCCTCCCAAAGTGCTGGGATTGCAGGTGTGAGCCACCGCGCCCAGCTGCATCATTTTCTTGTAGAGAGCCTCTCCTTGTTTGTTATTTAGGTTGACACCCCGAAGGCCAGATCCTCATTCTGGCCCACCAGAGAGGCCAGGCGGTTTCACAGTGCAGTGGTGGGCGGCAGGCCTGAGTTTCAGTTCAGGCTCAGCCTTGATTGTGTGGCTCTGGACAAGTCCCTTCTTTTCCCTGGGCCCCAGACCTCTTGACCCCCTTGTCATCCAGCTCAAGTGCAGTCAGGAGCAGGGGGCGGGAATTCCAGCTAAGTCTACATTGGAGAGGGGGATGATGGGGTGGGGCTGGCACCAGACCCCGATATTGCTCCTGCAGCTCAGGCTGAGAGGTTGCAGGGGAGTCCCGATGCCTGAAAGCAGAGAAGCACCAGGGCTTTGAGACACAGCCTCTTGTTAGACACTCACCATTGATGTCAAAACTTGTTGACTAATCTCACACAGATTCTTAGCAATGTGACGCCAAAAAACAATAGAGTGTGAAATTTCCAGAGATACTCTCATCTGAGTGTGATGCCTTTTTAGGGGAACCACTGAGCACTTTTGAGGTGCTGGCAGCCCCTGAGGGTCGGCTCAAAGGAGCCCCTTCTCCACCCAAGGAACCTGGCCAAGAATGGCCAAGGGGTGAAGGTCACACCCGGGCAGCCTGGATCCAGAGCCATCCTGCTTAGCTTCTTTTTTCTGAGATGGAGTCCTGCTCTGTTGCCCAGGTTGGAGTGTAGTGGTGTAATCTCAGCTCACTGCAACCTCTGCCTCCCGGGTTCAAGCGATTCTCCTGCTTCAGCCTCCTGAGTAGCTGGGATTATAGGCGCCTGCCACCATGCTCAGCTAATTTTTATATTTTTAGTAGAGATGGGGTTTCACCATGTTGGCCAGGCTGGTCTTGAACTCCTGACCTCAGGCGATCTGCCTGCCTTTGCCACCCAAAGTGCTAGGATTACAGGTGTGCGCTACTGCACCCGGCCGCCCTGCTTAGCTTCCACAGGGGACTTCAGCTGCATCAGTTGCCTCTGAGTGCAGTGCTTGGGCGTCCAGGAAACACTAGTGATGCTCTTGCCCATTGACCTCTGTTCTGCTTAAAACTTTACTAAAGATCTGTGCTCTCCTGTTCTCACCGCCTCTACCCTCCTTTCTTATTCCCCAGACCTCATCTTCCTTCTAGCCCTGCTGATCAAAATTGCCTGAGGAAGAGAGATTAAAGCTGGTTTCCACATCCACAAAACCCCTGCTGTTCTTCTGTTATGGGTGTCTGGTCATGTTTTACTATTGGTTTGAATTCTCAGGCAAGGCACTTCCCCTTTCTGTATCTTTTTTTTTTTTTTTTCATTAGGAAAAAAAATGCTGTAAATTCTTGTCACTTTTTGGAGGTGAATATAGAGAAGCATTTTAAATTTCTTATTCTACCTGGTCAGAGTCTCTTCCCTTCCCTAATTGTTTAATGTTTAACATCAGTTAAACATGCTTTTGCACTCACTTGCTTAGGATTGGTTATGAACTTGCTCACTGTCGCTGGCAGTTTGAGAACCTGACCTCTGCCGACCACTTTATTTTATTTATTTATTTATTTATTTATTTAGTTAGTTAGTTAGTTAGTTATTTATTTCAGACGGAGTCTTTCTCTGTTGCCCAGGCTGGAGTGCAATGGTACGATCTCAGCTCACTGCAACCTCCACCTCCCAGGTTCAAGAGATTCTCTCGCCTCAGCCTCCCAAGTAGCTGGGGTTACAAGCAAGCTCCACCATGCCTGGCCTAATTTTTTTTTTTTTGAGATGGAATTGCACTCTTATTACCCAGGCTGGAGTGCAGTGGCATGATCTCAGCTAAGTGCAACCCCTGTCTCCTGGATTCAGGTGATTTTCCTGCCTCAGCCTCCCGAGTAGCTGGGATTACAGGCATGTGCCATCATGCCCAGCTAGTTTTGTATTTTTAGTAGAGACGGGGTTTCTCCATGTTGGGCAGGCTGGTCTCGAATTCCCGACCTCAGGTGATTTGCCCACCTCGACCTCCCAAAGTGCTGGGATTACAGCCGTGAGCCACCATGCCTGGCTGGATGCCCACCACCTCTTAAAGGGTATTAACAATAAATTTGAAGAAAACAGTACTTGAAAACCCCACATACCAAAAGTCCTGGACATGAAGTGGCTTCCTGAGGGACTTACCTCTCCAGGGGATGTGCCTGGATGTGACTGTAGCCTTTTGAAGGCCCTGCTTGAACTCAGTGGTACGATTGGGGCCCACTGGGGGCCATATCCATACACAGTCTCTTGAAATTGTGAACTGCGGAGGCTGCCTGGTCTGAATGGGTAGAGGGCTGGCTCCGTGGGTCTCTGTTCCTTGATTTTCCTCAGACTTAGTTGCCAAGGCCATAGTTATTTAATTTGTCAAACACTGAATATTCTCAGATGTAGAATGGGCCAGGCACAGTGGCTCACACCTGTAATCCCAGCACTTTGGGAGGCTGAGGCAGACGGATCACAAGGTCAGGAGATTGAGACCATCCTGGCTAACACAGTGAAACCCTGCCTCTACTAAAACAAACAAACAAACAAAGAATTAGCCAGGCGTGGTGGCGGGCGCCTATAGTCCCAGCTACTCGGAGGCTGAGGCAGGAGAATGGCGTGAACCTGGGAGGCGGAGCTCACAGTGAGCTGAGATCGCACCACTGCACTCCAGCCTGGGCGACAGAGCGAGACTCCATCTCAAAAAAAAAAAAAAAAAAAAGAAGAAGAAATAGAATAGATCAGTACAGAAGGCTTAGAACAGAAAGCAGCTACCCATTCCTTGCCCTAGCAAATCTGCTGGCCAGAGTCAGCCCCTTTTTCCTCTTTTAGCCATCCATGTCTTGGTCTCCTCCATTAGCCTTCCAGGTTCACTACTTATCGGGGGAAATCCCCACCCCCAATATTCAACGTGAGTTTTTTTCTATTTCCCTAAGCATCGGCTGGTCTGAGAAATAAAGGGAAAGAGTACAAAAGAGAGAAATTTTAAAGCTGGCTGTCTGGGGGACACATCACATGTTGGCAGGTTCCGTGATGCTCCCTGAGCCGTAAAACCAGCAAGTTTTTATTAGCGATTTTCAAAAGGGGAGGGAGTGCATGAATAGGGTGTGGGTCACAGAGATCACATGCTCCACAAGGTAATAAAATATCACAAAGCAAATGGAGGCAGGGCGAGATCACAGGACCACAGGATGGGGTGAAATTAAAATTGCTAATGAAGTTTCGGGCATGCTGTCATTGATAACATCTTATCAGGAAACAGGGTTTGAGAGCAGATAACCTGTCTGACCAAAATTTATTAGGTGGGAATTTCCTCGTCCTAATAAGTGTGGGAGCACTACAGGAGACCAGGACTTATTTTATCCCTTCGGCTTTGACCGTAAAAGACGCCGCCCCCAAAGGGGCCATTTCAGAGGCCTACCCTCAGAGGCCATTCTCTTTCTCGGGGATGTTCCTTGCTGAGCAAAAGAATTCAGCGATATTTCTCCTATTTGTTTTTGAAAAAAGAGAAATGTGGCTCTGTTACACCCAGCTCACCGGCTGTCAGAGTTTAAGGTTATCTCCCTTGTTCCCTGAAGACTGCTATTATCCTGTTCTTTTTTCAAGGTGCCCAGATTTCATATTGTTCAAGCACACATGCTCTACAAACAATTTGTGCAGTGAACACAATCATCACAGGGTCCTGAGGTGACATATATCCTCCTCAGCTTATGAAGATGACGGGATTAAACAGATTAAAGACAGGCATAGGAAATCACAAGTATTGATTGGGGAAGTGATAAGTGTCCATGAAATCTTCACAATTTATGTTCAGAGATTGCAGTAAAGACAGGCATAAGAAATTATAAAAGTATTAATTTTGGGAACTAGTAAATGTCCATGAAATCTTCACACTTTATGATAGAGATTGCAGTAAAGACAGGCATAAGAAATTATAAAAGTATTAATTTGGGAAACTAATAAATGTCCATGAAGTATTCACAATTTATGTTCTTCTGCCGAGGCTTCAGCCGGTCCCTCCATTCGGAGTCCCTGACTTCCCGCAACAACTACTGTTAAACAAGTGCAGACAACAGTGGCTGAAAGACAGGTGTTCATTTCCCTTTCCTGTGACTGCCAGGCTGCCCCAGGCTCATGTGGCAGCTCCGTGGTGGTGTGGCCCAGGCTCTTTCTTCTTTATTGTTCTGCTAACATGGACACAAGGCTTCTCACATGTGAGATGGCCCCTCTGTGCCCCCATATGCACACGGCAGCCAGCAAGAAGAGAAAAAGAGGAAAAGGGTGGGCACACTCCACTTCTTTTAAGGACATGACCAGGGAAGTTGCTCACCTACTTTCTCTCATAAGCTATTGGCCAGAACTTGGTCACAGAACCACACCTGCTTGCAAGGGAGGCTGGGAAATGTAATCTTTAGCTGGAAGGTTATATGTGCAACTAAAGCTTCTAGTACTCTAGAAGAGGAGGAAATCAGTATTGGAGGGACAATTATCAGTTTCTGCCACAGTCCATTTTGACCACCCACATATCCATATACACCTGTCTTGACATGCATGAAACATCTGCTTTCCACAAGGGAGACAGGCCTGGGGGCCTAATCAGTCATTTCCTTTAGGGCAAGTCTGGTATGTGTGGGTGATATGTAGCCTTCTCTAATGGCCCAGTGACCCAGGGCCTCTCAACCAAAGAGAAGCTGTCTACATCCCCTTCCCCCAGCACACCCAAATTCAGTGGTGGAATTTGAACAGGAAGCCACAATAAAAACTACCACTTGAGATGAGAAACACGAGGTAGTTACTTGTCTATAGCAGTCAACAAATCTGGCAGAGGAGCAATTGTAAAACTCCATTCCCTGTTTTTTTTTTTTTTTTTTTTTGAGACAGAGTCTCGCTCTGTCACCCAGGCCAGAGTACAGTGGTGTGATCTCGACTTACTGCAAGCTCTGCCTCCTGGGTTCACGCCATTCTCCTGCCTCAGCCTCCTGAGTAGCTGGGACGACAGGCGCCCGCAACCATGCCTGGATAATTTTTTTTTTGTATCTTCAGTAGAGACGGGGTTTCACCATGTTAGCCAGGATGGTCTTGATCTCCTGACCTCGTGATCCGCCCACCTCAGCTGCCAAAGTGCTGGGATTACAGGCGTGAGCCACTGTGCCTGGCCAAAACTCCATTCCCTGTTAAAGGAGTAAGTTCTTTGCTTGGCCTATTTTGCAGCCCTTGGTTCTCAGTGATCTGTGATTCTCAAAGCATCGTAAGCATCAGTATCACCTGGGAACTTGTTAGAAGTGCAAATTATTGGGCCCCACCTCATCTGCTGATTCAGAAACTCTAGGGGTGAGGCCCAGCAGTCTGGCCTAAGTTCCCCAGGTGATTCTGATGCACCTTGAGGTTTAAGAACCAATGCTCTGGCCAGGCGTGGTGGTTCACACCTGTAATTCCAGCACTTTGGGAGGCCGAGGTGGGTGGATCACTTGAGGTCAGGAGTTCAAGACCAGCCTGACCAACATGGTGAAACATCGTCTCTACTAAAAATACAAAAATTAGGCCAGGCGTGGTGGCTCATGCCTGTAATCTCAACTACTTGGGAGGCTGACGCAGGAGAATTGCTTGAGGAGGCAGAGGTTGCAGTGAGCTGAGATTGTGTCACTGCACTCCAACCTGGGCGACAGAGTGACACTCAAAAATAAATAAATAAAAATGGAAATACAAAAATTAGCCAGGCGTGGTGGTGCGTGCCTATAATCCCAGCTATTCGGGAGGCTGAGGCAAGAGAATCTCTTGAACCAGGAGGCAGAGGTTGCTGTGAGGCGGAGATTGCAATAAGCTGAGATTGCGCCACTGCACTTCAGCCTGGGTGACAGAGCAAGACTCAGTCTCAGCAACAAAAAAAAGAACCACTGCTCTGATAGCTGGTCCTCCGTGATTTCTGGCTATGTTTGGAGGCAGGGGAAGTGGAGCTTGCATGTTCATTATTCTCTGTGGCCTTATGTGAAACGGAACTGGAAAGAATGTGCTTTTATTTAGGGCTCTTTGGCTTTCACAAACCACCTCCTGCTGGTGTGGGTCTGGGACTTGAGTGGAGCTGTAGGAATCAAATAATCTCCAGCTTTTATCAGATTCAGCTGTGGTTTCTTTGGCACCACAGTTCTGTCAAAAACCAAGAAGCTTCTGCTCTCATGGCAGAAGAAAATCAGTTCTGCTGTGGTAATCACAGCCAAAGATCCAGCCTAGACACATCTTAATTCTTAGCCCTGAAGTGTTTGGTCTGTTACTTCTTGGCTTCTGTGCTTAGCCTCCCCACCTCACTCCCCAGTGTAATGTGCTTACCTGGAGCTTCCCTTGAAGCCACCTGAAACAGTAAGTTGGATGGGAAGGCAGGACTCTTAATTTGACTTTTGCCTTTGAGCTCTCTGTATTTGGCAGAAAACCTCTTCTGAGGGTCAATAGTAGAACTGAGAAAGGTGGAGCAGAGATCAGATGATTAGAAAGCTTAGTACCATGGTCTTCCCTGCTGCTGAGGCAGGGGGATCTTGAGATCCCCCAAAATGGGAATTCTTGTTGTCTTGGATTGTTAGCTACAGGCTGGGTCTTTGTTTTCGTTCTTTCTTTCTTTCTTTCTTTCTTTTTTTTTAAATAGAGACAGAGTCTTGCTTTGTTGCCCAGGCTGGAATGCAGTGGTGCAATCATAGCTCACTGCTGTCTTGAACTCCTGGGCTCAAACAGTCCTCTTGCTTCAGCCTCCCAGGTAGTTAGGACTATAGGTGCAAATCACCATGCCCAGCTAATTTTTTTTTTTTTTTTCAGATTTTGGAATTTTTGCATTATCTCCTTAGTGGCTGAGCATCCCTAATCGAAAATCCAATATCTGAAGTGCTCCAATGAGCATTTCTTTTGAGTGTCATGTTGTTGCTCAAAAAGTTTTGGATATTGGAGCATTTTGGATTTCAGGTTTTCAGATTAGGGCAACTCCACTTGTTACCACTATTTTCAGTCCCTCTATAGGTTGACTTTGCAGTGTTAACAAATATACTTACATTTCTTCCATAAGCTATAGGCAGTGTCTCCTGATGCCCCATTTTGTAAGATGAAGCCCTTTCTTGTCCTCTCCTCTCCATTTCATCTCCCATCTTCTGGCAAAGACTAGTTGAAAAATAGTCCTCTGTGAATTTTGGGACCTCTGAACCTCCAGGGAAGAACTGGGTCTTGGATGAAGATTCACTCTCTGGGTCAGACAGGAAGGGGGAATACTGCCTTTGTGTCCTAGTTGAAAGCTTCCTCATTGTGATGGGGAGAGTACTACATGCATAGGGCATCTGCAGTGGCAGGTGATGGTCTAGGGTAGCATTTCCCACACCATGTGCCTCAGAAGACTGGTCCAGCAAGATACCCTGCTGCAAACAAAAGGGTTCATGAATAACTAAACTCGGGAAACCCCGCATACTTTATCACTGCCTCCACCTTTGGAGATTTACAATGCACACCAACTGTGAAGGCTCTGATAAGTCCTGCAGCAAAGAAACTTGTTTAGGCTATTGTTTCCCATTCATATTTGACCATAGTATTCCTTTTCATTTGATACTTACTAATATGCCCATGAGATCAATATACTTTGTGAGTCACTGCTCTGGGGAAATGGTGACCATGGTGAGGGTGCTGGGCATCTCAGGGAAGCCCCATGATGGAGAACCTAGGGGGTCAGGGGCAGTACTTGTATGTTCAGATCAGCATCTAGCACGAAAAGAGTCTGTTTCTGGGGCTAGGGTCCACCATCACCCTAGGGCTTAACGACGAGAGTCCTACTCCAGAGAGGGATTTTTCCAGATGACCAAGCTTAGGAGGGGACCATGGGCTGGGCTCCAGACCTTATATGCTGGCATCTTAGGGCCTTAAGAGCAGGAATTGAGGCAGAGGTGAGTATCCCAGCTATGGCTCCCAGAGAGAGGAGAATCCACTATAATCAATGCTGAGCTCTAGAGCTGATTAAGTGTCTCCAAAGGCTGGGTTAGGGGCTGAGCCTGTAGATGGTAGGGAGCAGATGGCTCTGGCTCTGAGGGTGGAGGCTGGAAACCGGGTGCACTTGGCCCTGCCACAGGGATTTAGATATGCAGGAGCTGGACAAGAGAGTTAATAAGGAACTAAAAATACATTTTTTGGCTTTTTTTGAGATGGAGTCTTACTCTGTTACCCAGGCTGGAGTGCAGTGACTCAATCTTGGCTTACTGCAGCCTCTGCCTCCCAAGTTCAAGTGATCCTTGTGCTTCAGCCTCTGAGTAGCTGGGATTACAGGCATGCACCACCACGCCTGGCTAATTTTTGTATTCTTATTTATTTATTTATTTATTTTTGAGATGGAGTTTCACTCTTGTTGCCCAGGCTGAAGTGCAATGGCGCAATCTCGGCTCACCACAACCTCCGCCTCCCAGGTTCAAGAGATTCTCCTGCCTCAGCCTCCCGAGTAGCTGGGATTACAAGCATGCGCCACCACGCCCGGCTTATTTTGTATTTTTAGTAGAGACGGGTTTCTTCATGTTGGTCAGGCTGGTCTCAAACTCCCGACCTCAGGTGATCCCCCTGCCTTGGCCTCCCAAAGTGCTGGGATTACAGGCGTGAGCCACCGCACCCGGCCTAATTTTTGTATTTTTAGTAGAGACGGGGTTTTGCCGTGTTGGCCACGCTGGTCTTGAATCCCTGACTTCAGTGATCCACCCGCCTTGGCCTCCCAAAGTGCTGGGATTACAGGCATGAGCCACCACGCCTGGCCTAAAAATACATTTACTGAGTGCCCTCTGTGTGCTAGATATTGGGGATGCAACCATGAAAACATAGCCAAGGTCCCAAGCCTCAAGGAGTTTATAGTCCAGTGGGAGATGAATTGTAAGGAGCTAACACATAGGAGCTAACACACAGATGCATGTCACCCACTGCAGTATGAGTGCTGAAAGGATAAATGTAGGTCGGGTGGGGAGGGCAGGTAGGAGAGTACAAGATGAGAGGATCTGATCTCATCAAGGGAAGTTTCCCTGAGGCAGTGAAACTTGAACCTCCTTCAAAAGGAATAGTGGACCAAGAAGTGAAGGCCCACACAGACATATCTAGCCAGGGGGAGCAGCATGTGCAAAGGCCCGGGGGTGGGCTGAGGCTGGGGACAGGGTAGGGTCAGGCCACATAGCGCCATGCAGGCCACCGCCAAGAGTTTGCTTTCACCCAGGAGTGAAGGGAAGACGTTGGAGGGCTTCCACCTGGGAGTATCCCCTTGTTTTGGCCACCATATGGACTGGGAGGCCGGGCCTGTGAGGTTCCAGGTGTCAACTGAGCAGGATAGGAAGACACTTGAAGAGTCTGAAGGGGTTTGGGAGGTGACCAAGGTTTTCTCTTCCCATCTGTTGCTACTATCTTCCTGGAAGTCTTCAGTTTCATAATTTTCATGCAGTTTCTTCTTGGTTGTGCAACTCTGACAGTTTCTAACTTTGGGTTTGGCATCTCAGCCAGAGTCATTTCCTTCCTGGAGCTGGGCTCTCATTGAGTGGAAAATTTGGGGCTGCTATGTGAAATGAAACAGAAGAGAATAAACCCTTCCTCTCCCGAAGGGGCAGGGCTGTGCCAGGTCCAGACAGGGCTTGTGTGCCTGCTCTCTTGGAAGGGTGACCCACCTCCGCCCCTTTCCAGCTGCTAGGGCACAACAGAACATGCCTACATCTAGACCCTGGCCCACTGCGACATGCCACTGGAGGTGACACTGTTGTGGGCCAAAACCACAGGCCAGGGGTCAGAGTACCTGGGTTCTAGTAGTAGCTTGTATTTAGCACCTGATATGTGCCAGGTAAGCATATTTTCTCACAACTCTTATTATCCCTATTTTATAGAAAAGGAAACTGAGGCTCAGAGATTAAGTAATTTCCCAAGGCCACATAGCCCGTAGTGATGAGGCCAGCATGGGAATTCAGGTCTGCCTGATCTTACCCCCTTGTTGGGTAGGTTACTAGATTGCATCAAGTCTCACTTTCCCCATCTGGAAAATGGGTAAAGACATTGCCCTATCTACTTTTTTTGTAGACCGGGAAGGTTCAAAGCATACGAGATGGTGAGGTTTTCTTTTTTCCTTCCCTTCTCCCTTCCTTCCTTCCCTCCCTTCTTTCCTTCCTTCTTTCCTTCTTTCTTTCCTTCCTTCCTTCCTTCCTTCCTTCCTTCCCTCCCTCACTCCCTCCCTCCTTCCTTCTTTCTTTCCTTCCTTCCTTTTTTTTTTTTTTTGAGACAGAGTCTCACTCTGTTGCCCAGGCTGGAGTGCAGTGGCATGAGCTTGGCTCACTGCAACCTCTGCCTACTGGACTCAAGCGATTCTCCTGCCTCAGCCTCCAAAGTAGTTGGGACCACAGGCGCCCGCCACCACGCCCGGCTAGAGGTTTTCTTAAAGTTAATTGCTGAGTGGCTAAGGACAGGTCACTTGAGCTTTTCCTTCCATGCATTCGTTATTCCATTGGAAAAAAGCAAGACTTTAATCACTGTTGGTCTCTTGAGAGTGGTGTTAGAATGAACAGAGTGTGGAATACCTCCAAGCCAGTCCCCAGGGTTTTAGAGAGGAAGGGTAAGAGCCAGGGTGAAGTGAACCATCCTTTATTGAACTCCTGCTAGATGCTTAGCTCTTACAACTAGGCTCCTCCGGTTGCAAGTTTTGGACACATACTCAGATGATGCATTAGCCACAATAGGCTCGGTTATGCTGCAGTATCAGATGAACCTTGAAATCTAGTTGTTCAACGCAACAAATACTGATTTCTCACTCACCTGAAGTCCAGTATGGGTCATGCAGTCTCCTGCATTCTTGTAGCCAGCTATGTCATCTAGAACACGTGGCTTCCAAAGTCACTGTGGCTGGGGAAGAGAGGGAGGGAAGAGGCTCACTAGCTGTTAAGTGCTTTGTCCAGGAAGTGATGGATAGCATCTCCACTTAAAATCCACTGGCTAGACCGGGCGCGGTGGCTCATGCCTGTAATCCCAGCACTTTGGGAGGCTGAAGCGGGCGGATCATGAGGTCAGGAGATCGAGACCATCCTGGCTAAAACGGTGAAACCCTGTCTCTACTAAAAATACAAAAAAATTAACTGGGCGTGGTGGCTGTGCCTGTAGTCCCAGCTACTCAGGAGGCTGAGGCAGGAGAATCGCTTGAACCCAGGAGGTAGAGCTTGCAGTGAGCCGAGATTGCGCCACTGCACTCCAGCCTGGGTGACAGAGTGAGACTCCGTCTCAAAAAAAAAAAAAAAAAGAAAAATCCACTGGCTAGAACCAGGCATGTCACCCAGCCTAACTGCTAAGGAGGCAGGAGTATGAGAGGGAGCAGATGGTTATTTGGTAAGTACTCTCTCAGCTACAGGTTACCTCAGTTCCAGGGTGCTTACGGTAAGGTTCTGCCTAACTGTGGCCTACAGGGACCTGCATGGTCTACCTTTGCCCAGCTCTTTGACCTCACCTCTACCACTTTCCCCCTCAGTCATTCCCCTCAGCCACTAGGGTCATCCTTCACTTGCGGGGATATGCCAACTGTGTGCTCCCTAAAGACCTTTGCACATGTGTTCCCTCTCCTCGGAACACTGTCCCTCCCAGCTTCCCTGCATTCTTCCATGCTGGTCCTTTTCATCTTCTGGGTGTCTGCATACGTGGCCCCTCCTCATGGCCGCTTTTCCTGGCCAGCCTATGGAAGTAGGTCCATCAGGCACCCCTCCCTCGAGTTTGTCTTCAGTGTAGAGCTCCTCCTAGTTTATAATTAGATGTCTTTTATTTAACTAGCTTAATGTCAGTATTATGGCAGTTTTGATAAAGGATTCCCCATTCCCTAACATAATGAATGAATGAATGAATGAGAAAGAAAGAGTCATTTCAGCAGCAGGTGGAGTACAAGTTCACTGGGGAACCAGGGATTGCACAATTAGGAAGGCAGGCTGTGCTCTCAGGTTTGCCTCATTTCAGGTCTAGCTTGAGTTGGGAGTGTGTGTGTGTGTGTGTGTGTGTGTGTGTGTGTGTTGTGTGTGACTGTGTATGGCCTGGAGGGCCAAACCCAGGGATTAGGAGGGAAAGGAAAAGAGAGGGCACAGAAAGCTGTGTTTGTCTCTCATAGGGCCAGCTGGCACGAGGGTGCTTTAGTTACAGCTGAATCACTTTTGTTTGTTCTGGAAGGGATCTATTCTGGCCACATGAGTCAGCTTAAGGACAAATTACTGTTTAGTTTGATGGGCGTGAAGGGTCCGGGGGATTTCCCGAGTGTGTTCATCCAGGAAAGACCTTGTTGCCGGCTCTGAGTCCCCTCTGCTCCAACAGCTCCTGGATTTGCCACTATGTGAAATGTTCTCACGCAGCTAGTGTGACGGCCCAGGCGCCATCAGCCAAAGGCCCAGCACCCATAAACATCCTTTAATCCTTTCTCCCGAGGGAAGTGGGGCATAAACAAGCACATAATAAATAAATCTGCATTCTAGGCTTTGCTTTCTTCAGATATAATACAATTACCTTATACTTGGTAGCAATTATCCCCCAGAGCTCTTATCTATTTAATTAATCTGAATTAAATAGGCCACGGATATGGGAAAGAACTTAGGAAAAAAAGCCTGACCTAGAGTTAGAGATGGTCATTATAATAACAGTAGTAGGAGGCCAAGGCGGATGAATCACCGGAGTAGTAGGAGGCCAAGGCGGATGGTCAGGAGTTCAAGACCAGCCTGGCCAATATGGCAAAACTCCGTCTCTCCTAAAAATACAAAAATTAGCCGGGCGTGATGGTGTGTGCCTGTAATCCCAGCTACTCGGGAGGGTGAGGTAGGACAGTCGCTTGAACCCAGGGGGCAGAAGTTGCAGTGAGCAGAGATCGTGCCACTGTACTCCAGCCTGGGCAACAGAGCGAGACTGTAGCAAATGATGGTAGCTTAGATCTGCTGGGTGTTAATTTTTTTATCCTCATGGCAAGTCTTGGGGACGGGGGTCCGCTTCCACATCTCATTTGTCAGATGAGGAAGCCAAGGCTTAGGAGGGTCCCCCTGCTGCTGAACCCGACTGCAGGACACGCTGCAGACTGCTGGGAGTTCATTTGCCTTCCATGGCCTCAGTGATTCATGCTCATTAGGGAGAGCACAGGCATTCCAAAAACAAATCAGAGAGAAAAAGAAATCATGCCTGGCAGCCAGCTCTGGTGAACCATGACAGGGGCACAGAGAAGCGCTTCTGCCCCTCCCCCATTTCCTCCTTGTATCTGGGACTCAGCCCTCATCACTGTGGGTTCTCAGCCTCAACAAGGCAGCTGTCAAAGATATCCAGATTCCAGGCTGGGTGCAGTGGCTCACATCTGTAATCCCAGAACTTTGGGAGGCCAAGGCAGGTAGAGTGCTTGAGCCCAGGAGTTTGAGACCAGCTTGGGCAATATGGCAAACCCTGTCTCTACCAAAAAAACCAAAACCAAAAACAAAATTAGCCAGGCGTGGCGTCGTGCTCCTGTAGTGTCAGCTACTTGGGAGGCTGAGGTGGGAGGATTGCTTGGACCTGGGAGGTAGAGGCTGTAGTGAGTTATGGTTGCACCAGTGCACTCTAGCCTAGGCCACAGAGCAAGACTCTGCCTCAAAAACAAAAACAAAAAAATCCAGACTCTGAGAACCACCATGTCAACCTCCTGGTGCCTGTGACCACCTAAGCTGTAGATTAGCTGTTCCTTCCGTCACCTGCATCCCCTTCCCGTCCCTGGGGGTCCCAGCAGGGAGAATGCTGGGCTGCCCGCCTCCAGTTTGTGACTGAGGCTGGCTGCCAATGGTGTGGGCGCAGGCCCCCACCTCCCCTGCTGCTGGGTTCCTGTGTTACTTTGCCCTCACGGCCACTGTGCCTCTCGGGACTGTGCACCAAATCGCTGCCCACCTAGAATCGGTTTCCATTAGAGTGTTTAAAATGTTAAAAATAGCCTTCCACTCCAAATGCTTCCTTCAGAGGCCTGAGTTGGGAATCAGAGGTTCTTTTCTATCTGCACCTTTCTGGCAGAACTGAAGGAGGGTGGCTGCTTGCACAGCATTTCGGGCCCCTGCTCTGGGCCAGCCACTTCACATTTGTCATCATGGAACCCTGGGACGGCCCTGGGACGGCCCTGGGAGGTGTGGGGTTATTATTCTGACTTCACAGGAGAGGCGCATGAAGCTCAGAGGGTTAGGAGGTCTGTGCCTGGGCGTGAAGCTGGAACTGTAGAGCCTGGGTCTGGTTCAAGCCAGAGCCGACGCTTCCCCACACTTACTCTCGTGATCCCAGTTCTTCTCTTTGATCACAGTCTGTATTTTTGGATCTCACAATCCTGCAGAATCAACTTTATGTGTGGAATTCTCTTGAGAATTTAATCCTGGGAGGAAAGAGTGCTGTCTTGGAAGCCTGAGGCTGCCCCTGTCTATCTGTGATAGGAAGTCCATGAGCAGCTCACTCCTGAGCCTTCACCTTGGCAGACAGGAAGCTCAGCGTGAGAGTTAAAGTTCGTCACAGCCCTTTCTTGTGGGCATTTGGCCTCCTTTGCCTCATCCTGCCTTTGGTGTTCTATTTTTATTTCACTGGCTCTCTGGTGTGCCAGCCTGAACAAGTGGGCATTGCGTCTGTCTAGCTAGCAGGGAGCAGGTTTGGAGGGATGAGGACAGAGGCTATTTTCTCCACCTTCAGGTTTGGACAGTGAACAGGCATGCATGGACCTGCCCGCCCACCCAGCTCAGACCACACCGGTAGCTCCAGGGTGGAGATGAGGGCGGTTCGTGTTTATACGCACCATTTATTGCTTGCATTTTAAAGACACCTAAAAACTCAAAGCTCGCGAAGATGGGGGTTTCACAGGAAACCAAAACTTCTTGGTGGGGCTGACGTGGGGCTCTGTTGACTGACATCCATGGCTTACATCCGTGGCTGGGTGTGGCCTGGTGCCTCTTGTGTGGGAGGGTGGATGTCAGCCCCAGGTGTGCTGACAGGTCTGGCCACAGGTAGCCCTGCCGACACTGCCCCTCCCCATCTATTTCTCACCCCTGCTCACTTCCGAGTGCCCTGTGGTGCCAGGTGGGGCCACCGCATGTCACTGCAGAAAGAACAAGAAAAAGAAAGAGAAAAGCTGTACTCTCTTTAGGATGAAAATATAATGACATTTTTTATCTTCCCCATGGGTGGAGCCCACAGAGATCGGCCACAAATGGGTTGGTGGCCTTGATGTTCCTGCCAAGTGTGTTTTGACAGAGAGGCAAAGATTTGTGCTGAACAAAACATTATCCTGAATAATTGGACACTGGGCTGGGAGCAGTGGCTCATGCCTGTAATCCCAGCACTTTGGGAGGACAAGGTGGGAGGATCACTGGGGCCTAGGAGTTTGAGACCAGGCTGGGCAACATAGTGAGATGCTGTCTCTACAAAAAATTAAAGATTAGCTGGCCGTGATGTTGCCTGTAATCCCAGCTGCATGGGAGGCTAAGTGAGGAGGATAGCTTGAGCTCAGGAGTTTGAGGCTGCAGTGAGCTGCGATCACACCACTGCACTCCAGCCTGGGTGACAGAGCAAGATCCTGTCTCAAAAAAAAAAAAAAAAAAAAGGAACAGGACACTGAAGTTAAGTAAGGCTGTGAGTATCGCCCTCATCCCCATTTTACTGATGAGAACAATGAGGCTCAGCCAGGCAGGCCTCAGACAAGGAGAAGGTGCCTCATTTGCTGGGGTCATGGGCGGTGCTGGGTGTAGGTGAGACCTTTAGGGCGGATTTTATACTGTTGTGGGCCTGGCCTCTGCAGGAGGTCACTGTTGGGAAGTGATTTCAGTGAGCCTAGCTGGCCCTGAGCCAGGGGAGCCACTGCTGCCCTTTTGACACAGATGTCACAAGGATGACAAGCCTTTCCAGGAACACAGGCCCCACCTGAGGCGGTTTGAGGAGGGAGGGTGGAGGGAGAGAGGCAGTGTTTCCCTGCCAGAGAGGGGAGGCTGGGAAAGATGAGGGCTGGGAGTGGCGGGGGGTGGCCTTCTAGGGGACACAGGCAGAGCTTTCATTTCTGTGCACCCTGCGAGCGACAGCTCTGTTCCAGACCCGTGCTTTAATCAGCACTCTCGCCGGCATTGTTCATTGTCATTCTGTACAAGGGACTGGTTTTTGTTGTTGTTTGAGACAGAGTCTTGCTCTGTTGCCTAGGCTGGAGTGCAGTGGCGCAATCTTAGCGCGCTGCAGCCTCTGCCTCCCGGGTTCAAGCGATTCTCCTGCTTCAACCTCCTGAGTAGCTGGGACTACAGGTGTGCACCACCACGCCTGGCTAATTTTTGTATTTTTAGTAGAGACAGGGTTTCGCCATGTTGGCACACAGGTGATCTGCCCGCCTTGGCCTCCCAAAATGCTGGGATTATAGGCGTGAACCATCGTGCCTGGCCTAGGCACTGTTTGTTCTCCTCCTGGGCCTGTGGGATGCCATGAGGCAGACGGTGATCCTGTGATTCCTGGCAGCCAGGCCCTTGTTGGAGAGAAACTGGCTTCTAGACTTCGAGTTTCAGCCACAAAGGCCTTGCCCTGATGGCAGTCGGGATGGGGGGGGCGTGGTCTATCAAACCACCAAAGTGCCTGTGGAGCCCAGGTCGGGAGAGAAGTGCGTGCCCTCTGGGTGCCCTTCTGTCCGTGGTTCTGGGAGGAGACCCTGCCTTCCTGCCTCAGTGCTGCCTGCCTTCCTGTCTCCCTCCGGCAGGTCTTGTTCCCCACTGAGCCTCAGCTTCCTGACTTGAGATCGCCAGGATTGTGGGGAGGGGTGCTTGAAGTGAACGTATCAATACACAATGTGGATATTCGTTGGTGAAAAACAGAAGTGAGGCAGATCTGAATCTCATGAAGGGCTGATTCATCGTCTGCTCACTGGAGCCAGAGGGGTCTCCAGGGCAAATGCTACTCACACTAGCTTGGAAGATTCAGTTCTATCATTATTTTAGCTAGCTTGCTAACTGGTTTTTTAAAAAGAAGTATACTGTGTAAATAATGCATAATCATTTTGTTGAAAAATTCTATGATACGAATAAATCACAAGGAAAAAACTCCACAATATAAAATCACACCAGGTGTGGTGGCTCACGCCTGTAATCCCAGCACTTTGGGAGGCCGAGGTGGGCGGATCATGAGGTCAGGAGGTTGAGACCATCCTGGCTAACACGGTGAAACCCCGTCTCTACTAAAAATACAAAAAATTAGCCGGGCGTGGTGGCGGGCGCCTGTAGTCCCAGCTACTCGGGAGGCTGAGGCAGGAGAATGGCGTGAACCCGGGAGGTGGAGCTTGCAGTGAGCCTGGGACTGGTTTCACTGTTGTTGGCTGTTTTACTTGACACAAGTCGTTTCACTTATTTGAGCCTCAATATGCCCAAAAATAAAAAGCAGATAAACCTATGAACTACCAGAGATTGTTGTGAAAATTAAATCTGCATGGTGCCAGTGTGGTGCTATGCAAATTTAGGTCTTATTGTTTTAGTTCAAAAGCGTGGGTTTGACAAGTGAGGTCCCAGGGTAACAACTGGTTTGTTTAGAGAGGCACAGTTCACCAGTTCAAAGAAATGTTGCGGGAGATGTTTTGTCCCAGCCCTACCTGGGACATCTGTTGTGATATCCCCGTGTCATGCTTTATGTCATGCTCTGTGTGACGTCAAGCGAGTCAGCAGCTTTCCCTGGGACTTCAGTGCCCCATTTTTTGTCGTTCTCAAACATGAGTCTATCCCAAACCATCAGAGAATGAGGGCCTTGAATGCAGGGCGATAGAATTGGGTTTTATCTGGGAGGCAATGGGGAGACAGAAAGATTCAGGCTAAGGAGTGTGGACGTTATCTAGGCAATGGGGAGTCCCATAAAGGCTTCAAGCAGGGAAGTGACGAGGCCAGATGTGTACTTTGGTAAGAGGCAGGCTGGCAAGGGTGTGGAGGCTGACTGAGCTGGCGGCAGGGCCCAGCCGGAAGGGATAAGATCAGGGCCTAGTGGAGGAGGGGAGAGGAAGCTGTTCCACAGAGCAGCTCTGAGAAGCAGGCTGGAAGCTGAGGTTGACACACCCTCGAAGCACCTTTGGGGTTTCCCGTTGATGTAAAGAGGAAACGATTACCCTCGAGAAGGCAGGGGAGTTCTTCGGCCAGTCCTGCCTGCCTTTGGCATGTGATCTTAGCAAGTAAATGTAAATTTAACCTGCTCAGGCCTCAGTTTCCTCATCTCTGAACAGGGATGAAAGGCAGAGATGTTGTGAGGATTCATGTCTGTGCAGCTGGGCTTGGGCCTGGTGCAGCCCGTATTCAGTGGCCATAACTGCTGTTTTTTAGGATTCCTATCCATCGAGTGGGAAGGAAGCGTGTGTCTCCACCGCGTGGAAGGGAGGTTGTAGGATAGCCAGAACTTTGATCCATAGGGGCTGGAGTGGGAACTTAGAGGGATGGTGTCTTTGACACACTCACATGTTCAGGGAAATGTGCAGTCTATGGCGCCCATCCCCATCTCTACTCTCCCTTCCCTCATGACACCCCAGTGGGAGGCAAATGGACGCCATTATCACCTCCATTTTACATGTGAGGGAAGGGAGACCAAGAGGAGGAAGGTAACTTGTTGGAGGTCACACAGCTGGTTGGGTGGAAGCAGGTGTGTGTGACTCAGCACATCAGAGCTCCACCCTCGCCGGGACTGCCATGTTCAGCCACTGCTCTTTTTTTTTTTTTTTGAGACGGAGTCTTACTCTGTCACCCAGGCTGGAGTGCAGTGGCGCAATCTCGGCTCACAGCAATCTCCGCCTCCCCGGTTCAAGCGATTCTCCTGCCTCAGCCTCCCAAGTAGCTGAGACTACAGGCGTGTGCCACCACGCCCAACTAATTTTTGTATTTTTAGTAGAGACGGGGTTTCACCATGTTGGCCATGCTGGTCTCAAACTCCTGACTTCAGGCAGTCCCACCCACCTCGGCCTCCCAAAGTGCTGGGATTACAGGTGTAAGCCACCGTGCGTGGCCCACAGCATTTTACAGATGGGGAGGCCGAGGCCAGAAAGGGAAAGCCCCTCCTGCCCTGCAATACCGTGCATTTGTGGCAGAGCCGGAATCAGAACCCAGGCCTCTGACTTCCAGACCCAGTCTCTCAATGGCTACCCCACTTCATGGAATAGTAATAACTTTCTTTCCACCTTGTTTTCAGGGAAACCAGTTCCTGAAATCAGGTGTCCCATTCCAGCCTTCCCTGACTGTGTGAAGCCAGAAAGGCCTTTGGCAGCTTCTGTAAGAAAGACTGAGGATGAACAGGAAGAGGGGCAGCCTGTGAGGATGGCCACCTTTCCAGGCCCAGGTATTTTAAATTTAACTTTTTTACTTAAAGCACATTTATTTAAGGAAATGAAGATATATCTATAAGGACATTCAGCTTAGCATATAAGAGCAAAACATTGAGGCTGGGCATGGTGGCTCATGCCTATAATCCCAGCTCTTTGTGAGGCTGAGGAGGGAGGATGGCTTGAGCCTGGGAGTTTGAGACTAGCCTAGGCAACCTGGTGAGACCTTGTCTCTACAAAAAATTAAAAAAAAATTATCCAGGCATGGTGGCATACACCTGGTAGTCCCAGCTATTCAGGAGGCTGAGGTAGGGGGACTGCTTGAGCCCAGGAGTGCAAGGCTGTGGTGAGCTATGATCACACCACTGCACTCCAGCCTGGGTGACAGAGTGAGACTGTGCCTAAAGAAAGCAAAAATCTGGCAACAACAATGGGGGATGATAAAATTAATGTCAGACAGTCACAATAAAGTACTGTCAACAATGACATAGACATGGCCGGGCGCAGTGGCTCACGCCTGTGATCCCAGCACTTCGGGAGGCCGAGGCGGGTGGATCATGAGGTCAGGAGATCGAGACCATCCTGGCTAACACGGTGAAACCCCGTCTCTACTAAAAATACAAAAAATTAGCCGGGCGTGGTGGCGGGCGCCTGTAGTCCCAGCTACTCGGGAGGCTGAGGCAGGCAGAGCTTGCAGTGAGCTGAGATTGCGCCACTGCACTCCAGCCTGGGCAACAGAGTGAGACTCTGTCTCAAAAAAAAAAAAACAAAAAAAACCCCACAAAACAATGATGTAGACATGCATATGTACATGAAAGCATACTCACAATATAGGAAGGTAGAAAAGTGGAAAAAAATCAGGTAACAAAACATATAAAACATCTATTACCATTTTTGTGAGCAGAAAATAAATAACTCAGTAATTGGAGGCTTTCTAGTGTCAGACACCATTCCAAGTACTGTACTTCAAAGATATTGACTCATTTAATCTTCAACTAACTATGAATTAGGTATTGTGATTATGCCCATGTTATGGATGAGAAAACTAAAGCACAGAGAGGTTAATTAACCTGGCTGAAGTCATGTACTGCTGGGTGCCTGTGTTTCACCCGTGGTCTCCCGAGTCCCCAGCACAGGTTGGCCCTGCCTGCAAGCTCTGGGCCAGATGTCTGACCATTTCTCTGTCCAATCTCCATAGGCCCCAGCCCTCGCAGCCATGCAGTGGGGAATTGAGGGGTGCTTCCTGCCCACCACTTTCCTCCCCTCCATCAGTAACAGGTCTGCTGAAGCCTAGAGAGGGAGAGCAGTTTGCTTAAGGTCACACAAATAGGAAGTAATGTCTGAGCTGTGTGATTTGAACACGCACGTCCCTAACCATCGCACTCACTGCTATCCCAAAGCCTTTCAGACCACTTCAGATTTGTCTCCGTCACCTGTGCCCAGGTAAGGGCTCTGGAAAAGTTTCCAAATGACAGAATGTCTCAGCCAGCAGATGACCTCCCTAGGGGAGCTGCTGCTCAGCCCAATCTCCATTCTCACCGCCTCGCCTCTGGAGTCTTGCCTCACTTCCTGTCTCCTACGGCCTCCCGAGTGATGAGCCAGAGACCCTAAATCCACGTAATCTCAGTTCACTGGTGCCGTTCCTGAAGCCAGGGGCAGCATCAGCTGAAAGGAACCTGTTTTGTGGGCTTTTGTATTAGACGGACTCATATTTGAATCCCAGTGCCACTGTTTTGTAGAAGAATTACTTAGCCTTTGTACCTCAGTTTGCTCCTCTGTAAAATGGGGAGAATAATAGACCCTATTGCATCATGTTGTGGTAAGAAATCCTGCACCTGCGTGTTGCACCATGGAGGTGCTCATTAAATGTTATCTGAGATTATGAACATTCCAGACGCTCTAGATAGGTTGAATCTAGAAAGTTAATTCTAGGCCAAGGAGTCTGGATTATTTCCTGTAGCTAAATATATATATATATATTTAAGTGCAGATCTTTGATCAGCAATGAAAGATAAGGGGAAATGGTCCTGACCAAAGGGAAAATTATAACAAAATAGGGAAATTGTAGGGGCGTGCTGGTCAGGATGGAGGAGGTAATAGGCATAGCAGTTCCTTCTGATATTCCTTATCTAGGTTACTGTAAAGAGCTGGGCGCAGTGGCTCACGCCTGTAATCCCAGCACTTTGGGAGGCCAAGGCGGGTGGATCACAAGGTCAGGAATCAAGACCATCCTGGCTAACACGGTGAAACCCCATCTCTATTAAAAATACAAAAAATTAGCTGGACGTGGTGGCACGCGCCTGTAGTCCCACCTACTTGGGAGGCTGAGGCAGGAGAATCGCTCAAACCCAGGAGGCGGAGGTTGCAGTGAGCTGAGATCATGCCATCGCACTCCAGCCTGGGCAACAGAGTGAGACTCTGTCTCAAAATAAAAATAAAAATAAAATAAATATCACATGTCTCTGTCAGCCTTTGCTGTTTACTTTCTTTCCTTTTTTTTTTTTTTTGAAATAGGCCTTGCTTTGTTGCCCAGGCTAGATCACAGTGGCACAGTCATAGCTCACTGCAGCCTCAACCTCCCTGGCTGAAGCAATCCTCCCACCTCAGCCTCTCAAGTAGCTGGGACTACAGACGTACATCACCACAGCTGGCTAATTTTTTATTTTTGTAAAGATGGGGTCTCATTATGTTGCCCGGGCTGGTCTCGAACTCCTGGGATCAAGCGATTCTCCCACCTTGGCCTCCCAAAGTGTTGGGATTACAGGCATGAGCCACTGCACAGGGCCCTATTTACTTTCTTTCTTTTTTTGGCGGGGTATGGAATCTCTGTCACCCAGGCTAGAGTGCAGTGGCACAATCTCGGCTCACTGCAACCTTTGCCTCCCGGGTTCAAGTGATCCTCCTGCCTCAGCCTCCTGAGCAGCTGGGACTATAGGCCTGCACCACCATGTCTAATTTTTGTATTTTTTGTAAAGATGGGATTTCGCTGTGTTGCACAGGTTGGTCTTGAACTCATGGGCTCAAGCAATCCACCTGCCTTGGCCTCCCAGTGCTGGAATTACAGGCGTGAGCCACTGCACCCAGCCCCTATTTGCTTTCTTGATGGCACTTGGAGCAAATGTGCCCAGACAGGTCAAGATGATAACTACAATCTGCAGGCAGAGACAGGAAGTTGATTGTCTATCTTTGCCTAAATTGAAAATAAGAAATCATTTGTGTCATTAAATCACCCAAAGCGTGTCTTTTGGGAAAACCCCAAGGTTCCACTGAGCCCCAGAGTTCAAACTGATCAATTATCTTGAAGGATTTTGGTAGGAGTGACGGATACTGGGCCCACATCTTGACCCCTGTGATACCCTGGCTCCCCCTTGCAGTAGGTGGGAAGGAAGTGGGAAGAGACATGGAGGAGGAAAATATGTTTGTTTGTTTTGTTTTTTGAGACCAAGTTTCACTCTGTCGCCAGGCCGGAGTGCAGTGGCGCAGTCTCCGCTCACTGCAACCTCTGCCTCCTGGGTTCAAGTGGTCCTTCTGCCTCAGCCTCCTGAGTAGCTGGCACTACAGCTGTGCGCCACCACGCCCAGCTAATTTTTTGTATTTTTAGTAGAGACGAGGTTTCACCATGTTGACCAGGATGGTCTTGATCTCTTGACCACCTGCCTCGGCCTCCCAAAGTGCTGGGATTACAGGCATTAGCCACCACACCTGGCCGAGGAGGAAAATATATGAGCAGAGGAGCCATGGACAGGCTATGAGCACCTCAGCAAAGGAGTCTCGAAGCTAGAATTCAGATAAAAGGGTTTTGAGCAGCTGAAATAACCATCACAAAGCCTTAGCTGTAGGAGAGGCCACTGGGCTCTCAGAATCTGTTTACTTACTCTACACATAGTTTCACCAGCCTTGGTAAAATACCAAGTACTGCATGTGTCACAGCCTGACCTTTGTGCTTTATAAACATCAGCTCTTTTTACCTGGACAAGGAGCAGACCATTATTGCTCTTTTTACATTTGAGAAAGCTCAGAGAAGTGAGGCACGGTTTATCTGAGGTCAGATCTTGAGTAGTGCTGGAGCCAGCACTTGAGCCGAATCTGTCTGATACTAATAAAGGAGATGGGGCAGCTGGGGGTAGACCCGCTGCCAGCATCAGGGCAGGACATAGAAGACCCTATGTCAGATACAGTGCCGCTTCTTGGACCTGCAGCGACACAGCTCGGCAGGACCAGAGGTGGTGCCTTTTGCTTGAGAAAGCAGGCATATTAGCCTCAGTAGAAAAGCAACAAAAAGGCGAAGGCAGGCGGATCACCTGAGGTCAGGAGTTTGAGATCAGCCTGGCCAACATGGCGAAAACCCATCTCTACTAAAAATATAAAAATTAGCTGAGCATGGTCTCAGGCACTTGTAATCCCAGCTACTCGGGAGGCTGAGGTAGGAGAATCGCTTGAACCCGGGAAGCGGAGGTTGCAGTGAGCCAAGATCATGCCATTGCACTCCAGTCTGGGTGACAGAGAGAGACTCCGTCTCAAAAACAAAAACAAACAAAACAGAACAAAAAAGAAAAGCAAGAAAAAGAAAGCTTCTGGAAGGATTTCCATAGGAAATGGTTTGTTTTTTAGCTAAGTCCTGGCACTTGATCTGGCATCAGATGAGCTGTGCCTCACTCTTGGAAACAAGATTATATAGAAGCCCCCAAGCCCCATCCATCACCATCACCCAACAAGTATCCCATCTTGTTCATCTACTCTCCTGCCCCATCTCCCTCCCCTCCCTTAGCCATTATTTTAAAACATTTTATATGAAAAAATTACAAACATACAAAAGCCAAGAGCATAATGACCCTCCATGTCCCCATCAGCTGGCTTCAGTAATGATCCACCCGTGGCCAACTTCTGATTACTTTGTATTGAATCCAGGGAGATTTTCGTATCCTTGATGGCAGGAGAATTCCTTCTCATTCTCCTCTCTCTGCCCTTGGACATACAATGGGGGCCTTTAAAGATTGTGGTTGTGAGTTTAACCTACCACAGATAACTACCCCAGGCATGAGGAGCCCATCAGATTAGATCCCAGAGGAGGGGAGGGCTGGGTAGGGAGAGATGGAGAGTAATGGCTGGTGGGGGGCTGGGTAGGGAGAGATGGAGAGTAATGGCTGCTGGGCCCTGTCTGATTTTCCAGACCAGAGTCCATTCATTTTCCCCAAGACCACAGGGATAAATAAACCCAGTTAGTAGCCCTTATATGTCGCAGGAGCAGGCCTCAGGGGTTCCCCCAAACGGAGAGGCCTGGGGGAGCCTCCTGAGCAAACCCCAGGCATTAAGTCAGATAGGAAACTCATGACTTGTGTGAGGCAAGGTCTGACCTCAGACTCACTGGGCACAGAAGGACCCTGTGTGCAGTGAGAGCCCTGCCCTGTGACCAGGCATGGCAGCAGGATGGAATTCAAGTTAGTCTGGAGCAGTGGTTCCCAGAGTGTGGGGCCCACACCCGCAGTGGTGCACAGAACCTGGGTATTAGCACAAATATAGATCATGTGTAGAAGAACTAGGGACGTCATGGATATTACTGTTTAACACAAGGCTGCATACATAACACTGGAGTTAAAGTTGGTTGAAAGAAAACCGTCAAGTGACTCATAGTGAGGTGGCACAGACTTGGCCAAAAACTTGGAGACTGGATGAACGTAACTGCAGTCTGAAGGATGCGGGCCAAGGGTACTGAGCTCAGGCCAAGAGAAGGCAGGGCAAGGGTGGAGGTGGCCATCACAGAGCAGCCTTTCTGCAAGACAGGGGCCCTGTGCTGGCCAGCAGAGGCCTGTATTAGTCCAGGTCCTTGGTGAGAGGCAGACACCAAGACAGGATAGGATTTCATCAACAAGATAGGGTTTCATTAGGACAAATAGTTGCAAGAAAATGGAGAGGGAGCCGGGCAAGGCTGGGAGAACCGTGGGACCACAGTGTGCCATTTCTGAGGAAGGCTGGGTGGGCACTTGCTGTCTTGCCTTCGGTCTAAGGCAGACTCTCCAGGGTGTCCGTTGGCCATCACAGTCCTGTCTGCCTAGTGTACCCTCTGCACACAGTGCCTGGGGAACAGCCCCTGGGAAGCATGGTCGGGATGCAGATGCAGGGATTGACCAGAGCCAGCCACAGCCAGGCCTGCAGACAGCCAAGCTCCCAGCAGCTGGGGGTCTCCAGCTCGCATTCTCCTGGCTGCTAGACTCGCACAGCAGCAGGGCAAAGATCCCAGGAATGAGGCTGAGGGCAGCCCCTTGACAGGCTCCAGACCTTTTCTCAGGTGATTTCATTTTATCAGCTATCTGTGTGGGTTAATTGTTTAGCCAGGCTGATTCTATTTTCAGTCTCGTGAAATAAATTTTTGTTTTTTTGTTTTTTGAGACCGAGTCTCGCTCTGTTGCCCAGGCTGGAGTGCAGTGGTATGATCTCAGCTCACTGCAACCTCCGCCTCCCAGGTTTAAGCGATTCTTGTGCCTCAGCCTCCCGAGTAGCTGGGACTACAGGCACGTGCCACCATGCCCCACTAATTTTTGTATTTTTAGTAGAGACAGGGTTTCACCATGTTGGCCAGACTGGTCTCGAACTCCTGACCTCAGGTGATCCATCTGCCTCAGCCTTCCAAAGCACTGGGATTACAGGTGTGAGCCACTGTGCCAGCCAAAATACTTTTTTTTTTTTTTTTTGAGACAGAGTCTCTCTCTGTTGCCCAGGCTGGAGTGCAATGGCATATCTCAGCTCACGGCAACCTCCACCTCCCTGGTTCAAGCAATTCTCCTGCCTTAGCCTCCCAAGTAGCTGGGATTACAGGCACCTGCCATCATGCCAGGCTAATTTTTGTACTTTTGTAGAGATGGGGTTTCACCATGTTGGCCAGGCTGGTCTTGAACTCCTAACCTCAGGTTATCCACCTGCCTCAGCCTCCCAAAGTGCTGGGATTACAAGCCTGAGCCACCGTGCCCAGCCCAAAATAAATTTTTTAATAGCCAAAGTTCCAGATGAATCACTCCTTTCCTGATGTTGTAAGCCACAAATACCTGAAGCAGGTAGATTTATCCAGTAATCTTGGAGTCAAGCCCAGGTTCCTTTGGAAGG
>NW_012104721.1:1972193-1984897 GCF_000951045.1 Mandrillus leucophaeus | reverse complement strand
AAAAAAAAAAAAAAAAAAGAAAAAAAAATCTTTTGTAGAAACGGGATCTTGTCATGTTGCCCAAGCTGATCTCAAACTCCTGGGCTGAAGCAATCCTCCTGCCTCAGCCTCCCAAAGTGCTGGGATTACAGACGTGAAGTATTTAGAACAGTGCCTGGCATGATGTTTCCTAATTTGTGTACCTAGATGTTAACTTACTACAGCCCCGGGCCCTTCTACTGCCCCACCTCTGCATGGGCTAGTTCCACTGCCCCATATCTGCTTATTGAAAACGTTTCTCCGTCTTTCAAGCCCAGGTCAGGTGCCCCTTCCTCTGTGAATCCTCCTCATCTCCCAGCCTGTTATGGTGTCTCCTCCCTCTGACCTCGCTTTCAGATATATCCTCGGAGGATGGTTATTGCATCCCTGCCACGGTGGAGGTTTCTGGAAGCCAGGCTCGGTAGCTAGTTCACCTCTGTGTCTTTTTCTGCTCTTTGAGTAGGAGGTGAGATAGTGCAGGGCCTAGAAGTCAAACGGATTTCCGTCTGAATTTTGACTCTACCGTCTACTGGCTGGGTGGTCCTGAGCACTGCATCTACCTCCGGTGCCTTTGTGTCTCCACTTGTCAACTGGGATGATAAATAGGCCCCAGGTCGTAGGGGAGTCAGAGGCTTATCCTGAGGTGATGCTTGAGGAGTGTGTTGGCCGGCACATGGTGGGTGTCAGGAAGTGGCAGCAACAAGCGTTTGGGGAGTGAACAGGAGACTGGCATGGTTGGAGGACTAGACCAGGATCCCTCCTGTCTTCCTCCCCCAGGCTGCATCCTGACCCGCAATCCCTCCTTTCCAGGGTCCTCTCCAGCCAGAGCCCACCAACAGGCCTTTCTCCAGCCTCCTGAAGAAGATGCCCCTCATTCCTTGAGAACCAACCTCCCCACTTCTTCTGATTCAAAGGTAAATCCACCCCTCGGCTGCAGCCCCCAAGCCATGTCTCCCAGCATGTAGTTCCCTCTCTAAAATGCAATTTCTGTACCCCTTAAGACCAATTTAAGGGTGGGGAGGAGAAGGGAAATTGCCATCAAATTACCCCAAGCTTCTAAGACTATAAGTAGAGGAGGTCAATAATAGTGGGGAGAGGGAGGGAGGGCACTTCAGTGAGTACACTTCTTGTTTTTTAATTTATTATTATTTTTGAGACGGAGTCTCACTGTGCCGCCCAGGCTGGAGTGCGGGGGCACGATCTCGGGTCACTGCAACCTCCACTTCCCAGGTTCAAGTGATTCTCCTGCCTCAGCCTCCCAAGTAGCTGGAATTACAGGTGCATGTCACCACGCTCAGCTAATTTTTTGTATTTTAATTTTTTGTATTTTTAGTAGAGAAGGGGGTCTCACCATGTTGGCCAGGCTGGTCTCGAACTCCTGACCTCAGGTGATCCACCCTCCTCAGCCTCCCAAAGTGCTTGGATTACAGATGTGAGCCACCACACCTAGCCATTATTTTATTTTATTTTTGATCTGTGGTCCCAGCTACTTGGGAGGCTGAGGCGGGAGGATGGCTTCAGCCCAGGAGGCAGAAGTTGCAGTGAGCCATGATCCTCCCACCACACTCTACCCTGGGTGACAGAGTGAGACCTTGTCTCAAAAAAAAAAAAAAAAAATTATGACCATATTGGTATAAAGATAAATAAAATCCAAGCTGGATTAAAAATGAGGACATTTCTTTGACTCTAAAAGTTCATTTATTTTCTTCTGATTTTAAAATAAATTAAAATGTTTTGATGGCTCCTAAAAGTGTTGTGAGTCTGAGACCCTTTGCATCCAGTGCCTGGGGGAGAAGCCAGCTTTGCATGAGTGTGGTTAATGAAGCTCTTCCGTGTCCCAGGTGTGGTGTCACATGCCTGTAGTCCTGGCTACTCGGGAGGCTGAGGTGGGAGGATCGCTTGAGCCAAGGAGTTGGAGACCAGCCTAGGCAACATAGGGAGGCCCCATCTCTAAATTAAGAAATAGATCAGTCTTCTGTGAAGGATAATACCAACACTTTGGGAGGTTTGGGAGGTTGGGATGGGAGGATCACTTGAGCCCAGGAGTTTGAGACCAACCTGGGCAACAGTGTGAGATCCTGTCTCTACAAAAAAGTTTTTTTTTTTTTTTTTTTTTGAGGAATCTTGCTTTGTCACCCAAGCTGGAGTGCAGTGGCATGATCTTGGTCACTGCAACCTCTGCCTCCCAGGTTCAAGCTATTCTCCTGCCTCAGCCTCCTGAGTAGCTGGGATTACATGCACATGCCAGCATGTTTGGCTAATTTTTTTGTATTTTTAGTGGAAACAGGGTTTTGCCATGTTGGCCAGGCTGGTCTTGAACTCCTGGCCTCATGTGATTCGCCCACCTCAGCATCCCAAAGTGCTGGGATTACAGGCATGAGCCACCGTGCCCGGCCAAAAAGTTATTTTGAGACAGTCTCCCTCTGTTGCCCAGGCTGTCTCGGCTCACTGAAACCTCTGGTTCCCCAGTTTAAGCGATTCTCCTGCTTCAGCCTCCCGAGTATCTGGGATTATAGGTGTGTGCCGCCATGCCTGGCTAATTCTTGTATTTTTAATAGAGAACAGGGTTTCACCATGTTGCCCAGGCTGGTCTTGAACTCAGATGATCTGCCTGCCTTTGCCTCCCACAATGGCGAGATTACAAGCGTGAACCACTGTGCCTGGACTCTACAAAAAGTTAAAAAATTAGCCAGGCGTGGTGGCACACACCTGTAGTCCCAGCTACCTGGGGGCGCTGAGATGAAAGGATTCCTTGAGCCTGGGAAGTTGAGGCTGCGGTGAGCTGACATCAGGTCACTGCACTCCAGCCTTGGTGTCAAAGTGAGACCCTGTCTCAAAAAGAAATCAAAACTACGTGTGTGGCATGATACCAGTTTTGTTAAATAAATCCTAATATATCTAATAGGCCGGAAATACACCAACTTTAATAGCAGTTAAATGGATAATGGGGTTATGGATACTAATTTTCAAAAACTGTTAAGAGCATATGCAACTTTAAAAAATTTAAATTTAGGCCGGGCACGGTGGCTCGTGCCTGTAATCCCAGCACTTTGGGAGGTGGAGTCGGGCGGATCACGAGGTCAGGAGATGGAGACCATCCTGGCTAAGATGGTGAAACCCCATCTCTACTAGAAAAAATAGAAAAAATTAGCCGGACGTGGTGGCGGGCACCTGTAGTCCCAGCTACTCGGGAGGCTGAGGCAGGAGAATGGCTTGAACCCCGGAGGCGGAGCTTGCAGTGAGCCAAGATTGCACCACTGCACTCCAGCCTGAGCGACAGTGCAAGACTCTGTCTCAAAAAAAAAATTTTTTTAAAAATTTCCGTACATCTGTTTTAAAGAGAGAAGTTATTAAAAAGGGAAGCAGAACTTCTCTTTATAGGCTTATGTACACATGCAGTCTCTGGAATTCTGTTTAGAGCAGGCTTGTCTTGCTTGCCCATGGGTCGTGTGCAACCCAGGATGGCTTTGAATGTGGCCCAACACAAATTCGTAAAGTTTCTTAAAACATTATGAGTTTTTTTTGCAATTTTTTTTTTTAAAGCTTATCAGCTATCATTAGTATTAGTGCATTTTATGTGTGGCCCAGGACAATTCTTCCAGCATGGTCTAGGCAAACCAACAATTGGACACCCCTGGTTTGGTTATATGAACCTGTATCCCACTTCCCAGGAGTCTGGAACCCCATTATCCATGCTGTGTATTGGACCAAGGGTGCTGAGCTCGGCCGCTGACCAGCTGTGTGACCTCACTTCAGCTGTTTTATTTCCTCAGTGCTCACTTTTGTGAACTGAATTAAAGGAAACATCAACCATGTGCCAGGAATATTCACATCTTAGTCTTCAAAATTACTCTTCAGGGTACTATTGTTACCTTCATTTTTGCTGATGGAAAAAATTGAGGCTCAGAGAGGTTAAGTAGCTCACCCAAGGTCACAGAACAAGATACAGATGGAGCTGGGATTTGAGCTTGGGTCTCTCCATGTCCTTTTTACAGTTTCCGTTGGATAAGATGATCCCCTCCACCCCTTCAGCTCTGTTGTTCCAAGGTCCCTTGAGGTAGCAGAGGAAACGAGATTCCATAGTAATCTCCATCTCTTCTCTCTGGGTGTCCAGGACTACAGCACCTCCATTCCTAAGCAGGAAAAACTTTTGAGCTTGGCTGGAGACAACCTTTTCTGGAGTGAGGCAGATGTGGTCCAGGCAACTGATGACTTCAATCAAAACCACAAAATCAGCCAGGGGACCTTTGCTGATGTCTACAGAGGGCACAGGCACGGGACGCCATTCGTCTTCAAGAAGCTCAGAGAGGTGAGCGCTTCTTGGTTTCTAGTTGGGGTGGAGGCTGCAGGGGTGGGGCGGGATCATCACGCTCTGATTTCTTTCTCCGCAGACAGCCTGTTCAAGTCCAGGATCAATTGAAAGATTCTTCCAGGCAGAGCTGCAGATTTGTCTTAGGTAAGCCTCCCCTTTGGAAAATCCTGTGTTTAATAATGATGATGGCTAACCTTTATATAGTGCTTCCTGTGTGCCAGGCATGTCATTTAGTCCTTACAAGAACCCTATAAATGTAGCTGCTATTATCACATTATTTTACAGATGGGTAAATTGAGGCACAGAGGGGTTGAATGTCTCATCCAAGGTCACACAGCTAATGAGTGGCAGAGCCAGGATTTGGATCTACCTGGTTTGGCTCCAGAGTCCATTCTTCTCCTGTGTAGCAATTCTATGTCTAGATTAGAATTATAAAGGAACCTTGGCTTACTCCAACTCCTTCCTTCCACATGGGAATAAATCTGCTTCTCTCCTTTTTTTTTTTTCTTTGTTTGTTTGTTTGTTTGTTTGTTTGTTTTTTAAGACAGAGTCTTTCTCTGTCTCCCAGGCTGGAGTGCAGTGGTGTGATCTCGGCTCACTGCAATCTCTGCTACCAGGTTCAGGTGACTCTCGAGCTTTAACCTCCCGAGTAGCTGGGATTATAGGTGTGCACCACCACGCCCGGCTAATTTTTGTATTTTTAGTAGAGATGGGGTTTCGCCATGTTGGCCAGGATGGTCTCTAACTCCTGACCTCAAGTGATCTTTCCACTCTGGTCTCCTAAAGTGCTGGGATTACAAGTGTGAGCCACCGTGCCAGGCTTTATTTTTCTTTTTTAAGAGATAGGGTCTTGCTCTATTGCCTAGGCTAGAATGGCCTTGGAATGATCGTAGATCACTGTAGCTTTGAACTCCTGGGCTTGCGATCCTCCCACCTCAGCCTCTGAGAAGCTGGGACTATAGGTGTGCACCCAGTTCATTTTTTTCTTTTTCTTTTTTTTTTTTTTTGTAGAGATGGGGTCTTGCTATGTTGACCAGGCTGGTGAGCTCAAGTGATCCTCCTGCCTCGACCTCCCAAAATGCTGGGATTGTAGGTGTGAGCCACACTGTGCCCGGCCATGTGTGTGCTTTTTTTTAAAAAAATTATTTTTCATCTGAAACACTTGTGCCTTATATTGTAGGGTATTTTAAGAAATAAAGAAAATTGAGTATCTGTTCATTCTGGAACCAGTGTTAAAAAATAAAGAAAATTAGCCGGGCGCGGTGGCTCATGCCTGTAATCACAGCACTTTTGGAGGCTGAGGCAAGCGGATCACCTGAGGTCAGGAGTTCGAGACCAGCCTGACCAACATGGAGAAACCCCGTCTCTACTAAAAGTACAAAATTAGCCAGGCGTGGTGGCGGGCGTCTGTAATCCCAGCTACTAGGGAGGCCGAGGCAGGAGAATCGCTTGAACCTGGACCTGGAAGGCGGAGGTTGCGGTGAGCCAAGATCACGCCATTGCACTCCAGCCTGGGCAACAAGAGCAAAACTCCATCTCAAAAAATAAATAAATAAATAAAATTAAACAAATTAATAAAGAACATTGACCAGGTATGGTGGTTCATACCTGTAATCCCAGAACTTTGATGCGGAGGCAAGAGGATTGCTTGAGCCAAGGAGTTTGAGACCAGCTTGGGCAACATAGCTATACCCTGTCTCAACTGAAAAAAATATATATATAAAAACATTTTTTTGGGCCGGGCGTGGTGGCTCACGCCTGTAATCCCAGCACTTTGGGAGGCCGAGGCGGGCAGATCACGAGGTCAGGAGATCGAGACCATCCTGGCTAACACGGTGAAACCCCGTCTCTACTAAAAATGCAAAAAATTAGCCGGGCGAGGCGGCGGGCGCCTGTAGTCCCAGCTAGTCGGGAGGCTGAGGCAGGAGAATGGCGTGAACCCGGGAGGCGGAGCTTGCAGTGAGCCGAGATCGCGCCACTGCACTCCAGCCTGGGCGACTAAGCGAGACTCTGTCTCAAAAAACAAAAACAAAAACAAAAACAAAACAAAAAACATTTTTTTGGCTGGGCATGGTGGCTCACACCTATAATCCCAGCACTTTGGGAGGCTGAGGTGAGTGGGTCACTTAAGCCCAGGAGTTCGAGATCAGCCTGGGCAACATGGCAAAACCCCATCTCTACAAAAAATACAAAAATTACCTGGGTGTGGTGGTGCATGCCTGCAGTCCCAGCTACTCGGGAGGCTGAGGTGGGAGGATCACTTGAGCCCAGGAGGCAGAGTTCGCAGTGAGCCGAGATTACGACACTACATTCCAGCCTGGGCAACAAAGTGAGTCTCTGTCTCAAAAATAAATAAAGGCCGGGCATGGTGGCTCACACCTGTAATGCCAGCACTTTGGGAGGCCGAGGTGGGCAGATCAGTTGAGGTCAGTTTGAGACCAGCCTGGCCAACATGGCAAAACCTCATGTCTATCATACAAACATCAGCCTGGCGTGTAGGCACGCACCTGTAGTCCCAGCTACTCAGGAGGCTGAGGAATGAGAATCACTTGAGCCCAGGAAGTGGGTTGCAGTGAGCCCAGATTGCGCCACTGTGCTCCAGCCTGGGCAACAGAGTGAGACTCTGTCTCAAAAAAAAAATTTTTTTTAATTAATTATTTAAACAGTAAAAATTTAAACATAAAATTATAAATAAGAAAACAGAAACTATTTTTCACAGCACCTATAGATAAGCACTACTGTTTTAATATTTTGATATATTTCCTTTTTTAATTGTTAAAACTTTTTTTGTAGAGACAGGATCTCACTATGTTGCCCAGGCTGGTTTTGAACTCCCTGGCTCAAGTGATCCTCCTGCTTTGGCCTCTGAAGTGTTGGGATTTTAGATGTGAGCCATTGTGCCGAGCCCATATTTCGATATGTTTTCTTTAATGCTTTCTCTATACATACATGTATATGAATACTCACATGTGTACATACACACACACACATAGATGCACACACACACATCTAATAAAAACTAGAAGTATGATTCCCTTTCCACTTTGGCTTAGTGCTTTCACGGAGTCAGCAGTCACTCCTTCATTCATCGATTTAGAAAATGTGAGTAGTCAAGCCCTTTTCTAGGCTCTAGGGAGTGTAGGCCAGAAGCATACAGAGCCCCTGCCTTGGGGAAGTTTATGGTCCAGTGGGGAGACATGTAAATAACTCTAATGAGTATGCAAAAGCGAGTAATAGGTTGGCTTGCGGGAAGCAGAGAAGGGTGGAGAGATACGGCAGGAGGCCATTTACAATAGTCTTGGGAGGTTGAATCAGAGCCTAACCCAATCCAAGTGACCCAAGGCAGAGGAGAGGGGAATGAAGGGACATTTTAAAAGTTATTTGTGGCAGTGAATGGTGACTGATTTGATATGGGAGATAAGAAGGTTTCTAGGAAACTGGGTGGGTGGTGATGTGCCTTTCTGGGATAATAAATATGGGTGAAGAAACAGGTTTGGGACTTGTTGAGGCTAGGATGATGTTGACCTGAGCATCAGGATGCAAGCTGACGTTCAGGTCTGGAGCTTAGGATGGGGCTGGCGATAAGAGATTTGGGAATGTTCCCTATAGCAATGGGAGGTTCTTGGAGGAGCAACATGCTAAACAAGATAAGGAGTCCAGCTGGCAGAAAGAGGAAGGCAAAGGAGGGGGGTCTTAGTGAAAAGGGCCAGGACAGGGTGGTGAGAGACGTAGGAGGAGAGTCAGGAGGGAATGGTGACTGAGAACCAGCAGAAGAGGATTTCAGGAAAGAACCCCAGTCCTAGAGTCAGGCAGATATGGGATCTGGTCCTGGCTTTACTGCTTGCTAGTTTCTGACCTTGGGCAAGTCCCTTAAGCTCTCAGTCTCTGTTTCTGGAGATGGGGCAGTTGAGGTGTCACGTGCTGCAGAGCAGTAAAGCAGGGTGAGGACCGCCACACTCCTTGAAGGCAAGCAGTTTTCATCTTTCCACTCGGGCCAGGCCCTTAGGGGTCAGAGCATGTAGCACCAGTAACCTGGGAGGTTACTGGTGGCGTTGGAGGAGGAGAGGGCAGAAGAGGGGTGGGACATGAGGAAGTAGATCATTCTTTCCGTCTGACTCCTCACCCCTGCACTGATGCCCGATTCCAGATGCTGCCACCCCAATGTCTTACCTGTGCTGGGCTTCTGTGCTGCAAGACAGTTTCACAGCTTCATCTACCCCTACATGGCAAATGGTTCCCTACAGGACAGACTGCAGGGTCAGGTAAGGGACTGGGTCATGGTCAGAGAATGGGACCAGGCTGCACCCAGCCGTGGGGTCAAGGGTTAAGGACTTACAGAAATTCAGAGGGGAGAGGGGCCATCTAGGTGAGACCAGGGAGACTTCAAGGAGAGAAGTGGGGCCAGGATACATAAAATCTGGTTAAGTGCTCACTTTGGCAGCATGGGTACCAAAATTGGAACGATACAGAGAAGATCAGCATGGCTCCTGAATGAGGATGACAAAATATGAAAAAGAAAAAGAAAAGCACAAAAAGATCTGATTAAACATCTTCAGGAAAAAATCTATAAAAAAATTTGATGAGAGGCATTTCATTCAAATCAAGAGCATGACAAAAGTATCTCACAGAACGAACTTCGTTCATTGTGGTTCCGGAGGTGTTAGCCAATGCAGTAGGACAAGAAAAAGAATTAAGAGGTAAAGAGTATGGAAAAGTAGAAGTGAATTTTTGTTATAAAATGTTCTTCTAATATATACCTATTTGCTTGTGTGTTTATGGAATATCTCTGGAAAGATACACAAGAAGCTGGTTCACTGGCTACTGCTAGGGAAGAGAACTAGGTGATTGGGGCCCAGAATAAGAAGCAAACTTACTATTAGAGTATTACATCATGTGAAGGTAATCCTTAATAAAAATTACAGTGTTTTAAAACAGGCCTCTGCTTATCGTATCCTCAAATAGAGGGGAAAGAGTTATTCCATAACAGAATTATTGCTTCCCATGGCAGAGACCAGACAAAGCAGTTATTCATGGCATACTAATGATCATTAGCTTTTCTGGGCACTCACTGTGTGCAGGTTGCTTTGATAAGGGTTTTACACAGGTCATCTCCTCCAGGCCGTGCCACAGCCAAAGCACTTTCTTCTCCCATTTTTCAAAAGAGGAATCTCTGACACATAGAGACAAAGTGAGTTGCCCAAAGGAACATAGGAGACAAGTGTCAGGCCAGAGCTTACATTGGGTTTGTCTGGCTCTAGGTTTCAGAGTTTTTTAGAAGAAATTAGCAGGGGTTGTCCAGGCCAGTTCTTAGTGGATGTGGGTCCTACTCCAGGGCTTCAAAAATAAGTAATGAGGCTGGGCACAGTGGCTCACTCTTGTAATCCCAGCACTTTGGGAAGCTGAGGCAGGTGGATCACTTGAGGTCAGAAGTTTGAGACCAGCCTGACCAATATGGTGAAACCCTGTCTCTACTAAAAATATAAGAATTAGTCAGGCATAGTGGCATGTGCCTGTGGTACCAGCTACTCAGGAGGCTGAGACAGGAGAATCACTTGAACCCGGGAGGCAGAGGTTGCAATGAGCTGAGATTGTGCCACTGCACTCCAGCCTGGGTGACAAAGTGAGACTCTGTCTCAAAAAAAAAAAAAAAAAAAAGTGATGATTTAGCCTGGGAGAGTCAGTCTTAGAACAACAGTGGGAGCAAATGAGAGTTAGCCCTGGTGAAGTTTCCCCTAATACAGATAAAATCAGCGTAAGGCCCAGGTGCTTGGCTCTCACACACAAGCTCCCTAGCTCTTCTCCCAACCAGCCTCTTTCTGAGAGAAATTCCAGAGCAGCCACTATAATAGACATGATGAAAATAACCGCTGATTGGGCACCTACTGTGTGGCAGGTGCTATGCTAGGGGCATACCATATATTTCCTTGAATCCTTACAGCAACCCTAAAACATAGGGATTAACATTTCCATTTTATACCCAAGGAAACTGAAGCTCAGAGACATTAAGTGTCTTTTTCCAAAATTACATAGCTAGTGCATATCTGAACTGGGAGTTACCTCTAGATCTGTCTGATGTCAAAACCCATAGTATAGGGTGAGGCACATGGCTCATGCCTGTAATCTCAGCACTTTGGGAGAGCGAGGTGGGTGGATCACTTGAGCCCAGGAATTCGAGACCAGCGTGGCCAACATGGCCACATTTCCTGTATTCACGAAAAATACAAAAATTAGCTGGGAGTGGTGGCACGTGCCTGTGATCCCAGCTACTTGGGAGTCTGAGGCGGGAGAGTCACTTGAACCTGGGATTTCAAGGCTACAGTGAGCTATGATGCTGCATTCCAGTCTGGGTGACAGAGCAACACCCTGTCTCAAAACAAGCAAACAAACAAACAAACAAAAACAATGAAAAACTCGCAGTATCATGCTGAGCCCTCTGGCAAAGGACATGAAGGGCAGGAGGAGGGTCAGGAGCTGGGGACCCTGCCATCAGGACTTTGTTTTTTTTTTTTTTTTGAGACAGAGTCTCGCTTTGTTGCCAGGCTGGAGCACAGTGGCACAATCTTGGCTCACTGCAAGCTCCGCCTCCTGGATTCACGTCATTCTCCTGCCTCAGCCTCCCAAGTAGTTCGGACTACAGGCACCCGCCACCATGCCCGGCTAATTTTTTGTATTTTTAGTAGAGATGGGGTTTTACTGTGTTAGCCAGGATGGTCTCGATCTCCTGACCTCGTGATCCGCCCGCCTCGGCCTCCCAAAGTGCTGGGATTACAGGTGTGAGCCCCTGCGCCCGGCCACCATCAAGACTTAGAAAGGTACATTGTGACTGTTTGTCCTGTTTTTCTTTCTCTTAGGGTGGCTCCGACCCCCTCCCCTGGCCCCAGCGTGTCAGCATCTGCTCAGGGCTGCTCTGTGCCGTCGAGTACCTGCATGGTCTGGAGATCATCCACAGCAACGTCAAGAGGTGAGAGAGGTGGGCTGGACCTTGCTGGGGCCTGGGCTGCAAGGGTAGAACTGGCACCTATTCCTGGCTCACCTCACCCCTGCCACTCACTCCTGTCCTCTTTGTTTTTCTCTTCCCACCTCCTCTCCTCTGCCCTCCCCTGGATGTCTTTTTCTCTGTTATGTCCTCAAAAATCAGTGTTTCCGGGCTGTGCTCTGAGTCTAATTGCTCTCAGCATGAATTCCCTACCTGTCACATTTGTCTTTCGGAGCTGCTGTTTTTCCAACAAGCCCTCCACACCTTGCTGCATCTCACCGTCCACTCAGCAGCTGGCCTGGACCCCATCCTTGAACTTTGGGCCATGTCTGCCAACCCCCTGAGATTTCGAGCTCCTCGTTCAGTGTCTTCTCTGAGACCTGTGCCTTCCTTGTGTAGCTGTTGGTGTTAGCATCTTGTCTGGAAGGCTCCTGCAGCTTAGGCCTGAATCCCTGCATCTCAGTGCCATGCACACGAGAGGGAGAGGTCCCCATCTAGGGATGGTTAGGATAGGGAGGGATTCCAAAGATACCAGAAAATTTGGCAGAACTGGCTTCATAGACACAGAACTCATATTTCTCCAAAGTTCTCTTTCCATTTGACTTGTGGAAGTCCTTTCCTCTTTTCTCTCCCCGAATTTTTTTTTTTGTTTTTTGAGACGGAGTTTCACTCTTGTCACCCAGTCTGGAGTGCAGTGGTGCAATCTCAGCTCACTGCAACCTCTACCTCCCTGGTTCAAGTGATTCTCCTGCCTTAGCCTCCTGAGTAGCTGGGATTACAGGTGCTCGCCACCACACCGAGCTAATTTTTGTATTTTTAGTAGATAGGCTTTTACCATATTGGCCAGGCTGGTCTCGAACTACTGACTTCAGGTAATCTACCCGCCTTGGTCTCCCAAAGTGCTGGGATTACAGGTGTGAGCCACCACCCCCAGCCCTCTGCCTCAATTTTTATTTAATTGCAACAATAATTGTAATAGCAGTCAAGGAAATGCAAGGGTGAGAGAGGTCACCACTGACCTACCCCGTGACTCATCAGCTGGCCTCTAGGTTTTGTTTCTTTTTTCAGTTCCTGCCCACACAAATCCTTAGTCTGTAGGTTGCACCTAGGTACCAATTCACATCCTGTTCTTTACCCCTTCATTTAAATATAGTAAACATTTCACTACATTGTATACCATCATGTTTTTTAGTGTCTTGTTAATCTTCCCCTGAAGGAATTTGCCCATAATTTACTTAACCACTCCTTGCACACATGATAAAAACTTTTTTTTTTTTTTGGCCAGGTGCAGTGGCTCGTGCCTGTAATCCCAGCACTTTGGGCAGCTGAGGCAGGCAGATCACGAGGTCAGGAGATTGAGACCATCCTGGCTAACATGGTGAAACACTGTCTCTACTA
>NW_012104721.1:1968807-1971953 GCF_000951045.1 Mandrillus leucophaeus | reverse complement strand
TAGCCAGGATGGTCTCCATCTCCTGACCTCGTGATCCGCCCACCTTGGCCTCCCAAAGTGCTGGGATTACAGGCATGAACCACCGCGCCTGGCCAAAAAAAAATTTTTTTTTGAAACAGGGTCTTGCTCTTTTGCCCAGGCTGGAGTACAGTGGTGCAATCTCTGCTCACCGCAGCTTCCCATCTCAGCCTCCCAAGTAGCTGGGACTACAGGCATGCACCACCATGCCCAGCTAAATTTGTTTGTTTTAGTGGAGATGAGGTCTTGCCATGCTGCCCACACTGGTCTCAAACTCCTGGGCTCAGGCGATCCTCCTGTCTCGGCCTCACGAAGTATTGGGATTACAGGCACGAGTCACTACACCTGGCCTGCACTAAATATCGGTACACATGTGGCTTAGCTTTTTCCCATTTTGGAGTATGTTCTCAGTGTTTGCTCCTGTGGGTTAGATGACTGGGTCAAATGATTTTTTTTTTTTTTTTTTTTTTTTACAGTGTGTCACTCTGTTGCCCAGGCTGGAGTGCACCTCTGCCTCCTGGGTTCAAGCGATTCTCCTGCCTCAGCCTCCTGAGTAGCTGGGACTACAGGCGCCCACCACCACACCTGGCTAATTTTTGTATTTTTGGTAGAGATGGAGTTTCAGCATGTTGGCCAGGCTGGTCTTGAACTCCTGACCTCAGGTGATCTGCCCATCTCTGCCTCCCAAAGTGCTGGGATTACAGGCGTGAGCCACTGTGCCTGGCTAAGAGGGATTTTTTTTTTTTTTTAACATGATCTGGGGCAGGTTTAGTCACAAAGGATGCTGGCCACTTAGACCTGAGTCAGCCATGCCAGAGCTGGGGGTTGGAACAGTTGTGGAAGAGACCGAGTCTGCACAACCTATAGGCTTGGCAAGCTGAGGCTGATCAGAGTTGGCGTCTGTGGGAATTAGGGAGGCTGCACTTCTTTGGCCACATTCCTGGGGCAGCAAGACTAATTCTGAACTCCATCTCCATTTGCTGGAGGGAGTATGCTCCTGATGTCCTCTCTTCCCCAGTCAGGGCTGCCTCAGAAGCTCCATGCTGAGGGTCTTTGGAGACCTCAACTTGCAGGAGCCAATGTTGCTCTGCCACTATATTGTCTCCCCAAAGGGTCTCCATGGCAACCTGTTGTTATCCAGCTCAAAATGAGAAGGTTCTCTCCCCTTTCGTTTCCACAGCTCTAATGTCTTGCTGGACCAAAATCTCACCCCCAAGCTTGCTCACCCAATGGCTCACCTGTGTCCTGTCAACAAAAGGTCAAAATACACCGTGATGAAGACTCACCTGTTCCAGGCGTCAGTTGCGTATCTGCCAGAGGATTTCATCCGGGTGGGGCAGCTGACGAAGCGAGTGGACATCTTCAGCTGTGGAATAGTAAGAGCGTCCTTCCCTGCTTATACTGGGGCCTGCCCTGATTTGTCCTTCCCACAGCTCCTTTGTAATCACAGGATACGGTAGAGGCACACAAACGGGTTCCATCAAAGTTCAGCAGGGGCTGTCAAACCGTGGCCCACAGGCCACTCTGGCCTGTGGCCTATTTTGTGTGGTCTGTGAGCTAAGAGTAGTTCTACATTTATAAAGGATTATATTTTTAAACCAAAGAATATGTGATAGAGACTGAACATGCCCCACAAAAGCTCACATATTTACTGTGTGGCCTGTTACAGAAGAAATTTGCCAGCCCTTGAAGGAAAACCGCTCATGAGTATCCAGGTTCTAGTAGGCTCCAGATATCCTCTCCTGACTTCCCTAATTCCCATCAGCCATCCACCTGTCCATCCAATTGTCTATTTGTCCTTATTTGTTCATCGCTGTCCGATCATCCATCCACTCTTTAGCTGCCCATCCATTCAGCGACCGTTGACCCACCCAGCATCCCATCCTGCCACCACCACCATCCTTGTCTGCCATTGTGTTGTGCCAGGCACTAGGAATATGAATGTAACGAAAACACAGCCCTCTCCTCAGCAGCTCATCGTGTAGCAGTCTACAGAGTATATTTCTGTAGAACTCCAATTCCTTTGGATCTCTAGGATTGGTGGGTTAAAAGGTTTATGCCTTGACAGGCTTGGAAATATTGCATTAGGCAAAGCCAAGCAGGTTTCTTTACCACAAGATTAATTCAAGCTGGTAGGATGGTAATGAGCCTTTAATCTGGGACTTGTGAATTCACCAGAGAGGGGTATGCAGTGTTTCCCAAGCTCATTTGACTGTGGAACCTTGTTTTCTCAGAATATCTGTCCTCATCTGTGTTCCATGGAACCCAGTCTGGGAAATGCTGCTGAGAAGAGTGACAGCCAGGTTGGCTTCAGCCAAGTGCCTACAGCTGCCCTGTGGGCCTCACCCTCTCTTCTTCTCTAGCCTTGAACTCTGTACTTCCTCTCTCTGACCACAGTCTCCTGTCTACCTCTGCCACTAGAACCGTGTCCCTGAGTCACCTCTGCCCTCAGCAAGAACCCCAGATTCTGTACCCCTGTGTCTCCCAGCAGGTTCCTCTGCCTCCCTCAGCCCCACTGTGAGTTGTTCAGTGAAGCTCAGCAGGGCTAGTCCAGGCTCCTGCTCCTTTAAGAACCAGGTGGATGGGCAGGGAGTGGTGGCATACGCCTGAAATCTCAGTACTTTGGGAGGCCGAGGTTGCAGTGAGCCGAGATCATACTATTGTACTCCAGGCTGGGCAAAACAGCAAGACTCTGTCTAAAAAAAAAAAAAAGAAAAGAACCGGGGGATGGAACCCCTAGGCCCAGCTCAGTTACTTTCAGCTGTGTGACCTACACCCAGCACCTCTGTCTCTGGGCCTCAGTTATGCTTTCTGTAAGATGGGGCTAACGATATACATGGAGACAAATGGGATAATATATGTAAGCAGGTGAGCATGGTAACTTGCACCCTGCACCTACCAAGAATATTATGATGACTGTGGTTATTGTTATTCCCATCTTTACACCCTCCTTCTGATATCTGTTTACTCTTGACCCTCTAACCGATGTGTTAGTGTCACAGGTGACTTCCTCATCCATCCATTCACTCTCCCACCCATCCACCCACGCACCCACCCTTGCACCCACTCACCCATCCACCTACCCACCTGTCCACCCATGTACCCACCCTCCCTCCTACCCTCCCACC
>NW_012104721.1:1966326-1967289 GCF_000951045.1 Mandrillus leucophaeus | reverse complement strand
CGGTGAAACCCCGTCTCTACTAAAAAATACAAAAAACGAGCCAGGTGAGGTGGCGGGCTCCCGTAGTCCCAGCTACTTGAGAGGCTGAGGCAGGAGAATGGCATAAACCCGGGAGGCGGAGCTTGCAGTGAGCCGAGATCCGGTCACTGTACTCCAGCCTGGGCGACAGAGCGAGACTCCATCTCAAAAAAAAAAAAAAAGAAGAAACAATCTTTAAAAAATAGTGTGTATATACGGGTGCGTATCTATCTATATCTATTTATACCTATGTATCTTATGGTAACATACATAAACACACACACACATGAATTTTTGAAAACCATCTTCTCTGCCTGGCTATCAATTAATTACAACCTTCCACTGGCAGCTTGGTGGCATCTTTAATTGGGGGAGGAGGTGTTTAGTGATATTCCCACGTTCCAGATTTTGGGCAGGTGTGTCTGCTGGCAATGGCAGAGCTGTGCCTCGAGCTCAGACTTTGCAACTGAGAAGACAGAATCTACGGCCTGGCTGTTTGTACAAGTGTCTGAACCATGCTAACTCACGTTCTGTTCTCTCCAGGTGTTGGCCGAGGTCCTCACTGGCATCCCTGCAATGGATAACAACCGAAGCCCGGTTTACCTGGTAAGGGAACTTGTCACATCTGGCTGGGTGGTATATTTGGGACTCACAGCTCTGTAGAGAGGGCAATGATCTCAACTCTAGCTAATTTTACACATGCTAATGAGGCCCAGTCCAAGCGTGCATTTGCATCTCCACAAAGCAGCTTTAACCTCCCATCCCCACCTACCAGGCAACCATTGCTTTTTCACGATAATAGCATGTGGGGCTTGGCACCGTGGCTCATGCCTGTGATCCCAGCCTTTGGGAGGCCGATGTGGGTGGATCACTTGAGATCAGGAGTTCAAGACCAGCCTGGCCAAAATGATGAAATCCCGTCTCTATTTAAAAAAAAAAAAAAAA
>NW_012104721.1:1962620-1963983 GCF_000951045.1 Mandrillus leucophaeus | reverse complement strand
ACATTCACCCATCCATCCATTCATCTACCACCCATCGGTCCATTCATTCATTGAATGCCCCCTGTCTCCTGCCACCCTTTTGCTCAGCCCTGCCTCTGGTTGACTGAAATGATTTTGAACTTTGACTTCTCCTGTGGGCAGCACAGTGCATTGCTCAGTGTTTTTTGGTGAGTGCTCAGTGACCTCTATAAAGGACTTGGCTCAGAGCCTGCCCTGTGAAAGGGGCACAGGAAATCTTTTATTCATTTCCCCTTGTTCCATCCCTTCCTGGCAGGGACCTGTCAGGAGTCCCTTTTCAATTGGCTCCTGTCCCACTTGCAGCAGTGATGCCCTCTGCTGCCCTCTTCTGGTCACTGCCAGTCTGTTATTAATCCTGGGTGGTTTCAAGCCTTTATCCTTTTTCCTCCAGGCTTGGAGGGATTCTTGGCTATAAATGTGACCCTATTCTGACTTGCTTCGAGAGATGCTGTGGGAGAGAGATTCCACACTAAGTGTTTGGTATTCACGCCTTTAATATTCACAACTGCTAGTCCCCATTTAACAGATGAGGACACTGAGGCTCAGGTTTTAGTTACTTGCCTAAAGATCACCTGAGCATGTAAGGAACAGAGTCAGAATTTGAACTCAGGCCTGATTGTAGAGCCCTTAACCATCATGGCATTGTCTCTACTGAGAAACCCTGTTCAAAGCAGGTTTCCTGTTTATGAAGACATATATCATGGTTTGCCAATTTTCTGGTGACTTACATGTATACAGGGCTGTGCTCCTTGTGGGAGTGGCTGCACTAATGAATAATGTTAGGAAAGGCCTGTGAGTGAAACATGCTATGGATGCTGCAAGATTTGTCTGGAAGAGATACCTGCCTGCATGCAGACTCCTTCCTTTCCTGAGATTCACACAGCAATGCCTGCTTGCCATAGCTGAAGGATTTTCTTTTCTTTTCTTTTCTTTTCTTTTTGAGACGGAGTCTTGCACTGTTGCCCAGGCTGGAGTGCAGTGGTGCGATCTCAGCTTACTGCAAGCTCTGCCTCCCGGGTGCACGCTGTTCTCCTGCCTCAGCCTCCTGAGTAGCTGGGACTACAGGCACCCACCATCATGCCCGGCTAATTTTTTGTATTTTTAGTAGAGACGGGGTTTCACCATGTTAACCAGGATGGTCTCGATTTCCTGACCTCGTGATCCACCTACCTCGGCCTCCCAAAGTGCTGGGATTACAGGTGTGAGCTGACGCATCTGGCCAGCTGCAGGATTTTTAAATGAAACAATCTTGGGCCGGGCGTGGTGGCTCAAGCCTGTAATCCCAGCACTTTGGGAGGCCGAGACGGGCGGATCACGAGGTCAGGAGATCGAGACCATCCTGGCT
>NW_012104721.1:1943621-1961455 GCF_000951045.1 Mandrillus leucophaeus | reverse complement strand
CCAAAATGATGAAATCCCGTCTCTATTTAAAAAAAAAAAAAAAAAGTATGAAACCCCCGCAACATTATCCAGGCGTAGTGGCATGCACCTGTAATCCTAGCTACTTGGTAGACTGAGGCAGGAGAATCACTTGAACCTGGGAGGCAGAGGGTGCAGTGAGCCGAGATTGTGCCACTGCGCTCCAGCCTGGGTGACAGAGCAAGATTCCATCTCAAAAAAAAAAAAAAAGAATTTGGAATGTTTACAGAAAGCGCACTTCTTCTCTACATATCATGCAATTCGTTAGGGATTTTCCTCAAATTGATAAAAGTTAATTTCTGCCCTTTTAAATAAGTTTCTTTAATAAAAACAATTTCCATTTTGTAGGCCAAAGATCTGATATACAGAGTCATTTAAAAAAATATAACAACCTGACTAGGTGTGGTAGCTCACACCTCTAATCCTAGCACTTTAGAGGAGGCCAAGGCAGGCGGATCACTTGAGGCCAGGAGTTCGAGACCAGCCTGGGCAACATGGCAAAACCCCGTCTCTACTAAAAATACAAAAATTAGCTGAGTGTAGTGGCACATACCTGTAATCCCAGCTACTTGGGAGGCTGAGGCAGGAGAATCGCTTGAACCCAGGAGATGGAGGTTGCAGTGAGCCGAGATTGTGCCACTGTACTCCAGCCTGGGTGACAGAGTGAGACCCTGTCTCAAAAGAGAGTAAAAATATAACAACCTAGCCTGACTTTGTGTTAAATACTTTCCATACATTATCTACCTAAATCATCTCAACTTTTCCATGATAGAGTCATTATGTTCATCTGCAGATGAGGAAAGTTGGCTCTGAGGTTGGCCTAGGATCTTGGTTGGAGTTACCAAGTGTCAGAGCTGGAATTCTGAGTCAGATCTCCCTGCCCCGAGATCCTGAGTTCTTAACCACATCTGCCTCCTGCTTGTTTCTTCTGACAGTCCAACCATATGAATTCAGTATTATCATTCCCATTTATAGCTGAGAAAACTGAGGGCAAGCTGAAGTGACTTGTCTCACACCCCTCAGTGAGACCAGTGGTGGAACTGGGGTTTAATTGGACCCATGGCTTGTGCAGAGTTTCAAATCTCATGCAAGCTCTAGTCTTCCTCATCAGTTTGAGAGGGGGCACCTTTTCCTACTGGATATTGAGGCCATTGGAACAGACAGATTTTTTTTTTTTTTTTTTCTGGTGACTGGGCCCCAGAAGCATCCCCTGGGTTCTGGGGTAGGGAGGCTGAAGGCCTCCCCGCTACATGCAGAAAGTCACGACATGTTCCTTTGCTGAACTCTGTGAGTTCCAGCCCTTTTGGCCAGTCAATCCCATATGCTGCAGAGAGGTCTCTCTGGGCAGCTCAGATGTGGTTTGGGGCTGTTTGGGGGCAGTTTCTTATTTTCTTGAGATGCATTTCCCAGCAGTCCTCTGGGGCTCCCAGGACAAGTATCACAGTAGAAGGAGGCTTTTGAGGCACTGACATGAAATTGTCTAGAATTATTTTTTTGCTAATGATTTCTAAAAATGTGGAAAATAACCATTTTTTAAAATGTAGTTTCTTACTCTAGACTCTCGTATGGTCTCTTATCGTGTTCTGTTGTGGTAGGTACAATCCGATGGTTAATCAAGATTTGAGCCTGGGAGGAAAGCTTGCTGACTTCCCGTGGCCCAGGGTAGGAGGAAGCAGGCCTCCCCCAGGCTTAGGAAAGTGTTAGTTGCCACAGTGTTTCCTGAGGGCATTTGGTGGTTTCCACCAAAATTGAAAGTATGGGTACCCTCTGACGCAGCAATTCTGTTTGTGCCTAGAGAAACATGCACACATGTGAGGAGAGACAGATGAACAAGGATATTTGTAGTGGCATTTTTTTTTCCGAGGCAGAGTCTCGCTCTGTTGCCCAGGCTGGAGTGCAGTGGCATGATCTTGGCTCACTGCAACCTCCACCCCACCGGGTCAAGAGATTCCCCTGCCTCAGCCTCCTGAGTAGCTGGGACTACTGGTACGTGTCACCATACCTGGCTAATTTTTGTATTGTTTTGGTAGAGATGGGGTTTTGCCATGTTGGCCAGGCTGGTCTCAAACTCCTGACATAACTCAGGTGATCTGCCCACCTTGGCCTCCCAAAGTGTTGGAATTACAGGAGTGAGCCATTGCGCCTGACCAATTTTAATTAATTTGATTTAGAGATAGGGAGGGATCTTGCCCTGTCACTCAGGCTGGAGTGCAGTGGCATGATTGTAGCTCACTGCAGCCTCGAATGCCTAGGTTCAAGCGATCTTCCCATCTTGGCCTCTCAAAGTGTGAGGATTACAGGTGTGAGCCATGGCGTCCAGCCTGTATGAGTTTTGACAAACGTATACAGTCATTTAACCACCACCACAATCAAGATATGGAATATTTTTGTCACCCTAGAAAATTCCCGCCACTTCCAGGACCTGGCAACTACTCATCTAATTTCTGTCCACATAGGTCTATCTTCTTTAGAGGGTCATATCAATGGGCCCACGGAGGATGCACCCATTTGTTTCTGTCCCCCTTCATGTAGCGTGGTGCTTAGATTCATCCATGTTGTTGATGTGTTAGTAATTCATTCCTTTTCATTGCTGAAGAGTATTCCATTGTATGGATAGATGACTGTTTATCCATTTACCAGTTGCTGGACATTTGGGTTATTTCCAGGTTTTGGCAATTCTGAATAAAGCCAACAGAAACATTCTTATTTTAAAAAATGAAAAAGAGGCTGGGTGTGGTGGCTCACGGCTGTAATCCCGGCACTTTGGGAGGCTGAGGTGGGTGGATCACTTGAGCTCAGGAGTTCAAGACCAGCCTGGGCAACGTGGTGAAATCCCGTCTCTACTAAAAATACAAAATTAGCTGGGTGGGTGGCGAGTGCCTGTAGTCCCAGCTTCTCAGGAGGCTGAAGCAGGAGAATCGCTTGAACATGGGAGGTGGAGTGCAGTGAGTTGAGATTGTGCCACAGCACTCCAGCCTGGGCAATAGAGTAAGACTCTGTCTCAAAAAAATAGAAAAGTAAATTGAAAAAGACATGTATTTTCTGACAGGGACATATCTCCAAGTGAAAAAAGCAAATTCAGAATAGTATATAATATGATCACATTTTTGCTAAAAATAGATGGATGAATGAATGAAAACATTGTATCACATATTTTCTTCTCTATAAATTGAGGATAATAGTAGTACTCTCCTGACAAGGTATATTTGTTTGTTATCATTTTTGGAGATGGGGTCTTCCTTTGTCAAGAAGACTGGAGAAGTGCAGTGGCATGATCATAGCTCGCTGCCACCTCGGACTCCTGGGCTCAAGGGATCCTCTCACCTTAGCCTCCCGAGTAGCTGGGATTATAGGCATGAGCCACTGTGCCCGGCATCTGACAGTGTTATTGAAGGTTAAATAATGTGTGAGATGCCTAAAACAGTAACTAGAACATAATAAACAATATATGTTAACTATTTTTTTTTTTTGCCATTACAATAGACATTTATTTAAAGTAAAACATCTGCAGACCAAATAATTCTTAAAATTGTTTGTTTCAAGTATAACCATCTTCATAACAGCTGCATTCACAGACTTCAACTACATGATTACTTCTTTGCCCATTCTTCTCTTTCTTTTCTTTCCCGAATAACCTCTTTCAGATACGGTTCAAGGTAGAAATTTTCCTCTTCATATTTGGTCCACTGCTCTTTAGGCAAGATCTGATGCTTCAGGTTCAGGTCCAGTGCCCTCTTAATTCGAAACATCCTGTCATTATAAAGGTTCTCAGGAAGCCTTCTTACGGCTTCTTTTACATCTTCATCCTCGTACATTGTATCATCTCGCAATAACCCCAGTTTATTGAATCCTGCAGCATTGTAATACCATTTTCGAATACCACCCAGCCACTTGCCTGATGCTGAAACCGCCTGCCTGCCAGCCATTTTGACCAGAAAATCTATATGTTAACTATTATTATTATCATTATTATTTGAGATGGGGTCTCTGCCACCTAGGCTAGAGTGTAGTGGTACAATCATGGCTCACTGTAACTTTGAACCCATGGCCTCAAGTGATCCCCTGCTTTGGCCTCCCAAGTAATTGGGACTACAGGCACGTGCCACCACTCCTAGCTAATTTTTATTTTATTTATTTTTATTTTGAGACAGTCTCACTCTGTCACCCAGTCCGGAGTACAGTGGTGCAATCTCGGCTCACTGCAGCCTCTGCCTCCTGCCTTCAATTGATTCTCCTGCAACAGCCTCCCGAGTAGCTGGGATTACAGGTGTGGACCAACACGCCCAGCTAATTTTTGTATTTTCAGTAGAGACAGGGTTTCACCATGTTGACCAGGCTGGTCTTGAACTCCTGACCTCAAGTGATCCATCTGCCTCGGCGGCCTCCCAAGTAACTGAGACCACAGGCATGTGCCCTCACGCCCAGCTAATTTTTAATTTTTTATTTGTAGAGATGGGGTCTTGTTATGTTGCCCATGCTGATATTGCTATTATTTTAATAGCTCTTAGGTTACTGTTATAATTATTATATAAGTAAATATATAACCAAAATAATTACAGCTGTATAGCAGAAAGTAATATAATCCAAACTATTAGCAGGGGTTACTTTTGGAGAGTAGAAATGAAAGGAAAGGTAAACTTTTGCCCCCAAATTTTAACCACTTATGTTTAATTTTAATTTTTTTTTGAAGTGGAGTCTCCCTCTGTGACCCAGGCTGGAGTACAGTGGTGTGCTCTTGGCTTACTGCAACCTTTGTCTCCCAGGTTCAAGCAATTCTCCTGCCTCAGCTTCCCATGTAGCTGGATCACAGGTGTGTGCCACCATGGCCCAGAAAATTTTTGTATTTTTAATAGAGATGGGGTTTTGCCACGTTGCCCAGGCTGGTCTCGAACTCCTGAGCCCAAGTGATCCTCCTGCCTTGGCCTCCCAAAGTCTTGGGATTATAGGCGTGAGCCACCGTGTCGAGCCAAAAGTTGCTTTTTAAAGGTAGTTTGTTTGAAACTAGACTCCCAAAAATGTCCATATATTACTTTGGTTATGTTTTTTTTTTTTTCATTTTTATATGGAGATGGCATGTCACTTTGTTGCCCAGGCTGGTTTTGAACTCCTGGGCTCCAGCGTTCACCTGCCTTAGCCTTCCAAAAGTGCTGAGATTATAGGCGGGAACCACCATGCCTGGGCATAGCTATGTTTTTTAAGACTCTTATTCTCTCGCAACCTCTCCCGCAATGCCCTTTTTCATTTTGGATGTCGTTGCATTTTTGCATAGAATAGGTCATTTGCCCTATATAGACAGACTGTCTCACATTCTGGGTTTTGCTGATTACATCCTGTGGTCTCCTTCCCTTGTTTCTCTATTCCTCATATTTCCTGTATTTCGTACTTAGCACTTGTGACTTGTTTAGTCATGGTCATTGCCTTCATCAAGAAAACTTTCTGGAGGCGCTGTGAGCCTTCCAGTTCTTCACTACACGGGGCGCGTAGCCTGTTGTCCTACTTTTAGTGCTGAGACCAATAAGTATGTTCAGGTTTTAGTGCTAAGATTGATCAGTGGTTTCAGGTGGAGCTGCAGACTCCTCCATGGTGAAGTTCCCTCGACATCCTTTCATCGCGTGTTCTCAGTCCCCCAACCACTGTTTAAACACCAGGTGTCTTCTGTACTTTGATTATCATCATAGTCTTTGCATCAGGATACATAGCAATGATGGCAGGTTTCCAGTTGGGGCAAATTGTGAGACCCTGCCTCTAGAAAAAAAGAAAATAATACACTTCTGCTGTTCTTGATTATCAGCTTTAAACACTAGCACACTTTAACAAAAATAAACATTTAGGCTGGGTGCAGTGGCTCACACCTATAATCTGAGCACTTTGAGATGCCAAGGCAGGAGGACTGCTTGAGCCCAGGAGTTCAAGATCAGCCTGGGCAATGTAATGAGACCCCATCTCTACAAAAAATTAAAAAATTAGCCAAGTACAATGGCCTGCGCCTATAGTCCTAGCTACTTGGGAGGCTGAGGTTGGAGGATCGATTGAACCGAGGAGGTTGAGACTGTAGTGAGCTATGATCATATCACCGTGCCCGGCCTATTTCTATTTTTATTTATTATTTATTTATTTTTTTTGAGACGGAGTCTACTCTGTTGCCCAGGCTGGAGTGCAGTGGTGTGATCTCAGCTCACTGCAGCCTCTCCCTCCCTGGTTCAAGCAATTCTCCTGCCTCAGCCTCCCGAGTACCTGGGACTACAGGTGTGTGCCCCCATGCCTGGCTAATTTTTTGTATTTTTAGTAAAGACGAGGTTTCACCATGTCAACCAGGCTGGTCCCGAACTCCTGACCTTGAGTGATCTGCGCTTCTCGGCCTCCCAAAGCACTGGGATTACAGGCCTGAGGCACCATGCCTGGCCTACAATACATGTTTTTACAATATTTAGTATACTATATTTGTAACATTTATATATGCTAATCATATAGACCATATTACTCATGAAATATACAACATATAATTTATATTAAATAAATCTTACGTATTTGTATAAAATTATTTATATAGCATGTGTTCTATTGTATGCATAGTTCAGATTCCTGTATTTTATGTGGTACAAAATATAAAATATATGTAAATACAAAATGTATAAAAAGTATAGACATATTTTCTTTGTGGTTCTCCTGTTATGTATACATAGGTTAGAATCCTACATTTGAAATTTTTTTTTTTTTTTGAGATGGAGTCTCGCTCTGTCACCCGGGCTGGAGTGCAGTAGCGTGATCTCGGCTCACTGCAAGCTCTGCCTCCCGGGTTCACGCCATTCTCCTGCCTCAGCCTCCCGAGTAGCTGGGACTACAGGTGCCTGCCACCACGCCCGGCTAATTTTTTGTATTTTTAGTAGAGACGGGGTTTCACCGTGTTAGCCAGGATGGTCTCAATCTCCTGACCTCGTGATCCGCCCACCTCGGCCTCCCAAAGTGCTGGGATTACAAGCGTGAGCCACCGCGCCCGGCCAAGCCCAGCTAATTTTTTATATTTTTAGTAGAGACGGGGTTATGCCATGTTGGCCAGGCTGGTCTTGAACTCCTGACCTCAAGTGATCCACCCGCCTCTGCCTTCCAAAGTGCTAGGATTACAGGCGTGAGCCACGGCGCCCGGCCCTGGTATAGGTATTTTTGTTATTCCCATTTTCCTGATGAACCAACCGAGGCCTGGAAAAATTAAGGCCCCGAGTTTGTGGCATGAGTTCACTACGGAGTGTCTTGTGCACGTAGGAAATCGAGTCCTTCTCCATTTCTTGGGTGTTTTACTTCTTTCTGGAATCTTTGCATTTATTCTTACGATGTCCTGTTGGTTTTGAGCATTTTTTTGCAGCTCTAGAGGTGACTGGGGCGCGTGCGTTGGCTGTCGCAGCCCTGCAGCTCACACAAGGGCGTTTCTACACTTCTTCCCACAGAAGGATTTACTCCTCAGTGAAATTCCAAGCAGCACCGCCTCGCTGTGCTCCAGGAAGACGGGCGTGGAGAACGTGATGGCAAAGGAGATCTGCCAGAAGTACCTGGAGAAGGGTGCAGGGAGGCTTCCGGAGGACTGCGCCAAGGCCCTGGCCACGGCCGCCTGCCTGTGCCTGCGGAAGCGTAACATCAGCCTGCAGGAGGTGAGCCTCGCCCGCAGCAACCTCGCTGCCTGGGCGTGTGGGTCCACCTCATCGGGGACGGCCCCTTCACAGAGGCCTGGTGCACAAACCAGGGTTATGGCAAGCCGCAGAACCTCCTGGAGCTTGCATCAGCCAAGGGGCTGGGTAGGTAGGGATGGATAGTGCGAAGTCTGAGCAGGACAGGGGTATTGCAGGGCCTCAGGGTGCAGGACCAAATCCGGGGATGTTAATGAACTTGATGCACTCTGCGAATCGGCTTTATTCCCCCTTCTCTATAGACCCCTTCTTTCCTCCGTGCTCCCTGGAGGGAACGGATCTGCCCGCAGGTTTTAACGCAGAGAATGAGCCTCCACCCTGAGGCCCCCCGCAGAGGGAGGACCTGATTGGCTGAACTTGGGTCAGGTGTCTACCGCTTGGCCAATTAGGCATGGCGGGGCAGTCCAGTATGCAAACCTGGCTGCCCAGGGCTCCATCCCTGTATGGTGTTAGGGCCAGGTCCCAAAGAAAGGGAGCGTGCTCAGCCCATGCACTAGGCGGATGTCCTAGAAGGCAGCCACTACACCGTGTAAGACGTTTTTCTGGACATGAGAAGTAGCCGTGGCTTCCATGGTAAAAGGTAATCGAGAGACTACTGCTTGGTCTTTTTTTTTTTTTTTTTTTTTTTTTTTTGAGACAGAGTCTCCCTTTGTCGCCCAGGCTGGAATGCAGTGGCGCTATCTCCAACCTCTGCCTCCCGGGTTCAAGTGATTCTCTTGCCTCAGCCTCCCGAGTATCTTGAATTACAGGCATGAGCCACTGCGTCTGGCCATTGCTTGCTTGGTCTTTCTAAGGACAAAATCTCCACTGGCCACGAGGAACCTTAGAAATCATCTAGCAGAGTGATTTGCAAGTGGTGTTGGGCACAGAGGGGCTCCTTGAGAATATCTCAGGAATTGCTGTTGGCAGCAAGAGGGGTTGGGGGAGGTGCAGGCCCCCAATTGTGACTCGGACCAGACACCCACTTTGACTTCTCTCAGTTACTATATTGGGTTCTCTGGAAAGGGTTTGGTAGCTGAAAAAAATCTTCAAAAACCACTGCTGTAGCCCAAGCCTCCCATTTTACAGAAGGGCAAGGGCCAGAGAGGAGAAGATGAGGCCAGAGAATTTGTTTCTGTCAGAGCTCTCTGGACTCCCAGTTCAGCCCTATGTCCATCGTCTTGCACTGTCACGTGGCAGGAGCTGGAGGCTTCAGTCTTTGTTCTCAGCCTTTGCTAGCACAGATGTCCCCCGAGTGTCCATGTGCCACGATGTTCAGTCATTCATTCCGTAGTTGTACACTAGGGCCAGGGGACACATCTGTTTGGGAACAAGGCAGACCCAGCTTCACTCTCCTGGAACTCATGGACATTGTATAGTAATTGTCTGTGTGGTGAGCGCCAGGACAGTGTATGACGAGGACCCCACCCTGTTGACCTTCCTGAGGAAGGGGTGTTTAAGCACATGAAGAGCAATCCAGGCAGAAGGAACACCCTGCAGGTGGCTTGAGCCGAGAGAGAGCTCAGCACGTTCAAGGGCTTGGAAGAAGGTCCGAAGGGCTAGAATACAACACATGGGGCACAGAGGCTTGTGTTGGGTGTGTCGAGGAAGGAGTTGTCCAATGATAGAGGGCTTTGTAGGCACAGTAAGGATTTTTGCAGAGCCGCTAAGGTTTTTTTTTGTTGTTGTTTTTTGACAGAATCTCACTCTTTCGCCCAGGCTGGAGTGCAGTGGTGCAATCTCGGCTCACTGCAACCTCCACTTCCCAGGTTCAAGTAATTCTCCTGCCTCAGCCTCCTGAGTAGCTGAGATTGCAGGTGTGTGCCACCACACCCAGCTAATTTTTGTATTTTTAGTGGAGACGGGGTTTCACTATGTTGGCTAAGCTGGTCTTGAACTCCTGACCTCAGGTGATTCACCTGCCTCGGCCTCCCAAAGTGCTGGGATTACGGATGTGAGCCACTGTGCCCAGCCTCACTAGGGTTTTAAGCAGAGGCAGAACATAATCAGATTTATATTCTAAAAAGTTCTGTCTCCTTCAACCAATTATTATTTCAGTAAGACTTTCATCCTTTTATTCATTCCATTATTTTGTTCAATGTGTCACTTAATGTGCAGGTGAAACTGCTATAACAAGGAGACTGCAAAATGCAGTGGTGTAAATGAGATAGACGTTTATTCTCTTTAGTGTAACAGTTTGAATTTACACAGTCCAGTGCTAATGTGGCAGTGCCACGGTATTGGGGACCCAGGCTCCTTCTATATTTTTTGTCTGCTATCCTTACCATGTGGCTTCCATTTCAGGATTTAAGATGGCTGCTGTTCTCAGGCCATCACACCTGCATTCCAGCCACTGAAAGAGGGTTAAAAGGAAAAGGTGGACGCACTCCCTTTCTTTTAAAGATATAACCTGGAAATGTATCACTTTTTCTCACATAATGGAGAGCAGAACCTAGTCACACGGCCACACCTAGCTACAAGGAAATGCGGTCTTTAGATTGGCAAATATTTATTGGGCATCTACTGTGAAGATTTATCTCAAGAAGTAACATGTGACCTGGGCCTTGAAGGATGAGATGTTTGCCATGTAAAATAAAGGGGATAGGGTGCTTTCAGTGTAAGAAGAGGTAGGAGATGGCCTTTGCAGTACATCACAACCAAGCTAGGAAGATGAGAGAACAGCTGGGTCAGGGACTGAAAGATAAGCAAGGCTGGGTTTGGTGGTCACCTGTGCCATTTACTGGATTGGCTGGGTGGCTTTAGGCAGGGAACTTAACTTTTCCGATCTTTTAATTTTTTATCTATAAAAACTCATGCATTGTGTATGAAATGGATACATTAGTATACTGAATTTTTTGCAAGGCACTGAGGAGATGAGATTTGTCATTGTTATTATGGGTATAAGGGTATGTATGTGTATGTAACTGTGTGTGTGCTCTGTGTGTGTGTGTGAAGAAGAAACATTCCTTCCTTGCTTCCCTCCAATTTTCCTAACCTTCCTAAACCTTCCAGGGCAACATCTATATTATTTGTGCTTTTTTTTATTGAAAGTGTTAGGAACTTAACCTCTTACACACACACACACACACGTGCATGTGCACACATACAGACATAGGGAGAGGGGAAGAATATGAATGAGTGAATTAGTGAATGAATGAACTTAGTGTCTCATTTAACCAGACAGGAGAGAGGACAGGCATTGCTCTGGTTTCAGGGAAGTTAGACCCAGGATGTCAAACACCAAAGGTACAGCCATTGTGTCTCTGTGTCTGTGGCTCTCTCTCCATTGCTTGCCTCTGCTTTACTCTGTGTTGAGCTTTCATTTTCCCCTACTGTAAATGGGTTTTCTGGGTGTGGTGGGGCGTCTGGTTCTACCACGAGAAAGGAAAGGCTGGAGGTCTTTCCCCAATAAGCTCTAGGTGGCAAAGTTTCAGGGAAGGATTCTGGTTGTCCGCCTTGGATCACAGGCACAAATCTAGACTAATCCCTATGGCCAGAGGAGTGCGGTACTATGATCGGCCCATGCTGGGTCCTGCTGTCTCATCTATGGCAGGGCAGTGGGTGGGCAAGTGCAGGTCTTTTGAAAGGAAGGGTGCGGTTTTTTCAGACAAAGCAACCAGCATTAGGTTCTTCAGTCTGCTCCCCGCCCCCTCTCTGCTGGGAGGCCAGATGTTAGCATTTTTATTTCCAAGAGAATTCTTGATGAGCTCCTTTCTCCCTCTTCTCCCAAAGGTGCGTGGCTCTGTGGCTGCTGTGGAAGAGCGACTCCGAGGCTGGGAGACGTTGCTCCCTTGGAGTGGGCTTTCTGAGGGTACAGGCTCTTCTTCCAACATCCCAGAGGAAACAGACGACGTTGACAATTCCAACCTTGATGCCTCCTCCTCCGCGAGTGTGGCACCCTGGGCGGGACCTGCCACCTCACTTCTCCCCACAGAGAATGGCGAAGGAAGGCTGCAGGTCATCATGGGAAGGGAGGCCGACTCCTCCTCTGAGGCCTGCGTTGGCCCGGAGCCTCCTAAGGATGGTAAGCCGGCCGGAGGTCAGAGTGCATATAGATGCTCATGTGTATGTCCCCAACTTCAGCCCATCATTTTTTCTTTCTGTTGCCCTCATTCACTCCTTCATTTGGTTATTCAGCCATTCACCAACCAGCCAGTTTTTCACAGAGAAATCTGGGAGGCATCCTTGACACCTCCCTCTCCCTGCCCTGGACTGTGTCCAGTTAATCATCCAGTCCTGTCCATTTGCCTCCTAAATCTCTCTCACCTTCATTTACTTCTCTGCATTCTCCCTTTGTCTGAGCTCCTGTCCTCAGGGGACTGCATAGCTTCCCTGAGTCCTCCTCCATCCACCCGGGCCCCTCCCTCACCAGGTCCTTCTCCAGGAGCCAGCCAGAGTAGCTTTTAAAAACACAGCGTGGGCCAGGCGAGGTGGCTCACACCTGTAACCCCAGCACTTTTGGAAGCCAAGGCGGGTGGATCACCTGAGGTCAGGAGATCGAGACCAGCCTGGCCAACATGGCGAAACCCTGTCTCTACTAAAAATACAAAAAAATTAGCTGGGCATGGTGGCACGTGCCTGTAATCCCAGGTACTTGGGAGGCTGAGGCAAGAGAATTGCTTGAACCTGGAAGGCAGAGGTTGCAGTGAGCCCAGATTGTGCCACTGCACTTCAGCCTGGGCAACAGAACGAGACTCCGTCTCAAAAAAAGAAAAAACAAAACAAAACAAAAAACACAATGCATGTCATCCCTCATTTAAAGTCCTCAAGGCCCCGTGTGGTCTCTTCCTGTCTGCCTCTCCTCTCAACACAAACACCATCCTCACCAGTCACTTCTAAAGATATCTTCCAGGCTGGGTGCGGTGGCTCACGCCTGTAATCCCAGCACTTCGGGAGGCTGGGGTGGGCGGATCACCTGAGGTCAGGAGTTCAAGACCAGCTTGGCCAACTTGGTGAAACCCTGTCTCTACTAAAAATACAAAAATTAGCTGGGCGTGGTGGTGTGTGCCTGTAGTCCCAGCTACTTGGGAGGCTGAGGCATGAGAATTGCTTGAACCCGGGAGGTGGAGGTTGCAGTGAACCGAGATCACACCACTGCACTCCAGCCTGGGTGACAGAGGAAGACTCTGTCTCGGGGGGAAAAAAAAAAAAAAAGATACCTTCCATTCCTGCCACTCAGGTCCAAGGATACCAAGTTTCTTTCTGAAATAAAAAATTAGGAAAGTCCCCCCTGCCATTTTTTTTTTTTTGAGATGGAGTTTCGCTCTTGTTGCCCGGGCTGGAGTGCAATGGCATGATCTCAGCTCACTGCAACCTCCACCTCCCGCATTCAAGCGATTCTCCTACCTCAGCCTCCTGAGTAGCTGGGATTACAGGCATGCGCCACCACGCCTGGCTAATTTTGTATTTTTAGTAGAGACGGGGTTTCTCCATGTTGGTCAGGCTAGTCTCGAACTCCCGACCTCAGTTGATCCGCCCACCTTGGCCTCCCAAAGTGCTAGGATTATAGGCGTGAGCCACTGCGCCTGGCCAGGAAGGCCCTTTCAAAGCAGTGTCCCTGTCCCTTAGTAAACATGGTTCAATGAATGTCCCACGCTCTGACCACTCCTGTTTCTCCTTTTACTCCTCCTGCCATGGGGAGGGAGAGGAAGAAGAAAGACAGGATGTGAGCATTTTTTCTCACTCCACCCTCCCACCCCTCAGCATCATAAAGAGGAGCAGGGAAACCCTCTCCTTTCTGTAAGGTCAGGGTAGGTTGCTGGGCTTCCTGCAAAGGCAGAGGAGATGAAAATGCTCATTACAGCCGGGTGCAGTGGCTCATGCCTGTAATCCTAGTAATTTGGGAGGACGAGGTGGGCAGATTGCTTGAGCCCAGGAATTTAAAGATCAGCCTGGGCAACATGGTGAAAACCTACCTCTACAAAAGATGCAAAAATTAGCCAGGTGTGGCCAGCCAGGCATGGTGACTCACACCTGTAATCCCAGCACTTTGGGAGGCCGAGGTGGGTGGATCACCTGAGGTCAGGAGTTCGAGACTAGCCTGGCCAATGTCGTGAAACCCTGTCTCTACTAAAAATACAGGAAAAAAAAAAAAAAGGCCAGGCCTAGTGGCTCACACCTGTAATTCCAACACTTTGGGAGGCTGAGGTGGGTGGATCACGAGGTCAGGAGATCGAGACCATCCTGGCTAAGACACTGAAACCCCATCTCTACTAAAAATACAAAAAATTAGCTGGGTGTGGTGGTGGGCGCCTGTAATCCCAGGTACTCGGGAAGCTAAGTCAGGAGAATTGCTTGAACCCAGGAGGCAGATGTTGCAGTGAGCCGAGATCGAGCCACGGCACTCCAGCCTGGGCAACAGAGTGAGACTCCATCTCAAAAAATAATAAATAAATAGGTCGTTTGCCGTGGCTCACAGGCCGGGCGTGATGGCTCATGCCTGTCTGTAATCCTAGCACTTTGGGAGGCCAAGGCGGGTGGATTGCCTGAGCTCAGGAGTTCAAGACCACTCTGGGCAACATGGTGAAACCCCTTCTCTACTAAAATACAAAAAAACTAACTGTGTGTGTTGCCCAGCCTGGGCGACAGAGTGAGACTCCATCTCAAAAAAAAAAAAAAGTAGCCAGGTGTGGTTGTGTACACTTGTAGTCCCTGCCTCTCAGGAGACTGAGGTGGGAGGATCACCTGAACCTGTGAGGTCAAGGTTGCCTTGAGCTGAAATGGTGCCATCGCACTCCAGCCTGGGCAACAGAGTGAGACCCTGTCTCAATTAAAAAAAAGAAAGAAAGAAAAAAGAGAAAAAAGAAAAGAAATGCTCATTACACTCAGGTCCTGATTCAGAAATCTGAGTTAAGTGAATCTAAGAATTAAAATAATGGTAATTTTCATTCAAGTTGCTCTTGTTTGCTTTCTGTTGGACATCAGCTACAGAGACTTCGTGGCAAATTGAGATCAATGAGGCCAAAAGGAAACTGATGGAGAATATTCTGCTCTACAAAGAGGAGAAACTGGACAGCATTGAGCTCTTTGGCCCCTGATGACTGGAACACAGCTGAGGACCCTTGTCCTCAGTTGGAACGATGAGCATCAGATCAAGAAAAAGGTCTGAGGCAGAATCCAAGATCTACCAGGAAACACACAACAAAACATCAGCTGTCATGGGTGGGAGGGAAACTTCATTTCACTGGAATGAGTTGGGAGAGAAGGGCCCTCAGCTTTCAGAGACACAAAAATCCATGAAATCTCTTCCTTTCTGGGCTTTGTTAGTCAGAGCAGGGGATCAGAGGAGACTGAAGCAGAAACCCTGTACATGGGCCCAGGATGTGGTTGATTTTGTGGTTCCGGGGAGTGTGTGATGATAACCACCCCAGCAGATTCCATTACCTCAGCAGCTCTTGTTCCCCTACCACTGGCAGTTCTGCAATGCCATAGCATTTTCCAGAGCTAAGATCTCTGGATCGTATTTGCTGACAGCCTGCAAGCTTGCATGCTCTGAAAGACTTTTTTAGTTTTTATTTTTATTTTTTTGTAAAGATGGGGTCTCGCTATATTGTCCAGGCTGGTCTTGAAGTCCTGGGCTCAAGCAATCCTCCCACCTCAGACTCCCAAAGTGCTGGAATTACAGTTGGGAGCCACCGTACCTGGCCTGAAAGACTTTCAACTTGTGTCTCAGTGGAGTTCTTGACTCATCTCTCTGGGTCTCAGGTTCTACAAATGTCAGACACCTGGCGAAGAGGTCTGCAGGCCTTCCACTGCCTGTACTAGAAATCTTGCAACTCACATATTTATTCATTCACTGCCTGGCACCTTTATCTTCCCATCCCACTAATGTTAGTATTTTTTAATGGAGCTTTTATTTTGAGAATATGAGAATTTGTAAAAACAAAACAAAACGAAACAAAACAAACCCCACATATTCTCAAAATAAAAGCTCCGTTAAAAAATACTGTCACCTGGGTCATTCTGTCACCCAGGCCACTCTGTCACCCAGGCTGGAGTGCAGTGGCACGATCTCAGCTCACTGCAACCTCTGCCTCTAAGGTTCAAGCAATTCTCCTGCCTCAGCCTCCCGAGTAGATGGGACTATAGGCACTTGCCGCTACGCCTGGCTAATTTTTGTATTTTTAGTAGAGTCGGGGTTTCACCATATTGGCCATATTGGCTGGTCTCGAACTACTGACCTTGTGATCTGCCCACCTTGGCCTATGAAAGTGTTGGGATTACAGGCTTGAGCTACCATGCCTGGCTGAGAATATGTGTTATTTATGGCTGGATGATGAAGAATCAGGAGAATGTATTTCATGTCTGATTCTGCTGCTAATTAAGTCAATTTAATTTTTGGGACCTCAGTTTCTTTGTAAGTAAGATAACACCTGCTTGTTCTTCATCCCTGGGCTGTTGGGAGGAACAGATGAGACAGTGGCTATAGAAGCGCTTGGAAAATGCACTTGTCCTGTTTCGTAAAATAAAAAAGGTATTAAATGTGTATTTCTGCCATGTACCTAATGATTATTCAGTGAGTATATATCTGAAAAGGCATGTTGCAAATATTTTTGTGAAACAGATGCTATTTTAAATTCACTGGGAGAAATGTCCTATTTAAAGTAATTCTATAGTAATTTCTTTTTATATAATAAAAATATGTTTGTAAAGTCAACAGACAACTTGTAATCAGTTTGTGTCTGGAAGAATTTGTTTAGAGAAGGCACTCTGCATCCTTGAGAATGGGGTAGCCAAGAGCTAGGATCCTGGCTCTTACTGTTGACTGTTAATAGCTGCATGACCTTGGGCCCAGTTAGGGAGTTACCCTGAGGCTCTTGTTTCCTCATCTGTACAATGGGAAAAAGAAAAAGTACCCATCGCGTGGGGCTGTTGTCGGGTGGGTCCTGCGTGGTGAAAGCATTTAGCAGCTCCCCAGTAAGGAGAGCTTTGGCTTGATGTGTGATGTAGCTGAGCTGGATCCCAGTCCAGATGGACAGTCATCTATATAGACAGCCCTGTCTTCAGCTCTGGTATCTGTGAGGATTCAAGGTGAACGTGCATTTTGTGCCCCAAATGGGACCTGGCCTGTTGCGAACACCTTACAATTATAAGCAGGGTGTTTCCAGGGCTGTTTGAGCAATAGAGGGCTGACACCAATAGGTTCCTGGTTATCCAGATATACTTATATTTCTAGAGTAGGATTTTATGTATTTTTGGAGACGTCAGTGAATCCCCTTGGGACTTGGATGAAAGCTCTAGACCTCTGCTACATACAGACATACATACATATGCATTCTGAGTACTTGAATTCCAGACCTTCACGGGCACCATGGTGTCTTTTCGTGGATCCCCCATAGGGAAGCCCTGAATTATTATTTTTTTTTAGGTTAATAGAGGATTTAAAAACCCAAACAGTACAAAGTTTCCATGGTGAGAAGGCAGGCTTTTTCTCAATGGGATCTTAGTCTCCAGTTTCTTCCCAAAGGCAACCACTGTCACTAGGTTGGAGTATCCTTCCAGAGGTGATGGAAAACAGAGGTGATGCTCAACTTAATTAGTCATCAGGGAAATGCAAATCAAAACCTCTCTGAGATGCCACTTCACATTCACTAGGATAGCTATAATAAAAAAGACAAAAACAAGTGTTGGCCGTGATGTGGAGAAACTGGAGCCACACACACTGTTGGTGGGAATTGAAAATGGTGAGCACTTTGGAAAACAGTTTGGCACTTCCTCAAAAGGTAAAAGAGTTTCCATATGACCTAGCAATTCTACCCCTAGGTGTCTACCCAAGAGAAATGAAAACATGTCCACACAAAGGCCTCCATACCAGTGTTTATAACAGCATGAATCATAATAGCCAAAAAATAGAAACAACCCAAATATTCATCAACTGATGAGTGGATAAATGAAATGTGGTCTATTCATAAAATGGAATATTCAGCCATAGAAAAGAATTAAGTGCTTGTGAAAAGTAAAGTAGAGGTTCCTCTTCAAAGACTTTCCTCCCTGTCTAATTAGGAATAAATAGTAACTTCTCTTAGAAGCAAAATTTATTCAAAGACCTGTGCTAACATTCTTAAATATCTGCCAGCCATACTAAAGAAATCAATGTACTTTATGTTCTTAGCTCCCACAATTTAGCCTAAATATTTGCCCTGGCATGGTTATACTGGT
>NW_012104721.1:1932232-1943571 GCF_000951045.1 Mandrillus leucophaeus | reverse complement strand
TGGTGAAAGCATTTAGCAGCTCCCCAGTAAGGAGAGCTTTGGCTTGATGTGTGATGTAGCTGAGCTGGATCCCAGTCCAGATGGACAGTCATCTATATAGACAGCCCTGTCTTCAGCTCTGGTATCTGTGAGGATTCAAGGTGAACGTGCATTTTGTGCCCCAAATGGGACCTGGCCTGTTGCGAACACCTTACAATTATAAGCAGGGTGTTTCCAGGGCTGTTTGAGCAATAGAGGGCTGACACCAATAGGTTCCTGGTTATCCAGATATACTTATATTTCTAGAGTAGGATTTTATGTATTTTTGGAGACGTCAGTGAATCCCCTTGGGACTTGGATGAAAGCTCTAGACCTCTGCTACATACAGACATACATACATATGCATTCTGAGTACTTGAATTCCAGACCTTCACGGGCACCATGGTGTCTTTTCGTGGATCCCCCATAGGGAAGCCCTGAATTATTATTTTTTTTTAGGTTAATAGAGGATTTAAAAACCCAAACAGTACAAAGTTTCCATGGTGAGAAGGCAGGCTTTTTCTCAATGGGATCTTAGTCTCCAGTTTCTTCCCAAAGGCAACCACTGTCACTAGGTTGGAGTATCCTTCCAGAGGTGATGGAAAACAGAGGTGATGCTCAACTTAATTAGTCATCAGGGAAATGCAAATCAAAACCTCTCTGAGATGCCACTTCACATTCACTAGGATAGCTATAATAAAAAAGACAAAAACAAGTGTTGGCCGTGATGTGGAGAAACTGGAGCCACACACACTGTTGGTGGGAATTGAAAATGGTGAGCACTTTGGAAAACAGTTTGGCACTTCCTCAAAAGGTAAAAGAGTTTCCATATGACCTAGCAATTCTACCCCTAGGTGTCTACCCAAGAGAAATGAAAACATGTCCACACAAAGGCCTCCATACCAGTGTTTATAACAGCATGAATCATAATAGCCAAAAAATAGAAACAACCCAAATATTCATCAACTGATGAGTGGATAAATGAAATGTGGTCTATTCATAAAATGGAATATTCAGCCATAGAAAAGAATTAAGTGCTTGTGAAAAGTAAAGTAGAGGTTCCTCTTCAAAGACTTTCCTCCCTGTCTAATTAGGAATAAATAGTAACTTCTCTTAGAAGCAAAATTTATTCAAAGACCTGTGCTAACATTCTTAAATATCTGCCAGCCATACTAAAGAAATCAATGTACTTTATGTTCTTAGCTCCCACAATTTAGCCTAAATATTTGCCCTGGCATGGTTATACTGGTCCAAGCAAGCATCAAGTCATAGCCTGTTTCTCTTCCTTATTTGAAAATGTTTTTACCTTTCTCAGCATTCCACAAGTTACTTCCTCCTTCCTTTGTTCTCCTCTGCCTTTGCCTCTTTTAAAAAGTTTTAAGTTGCTAGCCAATCAAGACAAATACAGAATGTGAAGTCCCGTTCCGTCTATGGGAAAACTGGACACAGCAGTAGGGTGGATATGTCAGGTTATAAATGACCCTGGCTCCTTTGTTTGGTGTACTCTTGTGGCAAAACTGCTGGTGAGTGTACCCTTTCTGCAGAAAGTATAAAAATGACCTTGCTGAGAAAATTAATGTTCAAGTGCTATTTCTTTACAGCACCGGGAAACAAGTATTTCAAACATACTGACACATGTTACAACATGGATGAACCTTGAGATCATGGTAAGCAAAAGCAAGTCACATATTGTATGATTCCATTTTTAATTTTGTCAGAATAGGCAAATCTATCAAGACAAACTACAGTCTTGCTGAAATTATAGGAGTGAGCCACCAGACCAGCTGGTCATATACCCTTTTTTTTTTTTTTTGAGACAGAGTCTCGCTCTGTTGCCTAGGCTGGAGTGCAATGGCGCGATCTTGGCTCATTGCAACCTCCGCCTCCCAGATTCAAGCAATTCTACTGCCTCAGCCTCCTGAAAAGCTGGGATTACAGGCGTACACCACCATGCCCTACTAATTTTTGTATTTCTTTTTATTAGAGATGGGATTTCACCATGTTGGTGAGGCTGGTCTTGAACTCCTGACCTTGTGATCTGCCCACCTCGGCCTCCCAAAGTGCTGGGATTACAGGCATGAGCCACCATGCCTGCTGCTCATACACTTTAAATGAGTAAACTTTATGGTATATAAATTATATCTTAAAGTTGTTAGAAACAAACACACAAAGTGGTTACCCTCAGGCATTTGAAAAAAAAAGCCACATTTATCTTTGTATGCCACTCCTCTCTATTTAGCCACACATGTATTTTGTTCATGCTTTTTTTTCTAGGTCCTTTGTTTTTTCATGTCTTTCTTGGCCATTGCTCCTCAACAGTGAGTTTAGATGACTTCATTCTTTTTGCCTTACATTCCATTGTATGGATATTCCTTAATGTATATAACTACCTCCTACTGATAAAGATTGAAGTTTTGTTTTCATTCCAGCTACTACAGACAAGGCCACCTTCCAAGGAGATTGTATCAATTCACACGTTCATCAAGGATGTATGGGAGTGCATTTCCTCACATCCTCAGCCACAAGGTATATTATCTTGCTTTTTGATTATTGTCAATCTAATGAGTGGAAAATTATAATTTTATATGTACTTTTTATTTTTTTTAATTTTTTTTTTTTTTAGATGGAGTCTCGCTTTGTCGCCCAGGCTGGAGTGCAGTGACACGATCTCACCTCACTGCAAGCTCCGCCTCTTGGGTTCACGCCATTTTCCTGCCTCAGCCTCCTGAGTAGCTGGGACTACAGGTGCCCGCTACCACGCCCGGTTGTTTTTTGTATTTTTAGTAGATATGGGGTTTCACAGTGGTAGCCAGAATGGTCTCCATCTCCTGACCTCGTGATCCGCCCGCCTCGTGGCCTCCCAAGGTGCTGGTATTACAGCCGTGAGCCACCACGCCCGGCCATATGTACTTTTTTAATGGCTGAGGTGGAGCCATCTTTCTTATTTTTAAGAGTGTTTGATAACTTGTTTTTGTTCATTGCTTCCTTTGCCTTTTTTTTTTTTTTCTTTTTCCTTGAGATGGGGGTCTCACTTTGTCTCCCTGGCTGGAGTGCAGTGGCATAATCTTGGCTCACTGGACCCTCGACTTCCCAGGCTCAAGGGATCCTTCCACCTCAGCCTCCTGAGTAACTGGGACTACACATGTACACCTCCACAAGTGGCTAATTTTTGTGTTTCACTAGAGACAGGATTTTGCCATATTGCACACACTGGTCTCGAACTCTTAGCCTCAAGCGGTTCACCCGCCTCGGCCTCCCAAAGTGCTGGGATTACAGACGTGTGCCACTGGACCCAGCCTCCTTTGCCAGTCTTAATACTAAGTTATTATTTTGGGAGAATTGCTACATCGAATATCGGCCCTTTGTCATATGTTTCGAGTATTTTTCTAAATTTGTACCTTGTCTTTGATTTTTTCTTTTCTTTCCTTTTTTCTTTCTTTTTTTTTTTTTTTGAGACAGGGTCTTGCTCTGTCCTCCAGGCTGGGGTGCAGTGGCGCGATCATAGCTCACTGCAGCTCCGACCTCCCGGGCTCAAGTGATCCTCCCACCTCAGCCTGAATAACTGGCACCACGCCCAGCTAATTTTATTTTTTGTAGAGATAGGGGGTCGCACCATGTTGGCCAGGCTGGTCTCTAACTCCTGAGCTCAAGCCATTCTCCCGCCTCGGTCTCCCAAAGTGCTGAGATTGCAGGCGTGAGCCACCGCTCCCAGCCGTCTTTAATATTTTTCACCAGGCGGATAGTCCACGTTTTTGTGTAGTCTTTTTTTTTTTTTTTTTGGTGGCTTCCAATTCTTCCCCTTCCTGGGTGTGTCACTTGGTCTCTCTGAGCCACAGTTTTCTGCTCTATAAAGTGGGGTGACAATGCTCAGCATACGGCTTGCTTTGGCTCGATGAGCGAATGCAGGTCTGAAAGCTTCCGGCACAGGGGCCGACGCTGAGGGGAACGGCGTTAACTTAAGCGCGTCCACGGACGCTGCCTGCCTGCACAGTTGGCTGGCCTCAGCTTCCCGCTGTTCAAGCCCACGTGAGTGGCTCCGCCCCATCTGGCTTCTGACCAATGGACGAGCTTCCTAAGGCGTACCGTCCCGACTCTAAGCCGCTTGGCTACGAGACGGGCTCCGTCTTGCTCGGAGTCCCGCCCCTTGCCGGGTCGAGCAATGGGCGCCTTCCGTTTGGCGTAGGCCCCGCCCCTGCCGCTCTCCGGCCTGCGGGCCGCAGGGCTCGTTCCGGAGGGCGGGCGCCACGGAGGCCGGAGTGGTCGCAGCTCCGGCAGAGGCCGGGTGGGGCGGGGTTATAGGGCTGGGGCAGGCGGCGGACTGCCCGGCGGGACAGCGGCGGCAGCCGGCCGGGGGCGTCCTGAGTTGGCGGACGGGGGCGCTGCCAGCTCCCGAGGGGGCCGCTCGGGCCCCTTCCGGCCCGGGTCTGGTCGGGCCGCAGGAGCAGGGCGGGCTGCGGCGCCCAGTCTGACCCTGGCCTAGGGACTGAGCGCCTGGCCCTAGGGCTGCCGGTGGGGCAGCCATGTGTGATTCTTGAAGCGCCATGTGGTCTTCTGAAGCGCTTTTACAGTTCTGAAGGGCTTTATATTGCAAACTGATCAAAGCACTTTGTAGCCCCGGAAGCGCTTAGGCATCCTCGAAGTAGGGCTGTGCAAAGTGAAGCGCTTCGTGATCTCAAAAGCACGTTGTGGACTTGGAAACCAACGGAAGCCTTTAGTAAATTTTGGGTCGCTTTGACTTCTCCGACTCGGTTTGGCATTTCTGAAACCTTGAGAACTGTGATGGGCAGTGGAAAGAAGAGGGAAAGGTCAGTGAGGCTAGCCTGTGGCTCTGCCCTTGTGTCTTGCCGTCCCCTTGGGCGGGGGGGCGGTGGGAATGTGAGGTGGGACCGCCAGGAAGGGTGGTGTTGGAATCCAGGCCCCCTGTACCTTGCAGGTGCCCATGGCGTCCGAGCGGGGCAAGGTCAAGCACAACCGGAGCAGCACGTCGGAAGGGTGTCCCAGCAAGCGCAGCTGCCTCCGGGAGCCCTGTGATGTGGCCCCCTCCAGCCAGCCAGCTCAGAGGTCTGCATCGCGTTCTGGAGGGCCCGGCACCCCCAAGCGCCTGAAAGCCCAGAAGGAGGACGATGTGGCTTGCTCGCGGAGGTTATCCTGGGGCTCATCCCGCCGCAGAAATAACTCCTCCTCCTCCTCCCCCCATTTCTTGGGCCCAGGTGTGGGCGGGACCGCCTCCAAAGGCTGCCTGATTCGAAGCACTGGGGGGTTCCTGTCTTCAGGGGGATCCCCTCTGCGTCCTGCCAACGCCTCTTTAGAAGAAATGGCTTCTCTAGAGGAGGAAGCCTGCAGCCTTAAGGTAGGTGGCTGCCACGCTTTGCAATCTGTGAAACCGCTTCCACATGGCTTGAGAGGTTGGGGATGGGAATTTTGATGGAAGGAGACTGTAAAACATCACATTCTTGAAGGTCTGGAGGATCTTCCTAGAAGTCCGCTCCACCCAACTCGAAGACCAAGCAGTCTTCCAGGGGCGTGGCCTGAAGTTAAGTAGAGAGGTAGTTTTCAAATTCGGCAGCACTTTGGAACTACTTGGAAAGCTTTAAAATACTTGGGCCTACCTCCTACCCCAGAGAAACTGATTTGTTGGTCTGAGGTGTGGTCTGGGCTTCCAGATTTTTCAGTGCTCCCCAGGTTATTGTAAACGTGCAGCCCCGTTGGAGAATCACTGCAGTAGAAGGTGGATTATGTGTTCAAGAGAAGGATGTATTTATTTTAGTTGTCAGTTTAAGGAATTGTGTGTCCTTGTACTTTGAACCACTCTGCATCACAGAACGAAGAATTGTGGTTCTTGGTGTAGCTCTCTTCCAAAGTCATGGTTTCCAGCATGTTGGGGTTTTGCTTGGTGGTGCTAGTTTTTTTTTTTTTGGAGGTTAAATTGTTAGTTCCCTAATGGAAACATGCAAGAGGGTTTCATAAGTACTTGGAGCAGACCAAGGAGTGCTTCACAGAGAAGATACATTTAGCTCATCTACTCAATCAACACAACAAATATGTGTTGAGGGTTTAGTTTGTGCCGGGCAATGTTCTAGGTGTTTGGGATTCTTTACTAACAAAACAGATCACTTTCCCCTTAGAGTTTGCATCCTAGGTTTTGAAGCTCTGGATCTTAAGAAGTGAGAGGTTCTGCCTGTGGAGGAGAATGGAGAAACAGTTTTATTTGGGATGAGACGGGCTGCCTCTAGAGAAAATTATTTTACAAAAGCAATTAAAACAGGCCCTAAGGAATATGGGTTTGTTTTTAAGCCTAGCCTTGGTGGTTTCTTTTGTGTAGCTGAGAAAGGAGGCTGTATTTCACTTTGTTTTGGGGACTCATAGGCTAAGTGTCCCTGGTTTTTTCATTGTGGACCTCACTGTCTGAACTTTTGTGTGGGCGCGTGGATTTTTTCTTTTTAAATTCACAAATAATGGTGAGTTGAAAAGCCCTGTCTCTAGCGTAGGAATGCTGAATTTGTCTCAAATCAGGTAAGTATGGGACTTTGCTCCTTCTTGATACATTTTCAGTAGACTTGGGTACAGCATAAAATAATACCAATTGATTAAATTTAGCTTCACTGACAATTTATAGATAGAGTGAAACCTGGTACTGGGAGAGGCAGGAAATTTATTTTACATAGTCTTTCAGGTGTGCTGAATCCCTGGCTGTCCTAAAGATCTGGAACTCGGGTTTGAGGATGTGGTCTCTAATCTGGGTGGGTCTGATTGTAGGATGGACCCACCTTTCTCTCATTAAGGCTAAAGGAGCCTTGTTTTGCAAGAGCCCAATTTAATGGTTTCAATATAAGCGCTTGAGGGTTATTGCATGCCAAGCACTGTTGGGTCTGGGAGTGATGAGCTTCTAGGGAGCAGTCTGGTGGGAGGACTGGAGGGATGGTCACATGACTGCCTACAATGTGGTATGATGGAGCAGTGAGCCCAGGAGGCTGGAGAGCGAGGTGTAGGGGGCAGACTGCAGCAAGGTTTTAGTAGCCAAGGGAATTTGGATTTTATCCTAAGGGCAATGGATTTTATTCTAAGGGACAATTCCCTTATAATTGTATTCTTTGTTTTTTTTTTTTTTTTTTGAGACAGAGTCTTACTGTATCACCCAAGATAGAGTGCAGTGGCGTGATCTCTGCTAACTGCAACCTCCACCTCCCGGGTTCAAACAGTTCTCCTGCCTCAGCCTTCCAAGTAGCTGGGACTACAGGTGTGCCCATGCCCAGCTAATCTTTGTATTTTTAGTGGAGATAGGGTTTCGCCTGGTTGGCCAGGCTGGTCTCGAACTCCTGACCTCAAGTGGTCTGCCTGTCTCAGCCTCCCAAAGTGCTGGGATTACAGGTGTGAGCCACCAGGCCTGGCCAATTGTATTCTTTTTTTAAAAACTTATTTTATTTTTTTGAAAGTATTTGGCTGGAGTGCAGTGGCACAATCATGGTTCACTGTAGCCTCGAACTCCTGGGGTCAAACAGTCTTCTTAAATAGGTGAGAATATGGGCATGTGCCACCACACCCTGCAGATTAAAAAAATTTTTGGGGGGCCGGGTGCAGTGGCTCACGCCTGTAATCCCAGCACTTTGGGAGGTCAAGGCGGGCGGATCATGAGGTCAGGAGATCGAGACCACCCCTGCCTAACACAGTGAAACCCCGTCTCTACTAAAAATACAAAAAATAATTAGCTGGGTGTGGTGGCAGGTGCCTGTAGTCCCGGCCACTTGGGAGGCTGAGGCAGGAGAATGGCATGAACCTGGGAGGCAGAGCTTGCAGTAAGCCAAGATCAAGCCACTGTACTCCAGCCTGGGCGACAGAGCAGGACTCAGTCTCAAAAAAAAAAAATTTTTTTTTTTTATAGAGATGAAGGTCTCGCTCTGTCGCCCAGGCTGGTCTCAAACTCCTGGGCTCAAGCTGTCCTCTCACCTTGTCCTCCCAAAGCACTGGGATTAGAGGCATGAGCCACTGTACCAGCTGGATTGTCTTCTAAGCAATTAGAATTTATACAAGGCTCTACACAGAAAAGGAAATTGCATTGTAGAAACATCACTCTTTTGAAGATTTTTTTTTTTTTTTTTGAGATAGCGTCTCGCTCTGTCGCCCAGGCTGGAGTGCAGTGGCCGGATCTCAGCTCACTGCAAGCTCCGCCTCCCGGGTTTATGCCATTCTCCTGCCTCAGCCTCCCGAGTAGCTGGGACTACAGGTGCACGCTCCCATGCCCGTCTAATTTTTTTGTATTTTTAGTAGAGATGGGATTTCACCGTGTTAGCCAGGATGGTCTGGTCTGAATTTCCTGACCTTGTGATCTGCCCGCCTCGGCCTCCCAAAGTGCTGGGATTACAGGCGTGAGCCACTGCGCCCGGCCGAAGATTTTTATATTATCCTGATTGTCCATCTCTAGGACTGCGGAGGTCTCTTCCTGGAGCATATGTTTGTCAGTTTAAAAACCAAGTGTACAGTACTTGATTCATTTTGAGGAATTACAGAATACCTCTTACCTTCCACCTTCATCTGTACCTCTTCCTCCCTTGCTCTGCAGTCATCTGTGAACTTGTTTGTCCTGGTCCTAAGTCCAGCAAGCACAGCCGAGGAGTTCTCACGAAAAGCATGTTCGTCTTCAGGTCCTTCTAGAGTCCTCCCACCACTCTCCTGTGTTGGCTCTGTAAACTCTTTTTTTTTTTTTTTTTTTTAAAAACAGGGTCTTTGTCACCCAGGCCTGAGTGCACTGCCATGATCATAGCTCACTGCAGCTCAACTTCCTGGGCTCAAGGGATCCTCCTGCCTCAGCCTCTCAAGTAGCTGGAACTACAGGCATGTGTAACCCTGCCTGGCTCATTTATTTATTTTATTTTATTTTTTATTTTTTATTTTTTTTTGAGATGGAGTCTCGCTCTGTCCCCCAGGCTGGAGTGCAGTGGCTGGATCTCAGCTCAGTGCAAGCTCTGCCTCCCAGGTTTACGCCATTCTCCTGCCTCAGCCTCCCAAATAGCTGGGACTACAGGCGCCCGCCACCACACCCGGCTAGTTTTTTGTATTTTTTATTAGAGACGGGGTTTCACCGTGTTAGCCAGGATGGTCTCGATCTCCTGACCTCGCGATCTGCCCATCTTGGCCTCCCAAAGTGCTGGGATTACAGGCTTGAGCCACCGCGCCCGGCCTTTATTTTACTTTTGAGACAGAGTCTTGCTCTGTCACCCAGGCTGGAGTGCAGTGGTGCGATCTTGGCTCACTGCAAGCTCCGCCTCCTGGGTTTACACCATTCTCCTGCCTCAGCCTCCCCAGCAACTGGGACTACAGGTGCACGCTCCCATGCCCGTCTAATTTTTTTGTATTTTTAGTAGAGATGGGATTTCACCGTGTTAGCCAGGATGGTCTGGTCTGAATTTCCTGACCTTGTGATCTGCCCGCCTAGGCCTCCCAAAGTGCTGGGATTATAGGCGTGAGCCACTGCGTGCGGCCTGCCTGGCTGATTTTTTGTTTTGTAAAGACGAGAGTCTACCTATGTTGCCCAGGTTGGTCTCAATCTCCTGGGGTTAGGCAGTCCTCCCACCTTGGCCTCCCAAAGTGCTGGGATTGCAGGCATGAGCTACTGTGCCTGGCCTTGCTCTGTAAACTTTGAGGGTTACACAGTTGACTTTGCTCCCTTCTCCTACCAGCCTTTAACACATCTTTCTCTGTGCCAGGTCCCAGAATATTCCGAGGGGAAGGTCTTAGACTCATTTTAGAATCGGTAGAGATCCCTGCTGGCTGACCTCACATCGTTCCCTTCTTATCTCCAGGACAGTTGTAGACGTTTTATGTTAGCTGATGATCTTCATTTACTCTTCATAGAGAAGATTAACTGTGTGATGAGCACCTACATGTAGTAAAGATTATTTTTGCTATGACATCTAAATGTCTACATTCAATTTGGAGTAGGAAGAATGGAAGGGAAAATTTGAGCATGCATGATAAGGCTTGATCAACTGTGATTCTCGATGTTTGACCTATAGACTGTCACATGATCCCAAGAGTGTCGTGAAGTAGGTGGTATTATCTCTACATATCTGTTAGTAAATATCTTCATATCAATTAAAAAATATTTAAGCACCTGCTATGTGTGGGCACTGGGCAAATGAGATTCAGAAAGGTTAAGTAAGCTGACCAAGGCCATGCAGCTGGTAAGTGGCCGAGCTGTGGGGTAATATCAGATCAGTCCAACTTCAAAGCCAGTGTTCTTTGCACTGCTGCCTCTGGGAGCACCTTCTCTGTCCCAGCCTGGCATCCGATGTAGGGGTGGCAAGACGAAGGTGCCAAGGTTCCTCCCTTGAGGAGCTCTCTGCAGGGTGAGTCAGCCTAAGCACAGTAAAGCCACTGGGTATCGAGGCTCTCGAGTGATAGAGCTTTTGCGCATCCCCTTTCCTGCATTTTCACTTGGCACACTTCCAGTGCTCACGTGGAACACCAGGCTAGGTGCTGTTGGTGCCAAGGACAATCAGGCCATGCTTCATAGACTGAAAAGTCACTCACCACAGGGCAGTGAGTGGAGTGCTGTAACAGGGATGGGTTTGGAGTGCCCAAGGGGCGGGGGAATGAGCAACTGACCATCAGGAAGGTCCTCGCAGAAGAGGTGACACTGAGTCTTACTGATGGACAAGGAGGAGGACAGGACATTTTGGACAGAGGGAGCAATACGTGCCCAAAATGTCAGGAAATGCTGCTTGTCTGGGGTGCTTGGGGCACTGCTGGCCCTCCTCTCATCCATGTTCATCTGCATTCGCTGGACACTTGGAGCGAATTTGGAGGAAGGTGGGAGATGAGGCTAGACAGGAAGGTTGGGGCCAGCCTGCGAAGGGTTCCTGATGAGCTTAGGGGTGGGGATTATTCTGTAGGCAAATGCGGAGCCCTGGAAGGGTTCTAAGCCAATGCTGAAGTGGTAGGGTTTGCATTTTAGAGCTCCTCTGTCACGCTGCAGAGAAAAGGTAGGAGGGAAAAGACAGCGAGCTGGTGAGGAGCTGTTGAAATCCTTCAGGCTACTGGTGATAGGACTGGAGCAACATCTCCACTTACCTTTCCTTCTTTCCTTTGGAGATGCACAGTTCACCAAGCAGTGCTTCCAGGAGGAATGAACTCTTCCCTTTTTGAAGTCAGGTGGTTTGTCTCTTACCTTCTGCCTAGGGTCTACCTACTTCTTACCTTTAGAGCCAGCTATCACCTGCTGAAACTCATCCTCGGTGATGTTGATCCATCTTAGGTCCTCCAGCCTTTGAGAGTGTTTCTCACTTTTTCCCTTTTTTTTTTCCTCCCTTCTTTTTTTTGAGACT
>NW_012104721.1:1929251-1931826 GCF_000951045.1 Mandrillus leucophaeus | reverse complement strand
GATCTGCCTGCCTCAGCCTCCCAAAGTTCTGAGATTATAGGCAGGAGCCACCACGCCCGGCCAACAGTGTTTCTCACTTTCATATTTACTCCTTTTCCCTTGGCTTCCAGGATGTTAGGGAGAACTTGAGTTTGAATCCTGGTTCTGCCACTTACAAGCCGTGTAGCAGTTTCACTTTCTGTAAAAGAAGGATGACAGCTGTGACCGTTCTGTAAATTGTAAATCTGTTTGAAGACATAAGGTATATCATTATACTCCTAATTTTTTTTCCTCCCCCAACTCCAGTCCTGGTCTTTACAACCGGAGACGGCAAAACTGCTGGTCTGTGGACTGGATGTAACCTGCTAGGTCCTTACAGCATTTAACATTTTGGGACAATTCACATTAAGAATTAATGACTCCAGGCTGGGTGCGGTGGCTCACGCCTGTAATCCCAGCACTTTAGGAGGCTCAGGTGGGCTGATCCCCTGAGGCTGGGAGTTCAAAACCAGCTTGGCCAACATGGAGAAACCTTGTCTCTACCAAAAAGACAAACTTTAGCTGGGTGTGGTGGCACACGCCTGTAATCCCAACTTGTCAGGAGACTGAGGCAGGAGAATCACTTGAACCTGAGGGGCAGGTGTTGCAAGTGAGCCAAGATGGCGCCACTGCACTCCAGCCTGGGCGACAGAGTGAGACTGTCTCAAAAAATAGAAGTAACAACTCCAGTGTAAGTCCCTACCTTGAACTGAAGACTTGAATGATGTCGCCTCCCCACTTCATGTCCCCTTTTCTTGTTTTTCTCCTTGGCAGTTATCACTCTCTAACATACATATTTCACTTGTCTTACCTTTCTCCTAGTTTTCCCTTCTCTCACCAGCTAGAGTGTGAGCTCCAGGAGGCAGACGTTCTTGTATGTTGTTATTTTTTTTGGAGACAGCGTCTCCAAAAGGTTGGAGCGTCTCCACAGGCTGAAGTGCAGTGGCACAGTCTCGGCTCACTGTGACCTTGACCTTCCAGACTCAAGCAATCCTTCTGTCTCAGCTCCTGGAGTAGCTGGGACTACAGGCATGGGTCACTGCACCCAGCTAATTTTTGTATTTTTCTTGTACAGATGGGGTCTCGCTATGTTGCCCAGGCTGGTCTTGAACTCCTAGGCTCAAATGATCCTCCTGCCTTGGCCTCCCAAAGTGCTGGAATTGCAGGCGTGAGCCACCACACCCAGCCTTGTTTTTTTTATTGAACGCTAAACCCACAGGTCTAGAACCGTGCCTGCTGGCACAGAGTAAGTAAGTGCTTAGTAAGTGCTTGCTGAACGGTTGAAAAATGCACTAAATTCAATATTTCTGGTTTTACTTGGAAAAAAACAGAATCTCTAACTCTGATTCTCTACTACCAAATGGCACCAGTAGAGGTGAGGAGCAGCTGCCCGTCTGAGGGTGTAGGTGCTCTTCAGTTTGCTGCAGACCTCACCATCTGTGTTGTATACCTGGCTTCAGCGGGAGCAGAGGGCAGAGGTGGAGAAGCAGTCAAAATGGAGATTGGGCCTTGACAGACAGGTAGGAACACAAAATGGGATGGAGGCAAGGACATGGCAAGCAGAGGAGATAAGATGTGCCAGCAAATGTGTGAGAGGGTGTGATGGGCTAAGGGTGGCAGGTAGTTGGTGGCAGGCAGAAGAGGGCACCAGAGAAGTGGGGTGGGAAGTTGGGGCTGTGTCTCAACAAGGCAGGCCCTGGGAGTCATCAAGTTTATTATTAGTATTAGAGGCCAGGCACGGTGGCTCGTGCCTGTAATACCAGCAGTTTGGGAGCCCAAGGCGGACAGATCACTTGAGGTTAGGCCAACATGGTGAAACCCCATCTCTACTAAAAATAATTTTAAAAAATTAGCCAGGTGTGGTGGCAGATGCTTGTAATCTCAGCTACTCGGGAGGGAGGCTAAAGCACAAGAATCACTTGAACCTCAGAGGCGGAGGTTGCAGTGAGCCGACACTGTGCCACTGCACTCCAGCCTGGGCAACAGAGTGAGATTTCGCCTCAAATATATATATATGTATTTATTAGAATTCCTTAAATATAAAAAGATATAAAGAAAACAGGCTGGGCATGGTGGCTCACACCTGTAATCCCAGCACTTTGGGAGGCCGAGGTGGGTGGATCACCTGAGGTTAGGAGCTCAAGACCAACCTGGCCAACATGGCGAAACCCCGTCTCTACTAAAAATACAAAAATTAGCTGGTGTGGTTGAATATGCCTGTAATCCCAGGTACTTGGGAGGCTGAGACAAGAGAATCTGTGGAACCTGGGAGACGGAGGTTGCAGTGAGCTGAGATCGCATCACTGCGCTCAAAAAAAAAAAGAGGCCGGGCACGGTGGCTCAAGCCTGTAATCCCAAGCACTTTGGGAGGCCAGGACGGGTGGATCACGAGGTCAGGAGATCGAGACCATCCTGGCTAACCCGGTGAAACCCCATCTCTAATAAAAAGTACAAAAAACTAGCCAGGCGAGGTGGCGGGCGCCTGTAGTCCCAGCTACTAGGGAGGCTGAGGCAGGAGAATGGCATGAACCCGGGAGGCGGAGCTTGCAGTGAGCCG
>NW_012104721.1:1921409-1928236 GCF_000951045.1 Mandrillus leucophaeus | reverse complement strand
TTGCCTCGGCTTCGCAAAGTGCTGGGATTACAGGTGTGAGCCACCGCGCCCAGCCGAGCCTAACCCTCTTTCTACGTCCCTGCATTACCCAAAGAGATCCATTATAAACAGTTTGGCTTTTTAGACTTTGTTAATACATACATATAAAGCAATTTTGTCTTTTTTTTTTTTTTTTTGAGACAGGGTCTCACTCTGTCGCCCAGGCTGGAGTGCAGTGGTGCCATCACGGCTCACTGAAACCTCTGCCTCCCAGGTTCAAGCAATTCTTGTGCCTTAGCCTCCCATGTAGCTGGGATCACAGGCATATGCCACCATGTCCCAGCTAATTTTTGTATTTTTAGTAGAGACAGGGTTTTGCCACGTTGCCCAACCTGGTCTTGGATTCCCGAGCCCAAGTGATCTTCCTGTCTCGGCCTCCCAAAATTGGGATTGGGATTACAGGCATGAGCCACTGCGCCCCACGTGTTTTTATAGAGATGGGGTTTCGCCATGTTGGCCAGGCTTGTCTCGAACTCCTGGGTTCAAGCAGTCCACCTGCCTCGGCTTCCCAGAGTGCTGAATTACAGGCATGAGCCACTGTGCCTGGTCTGTATTTACTTTTGAGAGGAATTTAATAGAAATGATTTAGGAGTGCAAATGTGATAATGGTTTACTGCTTATGGAATGGCCTTAGGGGGACATTTGTGGAGTGTTCTTACACCCGACTGGGATTAGACTAGATTGGAATTTCACAGCAAAATAGTCTTGCAGACAAAAAGTTTAGCTTTTTCTTTGTGGAGTCCTGGAGTGAGTGGGCGCAAGAGGGGGGCTGAGGCTTCACTTCCGTCTCGGAGGAAGTTTGTCGTTGGGAGCAGTCTATCTTGATTGACCCTGGTGCAGTCACTGAGAAACTGAGGCATTTTCCAAAACCAAGTTGATCATTTGAGGGGCAGAGTTTGCAGAGAACTTTCAGGAGGCTTTGGGTATGGTGGGAAAAACACTGCACTCAGGACTGGGGGATTGGAGTTCCTGGGGCTAGCTCTTCCCCTCACTGGGTCCTCAGGTTTCCTTTACCCTTAGATATGGGATTGGGCTAATTGGTTTCTAGGGCCCTTTCCAGTGGGAAGAGCTTGAGCTGCTGTTTTGCCTGAAGTGCAGTCCTTGCCTTCCAGGAGCTTGCAGTCTGGTTTAATGAGAGTGTTCATTTCAGCTCCTTTCCTCCCCCTGCAGTGAGAGGATATTGTCTGCTGAGCTTGAGAAGGTAAATGCTAAGAAATGGCAGCAATCAACCCCTCTTACAGTGCCACTTCACCACCTGGAGAGAACCTTTGCCTTAGCCACAATCACTTTCCCTTTGACTGGTAGAACCACCACTAATTTATAATTTGCCAAATGCTTCATGTACGAAAGTGCCCTTGGAACAGCCCTTTCAATTCTGTTTTTTTTTTTTCCAGGTTGATTCCAAAGATAGTTCTCATAACTCCACAAACTCTGAATTTGCAGCTGAAGCTGAGGGTCAGAATGATACAATTGAGGAACCCAACAAGATCCAGAAAAGGAAGAGGGATAGACTTCGAGACCAGGGCTCCACAATGATCTACCTGAAGGCTATCCAGGGCATCCTGGGGAAATCGATGCCAAAAAGGAAGGGAGAGGCTGCCATTCGGGCAAAACCAAGCACAGCAGAGCGTCCCAGCCGTGGAGAAGGACCAGCCAGGAGTGAAGGACCAGCCAAGACTGCAGAAGGAGCAGCCAGGAGTGTCACAGTCACCACTGCTCAGAAGGAGAAAGACTCAACCCCAGAGATCAGCGTGGAGGAGGACAAGACTGTGCCAGAGAAGAGCAGCTTCTACGACAGGAGAGTAGTTATAGACCCTCAGGAGGAACCCAGTGAGGAGCCCCTTGGGGACCGAAGGACAGTCATTAACAAATGCTCTCCACCCCTAGAGTTCTTGGATGATGCTGACTCTCATTTAGAAATCCAAAAGGTGAGTAAAGCTCACGCCAGGCATCTGACTTTTTAGTTCTCTTGATGAAATGTGTTCCATCTTTCTAGTTCGATCCTAAGTGTTACTGGTTAAAAACAGTACTTTACGTAACCAGGCCTCCAAGAAACAAATTGATGGTTTTCTTCTAACATACTTTTCAGATTTTCAGTTATTAATAAATGTAAACTGAGTTTTTTTTTTTTTAAAGGATTTATATGTTAGGATGTGGGTTTAGCTGCTGTGTAAAAGGCCAAAGTAACAGTAGCTTAAGTTTGACTTAAGAAGGATGGCTTCATGACGTCAGAGATACTGGTGCCTTTTGTCTTGATTCTCTATCACCCCTCAACACAGTGTCCATCTCTTGGTGTGAAATGGGTACTCTGATAGGATGCAGGGTTTGTTAATGTGGGCATTCTGGCCAGTGGGAAGGGGAGAAGAGGAAAGTGTATTCCTTCCTTGTTAAGAGCTTGGCTCAAGAGTTGCACACGGTATATCTGCTATTGACAAGAGTGGGGAAACCTGGTTGACACCTAGCTGCAAGGGAATCTGGAAAATCAGCCTTCATCTAGGCAGACTTATACCTTGATAACCAGAGAAGAAGGGAAGGATGTCATTGGAGGGATACTAGTGATTTTTAACATAGCTTATAATTGAGGGGCAGCATTCTTCCATCTTTTTGGTTGTTGTTGTTGAGACAGAGTCTTGCTCTGTTGCCCAGGCTGGAGTGCAATGGCGTGATCTTGGCTCACTGCAACCTTCGCCTTCCAGTTTCAAGCAATTCTCTTGCCTCAGCCTCCCGAGTAGCTGGGATTACAGGTGTGCGCCACCAAACCTGGCTAATTTTTGTATTTTTAGTAGAGATGGGGTTTCTCCATGTCGGTCAGGCTGGTCTCAAACTCCTGACCTTGTCATCCACCTGCCTTGGCCTCCCAAAGTGGCGGGATTGCAGGCGTGAGCCACTGTGCCTGGCTGCATTCCTCCATCTTACTCGTCTCCACCCATCCTTTATTACTGCTCCACAGGCAGCTTCTCATCTTTTAGCTCTTTCTTCTAGTACTTACCCCATGTTTCTAAATAATCTTTACTGTTGATCAGTTTTACAGTTTTAGATGTCTGAGAACTTCTTGCTTGGGAGATGAGAATTTAGTTCTCTGTACCTCCTTCAGAAGCACCCACACCCAGGGATACATTAGCTTCCCCTTTTTGCAGCCTCCCTGTGTGGCTTGAATACCTTTTGGATTAAGTCTGTTTAAGATTGGTTACTGCCATGTTCACAGCTGAGTCGCTTTGTATACTATGATCACATTTTCTTTCTTGTAAAACTTCATTTTCCTTAAAGTTCATCGTTACTTTGTTTTTCCTTTGGTTTTCCCTGTACCTTTCACTAATTAATCTCCAAACTGTGAGAGACATAAAATCCTTCTCAGTATGGTCAAAGTAAGGAATCTGTTCCTTTTTCTTTTTTTGGGGCTTGGAGGCATACGTCTTCAGCCGTCTGTCGTCCTACTCTGCTCTGCTCTGGTCTGGACTGCTTGCCCTTAGGCCAGCTGGCAGCTGTCTCTCTGGAGCCTCCTTCACATTTCTCCCGGATCGAGTCTTCTGCTACCTATAACTCTGTGTCTTCTCATGTTCTTCTTCTTTGGTTTACTCTCACATTTTGGTGGAATACTTTTTCTAGTAGCTTCTTGAGAAAGGGTACATGGAGAAATTTTTTTGGAAAACGTTTGTCTGAGATTGCCTTTTTTTTGACCTGGAAAAGATGTTCCCAATATATTGTTAAGTGAAAAAAGCAGGTTACAAAACGGTATGCACAATATGAGCCCATTTTTATAAAAATATACATATTTAGCAAAGTAAACGGACAAATGATGTTTATCAAAATATTAACATTGGTTCTTCTAACATAGTGGGATGATTGTTGATTTTGCTTAACTACTCCCCCATTTTTTCCTATTTGAATTTACTATAATGAAGATTGCTTTTTAAATGGATAGTAGGAGATGAGGGCATTATTAACCTCTGATTAGCCCAAATATACTCCTAACGGTCCTTCTGGCAAAGTAAATGTTTCTATTCAGCCTATATCTGGGAAATTGCTTCTACCTTATAAATTTGAGTGTCCTTCAAAGATGATATTCACTCCAACTTCCTTTTAGGCAAACTATACAATAGCAAATTTTGATATTTAAAAACTTAAAAAACATCCCTCAACTTAATACCAAAAAGAATAGATGAGAAAATACAAATCCTCACTTTTCAAAAAGAAACAATCCAAGTACATACTACTAAATTATACAAAGTTACGTTATGTAAGTTTAGTTTATTGCAGAGATGAAGACAACACACTAGAAGTTGGCAGCTTCTATTTCACACCGTTCACAGCACTCACTCGGTTCTCCATTTCATTCACTCACCCATGCAAAAGGTCTGTACACGCAATGATGTCTGATGTGTCTTAGTTTCCATAGTATAACAGGAAACTTGACATTTCAATTAAAAAGGTAAAATGAAGACATTTACCATCAGACTATAAAATTCCTCTTCTGTAAGAGGATACTATAGTACTTGAATATATGATTTGAAACAAAATCATGTACCAAATGAAAGGGGCACCACTTCAAGAGCACTAGGACTACATTAAACTTAAATGTATTCCAACGTTCTTAAAAATGTGACTCAAAACCACATCTAATCTTAGAAAAGCTCCAATAACTAAAACTACATTAACAGGCACGATGAACAGTGTAAACACTGTTAACGGGCACCAAGTTTAACAGGGCAGACGATATTTGCTTCTGCATTCACACTTACTCAATTACATTTTTTTAAAAAATGATGCTACTTAAACTATTAATGTTTTACAAAAAAAAATAATTTTAATAAATACAGCAAATGCTAGAAATCTAGCTAGGTTATCATGCAAGGTATAACCAAGACAAACAAATTTATAATAAAGGCACTTGCATTCAAAATGAACTCTACGCTTATATTTTATTAAAAGGGCAAACATCATGAATTAACCCAGCTGCTTACTTGAATTACAAAAGTAACATGATTCAATATGAAAATAAGAAACTGTCTACAAATCTCTGACAGTAATAAATTGCAACGTGCAATGCATACAGGAGTCATACAGAGCAACAAACTCTCGTACAAAACAAAAGTATTTTAATACCTTTAAAATCCAAATTTTTCTTTAAAATCATTCATGAAAAAGATTCTCAAGTCAGAATTAACACCTCAATTAGTCAAGCATCAGGAAACTACATTGCAGCTATTAATATACAAAAATACATCTTTTCACCGTCTTTCCTTCTGATGCCTCTGTTCCAGAATCATACAGAGTCTCATTTCTCTACACTCCCCCTTCCATCATTTCTTCAGATCGTGAAAACTGAATTTGCTGAACACCGAATCTGTTGATATGATGTTGTGTAAACCATAACATTTTGTTGTTGACCGTCTGTGGTTATTAAGCCAGCTGGTAACTGGTTAGTAAATGCCTCCTCTGTAAGCTCTTCACTTAGTCCATCTGTAGCTGTGACTGCTCCACCAATTCCCTTTTCTCCTTTCATAGCCTTTCTGAATTTCTGAAGGTATAATTTCAGAGGTTTCACCTAACTGTCAAAGCCTAAGGTAGACATAGCAAAGAGAATATCTTCTCCATTGATTGTTTTTCGCTTCTCTTGATGGCACCTTTCGCTTGCCTCAGATGTTCTATAAAGCTGAGGAACTCACTCACACACTCTTGAACACATTCTTTGGCATCTTTTGTAATCTTTCCCGTTTGAGGGATGGCATTTTTCATTATCCTAGCCACATTTGCTATTGGAAGATATACATCTTGTTCTCTGAAACTTTCTTTTGAACCATTTGTGTCCTCATGATCATTCATGCTGTCCTCAGTATCATCATGAGGGTATATAACATAATGACTTCCTCCAATATAGTCTGCAGAGATTCCTAGTTGAGAAGCATCTGTTGTAGAACTGTCACCATCCATTGTCATGAAATACTGTCAGAACTGTGTTGTCAGTGGTGCTGAAGAACACCTGTCTAAAAAGGTGTCTAATCTTTGTGATTTCAACCTCCAATGCAGCCCTGGTTGGCTCCTGTCTCCCGAGATTGCCTTTATTTTACCTTTAACTTTGATTGCAAGCTTGCCTGGTTTCGGAATTCTAGGTTGGAAATCATTTTGTTCGGGATTTTGAAGGCATTGCTCCTTTTCTTCTGGGCTTTTTTTTTTTTTTTTTTTTTTTTTTTTGAGATGGAGTCTCGCTTTGTCTTGCCCAGGCTGGAGTGCAGTGGTATGATCTTGGCTCACTACAGCCTCCACCTCCCAGATTCAAGTGATTCTCCTGTCTCAGCCTCCCGAGTAGTTGGGATTATAGGCGCATGCCACCACACCTGGCTAATTTTGTATTTTTAGTAGAGACAGAGTTTCTTCATGTTGGCCAAGACTGGTCTCGAACCCCTGACCTAAGGTGATCCACCTACCTAGGCTTCCCAAAGTACTGGGATTACATGTGTGAGCCACCTTGCCTGACCTCTTCTGGTTTTCTTGATGTCTGAAGCTATTGTGGTTCCTTGGTGTATGATTGTTTTTGTCTGTACATATATATATATATATATTTTTTTTTTTTTTTTTTTCTGTGAGACAGACTCTTGCTCTGTCGGCCAGGCTGGAGTCCAGGGGCACGATCTCAGCTCACTGCAATCTTTGCCTCCTAGGTTCAAGCGATTCTCCTGCCTTAGCCTCCTGAGTAGCTGGGATTACAGGCGTGTGCCACCACACCCGGCTAATTTTTGTATTTTTAGTAGAGATGGGGTTTCACCATGTTGGTGAGGCTGGTCTTGAAC